>NC_136811.1:41999696-42089696 GCF_951216825.1 Electrona antarctica
AACCAATTAAGTTACAGCTTATAATTTAGTTGAGTTTATAACTAAGTTATGGGTGCACATTGACTATTGCGGCGCTTGAACCTGTGACCTTTCAATTAAGAGGCTCCATCCATTCCGGCACCTCGCTGCCCCCTATAACAACTTGTACGAATAAACACAATGGCCAGATGTAAAGTAAGGCCTGAGTTACACTTATTTGCTTGCTGGTGTCACGCAACCAAGCATAAATCACCCTTTAAACTACGTACAAGGGCCAAGTACTAACACTGCGGCTGTAGTTCCAGTTAAATTACCATGAAAAGCCTGGGGCCCCAGTAGAGTGGCAAACAACAAATCCTTGAAACCAAAACACAGAAGCGGCAGTGGAACAGCATCGTTGCCAGTGGGGCAGGGCGATGACAGCCTCAGGGACAAGAATTCAACAAACAAAAAGCTGCCCCCTCTTAATGACGGCTGGGCTGGCACGGCTTGTGAGCGAGGGTCTTGTGCCAGGCCTTCTCTCCGTGAGTGCGCGGCTCGCCTAATGAAAGTTTGCTGTTGCTGATGTACGCGACGACGAGGCTTTGACCGTGGTCCAGCGGCGAAGAGTGCGTGCGCTCTCTCCGGGGTTGTGTTTGTGTTCATCTGCTTGCCCGTTTTTTTTTGTGGGGGGGGGGGGGGGTTCACAGTCCTCTCTTCACAAACCAACACACGCCACACGACCCGGTTTATTTACAGGAGTGTGAGGGGGGGTTGGGGGATAGGCCAGAGTGTTCACTTAGACTAACTAAACACTATCCATCATACACACAGGCACAAGAAGCTCAACACATATAGGGGCTTTCAGCGTGCCGCGGCTGGCTACCACATCAGAACGCACAAACACCACCACTCAAACACAAACTAACAATGACTGAGAGGCACATGCCCACATGTTAATTTAACACACACGAACATAGGCTACTCAAATGTACAAGCGTGAGAGCTTGCACGCACCCGCACACACACACCCAGCCACCCAGCCACACACACACACACACACACACACACACACACACACACACACACACACACACACACACACACACACACACACACACACACACACACACACACACACACACACACAGTCACTCTCAGTGCATCTTTCATCTTCTGCAAAGACACACACATACATAAACACATGCACAGACAGTTATTACGTTATTACGTTTCCATATAAACAGCTATTCATGAATGTGCATTTATCTTTGAAAAGGCCTCTGAGCCTGACACGTTCTGCTTCCTATTACAGAAGTGACATGTCCTTCCTGCACATATAGCTTCAAGGCCCAATTAGAACTCCTTTCTGCAACTCTATAACTTGTGCCAAACAAACGACTTCTCTCTCGCGACCTCTCTGAATGTACCCACCACAGGAATACCTCGATGTATTGACCTCTCTGAATGTACCCACCACAGGAATACCTTGATGTATTGACCTCTCTGAATGTACCCACCACAGGAATATCTCGATGTATTGACCTCTCTGAATGTACCCACCACAGGAATACCTCAATGTATTGACCTCTCTGAATGTACCCACCACAGGAATACCTCAATGTATTGACCTCTCTGAATGTACCCACCACAGGAATACCTCAATGTATTGACCTCTCTGAATGTACCCACCACAGGAATACCTCAATGTATTGCTAGTACACTGTAAAAAAAAAAGAGACTTCAGTGCCGTCTCTATTTTGGGCATTGTATGATTATAGGCAAAAATGTTCAAGAGGTTGTTGTTGTTTTTTTTAAATCAACATTCTGAAACTTTTCAAAAATAGACTACAATAGCCGATCACACTGCGTCACATGATTCACATCACAATGTGACGTGAACGCTGCAGGTCTAGGCTACCTTCACTGTTCATATACGACAACGTATATGGCTTACATTTAAACTTTGTGTCACATTCAACTTCAGAATATGACACTGAGATGAGCACCAAATGAACAACAATATAGCCAATGGCAGCCAGCGAGATCACCAGTGTAGTACTTTCAGTTAATTTGCCTCCTATAGTTTCAAAGTGGGTTCAGACTGATATTATGGCATTTTATAAGCCAATTACACATTAAACAAATGCTGAAAATCAAGTGTTTAAAAGCACTCATAATGTTTTTCATTTGCTCTTAACAATCCAAACAGTTGATGTTAAAAAGCTGTTCAAAGAATTACGCACAGAGTTATTACCTGATGGAGCTAATTAGCGCAATTTGAATGGAGATCTCTAAATAACAAGCAGAATGCAACATGTGGTCCACATTTTGGTTTTGTAAATGTAATGAGTAAATGTGTGGCACTGCATGTTCACTCCCAATAACAACTGACCCTTTCTGCTCTGGGCCTTCTACTCTTTGAAATCTTAGCCAAACACCTCCCATGGCTGAGTTATGAGAGAAGATATGCAGTTGTGGCCTCTCCATGTTACTGTCAAATGTGCTGATGGTAGACTTGTTGATGTGTTGTGTGTGTGTGTGTGTGTGTGTGTGTGTGTGTGTGTGTGTGTGTGTGTGTGTGTGTGTGTGTGTGTGTGTGTGTGTGTGTGTGTGCGTGCGTGCGTGCGTGCATGCATGGGTGGGTGGGTGGGTGCGAGCATGCGAGCGTGCGAGAGAGGGAGAGAGGAGTGCACGTGCAGTTCCATTACTGTTCCAAACCAAACAGCGCAAGAGTAAATCAGATGCCACATGTCATTAAAGGTAAACATGCAACGTGAAAGGGCAACTTTTATCAGTGCCTGAATGAAACAGTTGTTGGGAGTCTGCTGGGCCAATCTGGTGAGCTCGCCGGCCGTCAAGGACGTCTCAATTGTAAAGCCTTATCAAGAGCGGTTGGACAGTGTTGCACTTATGATCTCTACGAGCCCCAAGAATAACACAGCATTGCTACTTTGTCACATTTGACAGAGGCCATGGTTCAGTTCTCTCTCTCTCTCTCTCTCTCTCGTTCTCTCATATTTCAACAATGCCAACGTCATACTTCAGGCATTCAGCACTCATACCACACATGATGGAGATGTGTGGCAAAATAATGCACATATACAGTAAGATCCTCAGTGTAACTGTAAATGTATCGAATTGTAGCTATTGAGTGTACACAACCAGAATTTGGTTACACTTAAATTAACGAACATGCTACAACGCCAATCAGGAAGGTCCCGGAAGCTGATAGAAAAACAAATATAAACTTGAAGTTGCATAGTTTAAACACACAGGGGGGGGGGGGGGATAAGACATTTGAAAGCAGCCCCAGTCTTCACACACTAGGGTCAGTGTGTTCACAGGCTGCTTTGGGGCAACTAGGGGAACTCTATAGCACACAAGAGACATACAATAACTTAGGGGGGCAGACAGGCCCATGCCAAAGAGGCATTTATGTATACTCAGCTCTTCTACTGGGCATGCTAACAGGCAAACATTGTGTCAAGCAGGCCAACGCATAATAGCTAATTTATAGGTCATTTATACCAGAGACAAACTTGTGCCATATAAGTATGTGGTAAAATTTCACACTATAATGGCAACCAAACACACAGGCATCTTTGCGGAGAGATCTGGCAATGTTCTTGTGGAATGGCACAATACAGAAATTTGAAAGGTGGGGTGAGAGAGAGAGAGAGAGAGAGGGGGGGGGGATTAATGAGAAGGATGGGAAGAAGAGATAGAATGTGGTGGATCTCAGTACCAACAGCAGAAGCTCCGTCCACACCCCAGCGACAGTGGGTCTCCTGCTGGAATTTTCCATGGAGTAAGTGGTCGAGCAGAGCCCAGGGCCCTGATGCAACATATATATAGTTGCTATGCACAATGCCGTGCAGATTGTGCTTGCTTTCAATAGTTCACTGTTGGCCCCGGCCAGCCAGAGCCATGTCCCTCTGCCACCCCCACCCCACGCCACCCCGCATCCCCCTCGGCCACTCCCCCTCTCCCCCACAACCCCCTCTCTCCCTCGCACATTTTTGTGCAGGTTCCAGTGCCGTTGTGCCCTGCGGCGCTGCCTCCAAGGACTTCCTGGCGCCCTACCAAATAAGGTTGACACCCTTGTGTGTGTGTGTGTGTGTGTGTGTGTGTGTGTGTGTGTGTGCGTGCGTGCGTGCGTGCGTGCGTGCGTGCGTGCGTGCGTGCGTGCGTGCGTGCGTGCGTGCGTGCGTGCGTGCGTGCGTGCGTGCGTGCGTGCGCAAATAAGCTGGCAGAGACATTCACTCTGACACCCAATCACGCCAGCAGGGCTGCCCAGTGGAGGGAAGAGAGCTGAGCGGTTGAGGGGTTAACTGCTGGTTCAACCTCTCTCCCTCTCCCTGTCTTCTATACTCTCTCTCCTTCTCCCTTCTTTATCTCACTCTCTCTGTCATCATAGCGCTCCAGATCTAAGGAGCTGGGCAGCGTTAGAAGTTAAGATTAATAGGAACACATTTTTTTAATAATCTGGCCCTTTTCTCTGAATGTTGACTTGGTATTATTTATACCGTGTAAATGCTTCCATGGTTGCACTTGGCCCCGGGCCAGATCTATTCATATTTAGGGTATTTATACAACAGGCCGGGCCAAGGATAACATTAATGCAAAATACACCTTGGGGCATATAAAGTATCTGCTAATTTATTTTTCCTTCATACCATATACTCACATTCCTGATCCGAAGGGGAAAACCATTTCAAAGTTAATGGCACTACGGTGTCATTTCATATTATTATAATAAATCCAGCCTGCCATGCCTTTGAAAGTGAGTATATGTGTATAGGAACATTGCATATTACCCATTTATTAAACACACATGAATGGGGAATTGGAGTTAGAAATGGCTCGGTTAGTCTGATACACGGATCACAAACTCGAGACATTTATCTACTTAGTGTGATTTATCCAGGTAACTGTGAGTGACACAAGCACACGCACACTGCACTGCACACGCACACACACACACATGCACACACACACACACACACACACACACACACACACACACACACACACTAGTAACTCTGTGTTATTGTGTCTCTTAGGGAGAAATTGCGGTCAAGGACATTAAGAGCCAAAATAACATTAGGTCAAAATTGACATGGCTTCAAACTAGGCCTGCTCTCTCTCTCTCTCTCACGCGTGAGACACACACACACACACACACACACACACACGCACACACACACACAAGGTAGCCATTCTTAGCTTGGGCAAAGGGGGGGGGGGTCCTCGGATCAGTGTTCCATTGTAGTCTGCGTCTACCAGTTCGTAACTATACAATAACAAGTTTCCACGGCGGCGCCGTGACTGTGACTCGGCAGCAGCAGCAGCAGCAGGCTGAAGGAAATCATTCCACCTTATTTCATGAGAAGCAGAAGTTCACGTCAGGCTACTATTCTGTTGATGTATGAGGAGCGCTCCGTGCAGCGCGGGCCCAACTCCGTGTGCTTTATGGCTGTTTTCCCTGCGGCCGGTCCAAGAAGACGAGAGAACGAACGGAACGGGATGCTTTTTCCAAAACAATCACAAACCCTGCAGCACGTGACAACATACTGTACTCATGACGACGTCAATTCCATATAGCTCAACAGCCCGTTGTTGTTATTCCATCCCATCCCAGGCTGAGGCAGGCACCACTCCAGCAGCATACTTTGCACGTATGCACGCGCGCGCGCGCACACACACACACACACACACACACACACACACACACACACACACACACACACACAACATGTGCGCGCGTACAAACGCGCCGCAAAGTAGGCTATGTATGCTTATATATGCCACTATTTGACTTTTAAACAACACCCAGGATTCGAACCTCGATCGGTTTCCCACGCGGAACACATGCCCAATTATAGCAGGGATAACCAATAATTGTACGGTTTAGGGTTTACAGACAAGACAACAAACAACACATGTGTCACATCACGGAGACATGGACGAGCATGGATTGAGCTGCACGTCAGCAGCATTGATCTGAAATCTATTCATCTGAGAAGGAATAAAACATGTTGGAGAAATAGTAGGCACTATGACATATTGAATTTGGGGTTAACTGTGAACATGGGGGATGGCTGGATGGCCATCCCCCTGCCCTGACCCCAAATGACGCGAGCCCTGGTTCGAATCCACCACGCGGTGCATGCGGTGGTTCCATGACATGAGACGCACTTACTGTCTGAGGGAATGTAGAAGGGCTGCATGTCGATCTTATGCACCTCCTTGGCATAGTACTCCTCCTCGCTGCGCTGGCGCTCGCACGTCGCGGCGCGCTCGTTGGCTTTCTCCTGCAGCAGGTCCCGCGTGCTGTTGTAGATGGCGATGATGTCCCGGGACACCTCCTCGGGCTCCGGGAACGTCTCCGGGGGGCTGGTGAGCTTCAGCTTGCTCAGGATCTGTCCCCGAATGGCTTCGATGCGCTTCTTCATGAACTGGTCCATATCCAGCGTGCTGCACGTGGACAAACCGAGCGCCACAGAGGCTAAATCCAAAGTCAGGAGAAGGCTTAGAATGTAGAAGTTCATCTTCCTCACCAGCGAGATGGTTTCAGCAGCTTCTTGAATTCTTATCAATAATCAATATAGATTTTTAAAAAAAAGATTGAATTCAGGTTAAATTAAATGTTAACGGAATAAACCCATTTCGCGGAGAATGTCACTGACTGCTTCAAACGGAGACAACGTTTACACTTGCATGCCTTGGAAATTCGTCTGAACTTTTCCCTTTTCAGTTTCAGTCAAATATTTTTGGATCGCGCCGTAAAATCCATCCACCCGTCCCGGTTGCAAAATCCGTTATTCGGTCAGAGCAAACCGAATCGATCCTATTCCCAGTTGATGATCATATAAGCGCATGCCAGGAGTGCGTAAAGGTGGTGCTGCATGGGAGTCGCCAACGCCAGCTGTCAGGCCATTAAATGTCCACGGTCACTGGCACAAAAATAAAAGAAAACATTCCGATGAAAACACAAAACTAGGTATAACAACTAAGTTGCTGTCGCCAGCTGAGCAACACAGACGTGTAGCCTGCGGTATAGAGCACACCTCCACCGCATCAGCACGAACACAGCTTTCCAACCCGTGGCCAAACAGCAACGCACGCAACGCAACACAACGTCCGTCTTTGATCAACTGTGTGTAGCTGAAGTCAAACTTCAGGATCTTGATATAAAGCGATTCATTGCGTTCATCAACAGACCCCAATCTTGGGGAGAAAAATGGGGGGTGGGGGGGAGAGGGGGGAAAAAAATCCGTCCTGGCACTCGCAAGGTGTCAAGTTGTCAGTCGTTATAGCTCATGCGTCGGCGTATATGGAGAGAAAGCGAAACACGTAGCGAAATCAGAATGACACAACCGAACACTGTTCCTTCATGTATGGGTCAGGTGGTCAAATAATAAAACGACCGCCGTCTGTCTGTCTCTCTTCAGTGCCCACAGAGCAGGACCGTTTCACGTCGTCCCTCTCACTCAGCCCATCTAGTTGAAGAAGCACGGTTCAGAAATGCACTGCTCCTCTCTTTACGCGTGCCAGTGAGTGGGACAGCATCAGCGGGCGGCCGCCTGTAGGCTGTGGGAGATTTATAAGGGGGACTAACTTTACCACGTGCTCCCCCTTCTACAAACCGAGGTTGTGGTCATCACTTTCAGACCAGGGGACCCCTTCGATTCCAGGTTACGAGGCGATTTATTGTAAATATGAGTGCTCAGCGCGCCCAATGGGACAGTGCAGCGGGTAATGGCCTATTGGCCCTACGCGCAATGACACTGGGTCCTAAAGCCAGACAAATCAATTGGCTTTTCACACACAGGCTCAGGCTGGGCACGCGGACGCGCGCGCGCGCACACACACGCGCACACACACACACACACACACACACACACACACACACACACACACACACACACACACACACACACACACACACACACACACACACACACACACACACACACACACACACACACACACACACAGTCCTAGGAAATGTTCCAGGGTGGGATATTTTTTCTTTTGCTTACATTTTAAACACACACACACACACACAACTGCATGTATTTTATATAGGCCTTGTTGTATATATATTACAGTATATACACACACATCATATACACAGCGAAATGGAGCAAAGGTACTACCCTCCTCTCAGGGCACTTAATCAATATCCAACCCCTTTGGCTGTTTAATCTGCCAAGTGGCAGGTGGGAGCGCTCTCAAATTCCCCAAATGTGAAAACCCATTAAATGCCAAGTTGAAATGTAAATGACTGCATGTCAGATCATGTAGATTGTAGAATCTCTGACCTACCTGACGGTTTATCCAACTTCTGCGGAAGCATCAAGTGTATAAGGGCACACTGCTGTGCTTTACACAGAGAGGGAAACACTATCTAACCCAGGGGTGGGCAACTTTGACGATGGCGAGGGCCAATATATTTCCACACTCACTCCAGAGGGGCCACAGTACATATTACTGTCGTAGCAATTTTTTTTGCTATAATTGAGTTGAAAACCTGAATAGTTTTTTTTTTCTATTTTTGAATTGGAATCCTGAGAAGTAACCTTTTTATTGAATTTCAAATGCATTTAGTTTATATTAACTTTATGAACTGTTAACATAACTACATTGGACACAATGTAACAGCTGAAATCAATACTATATCAGTATTCTGATATTAACAAGCGGGCCGCATTAAGTGAAGGTGAAGGCCGCCAGTTGCCCACCCCTGATCTAACCCATGACAGGAGCAACATGAGCCATTCTAGTGTAACTGAACCATTGCCAGATCCACCTATAGGAACAGAGAACAACTAGAAAAAGTGCCCTTCCGGGCACAGGTCTCCACCAGGAGGATAGGAGTGTGTGTGATGTTTGGCAAAATGTTTAGGAGGATGTTTTTTTTTATTTGTTTTTGCAACAATTTTCTTCATTTTGTTGAGGAGAGCCAGATCACTCATAGCATCTCTGAGGATAGAATTCTGGATGAGCAGGACATGTGCAGCATTTTGTACAAAACGGGCCACTCCTGAAAACTTTGGAAGGCAATGTTAGCCAATCAGTGTACAATCTGAGAAATCCAACAGACTCGTCTTGATCACATGACTACAGAGATCATGTATTTCTGTAGCCATTTCTTCATACGCCTTTGATGGCAATTGGATGATTTGAGGCATTTTGTTCCAAAAACGTGTTTTGCAAAAATCAACCTGTTGGTGGCGCTATAACAGGCCAATGTGAAAAGGGTGGGATATATTCCTCAGCCTAGTAAGAAAATGTGTGAAAGATTTCACGTAAATTGCATGCTGCGTTCATGATTTGAGGCTATTGTTCAAAACGGGGCAATCTTGCAAACTGTGAAAGCCAATTATAGCCAATTAGGATGGAATATGAAATATCAGACAGATCCGACTTGAGCACATGACCATAGAGATACTGTGTAACGATTTGTGAGATTTTTGGACAGAATCTGGAGGAGTAATATCAAAAAATGTGTTTTACAAAAGTCGGCCTCCTGGTGGCGCTATAAAAGGCAGATGCGGAAAATGCAGGTCAAAGGTTTGTCCTTGGCCTCTAGGGAGTGTGCATGCAACGTTTCACGCAGATTGGTGCAGTTTTAGGTAAAAATGTGAAAAGCTGCCTCATGGTGGCGCTATAACAGGCCGTTCTGGAAAATGTGGGGCAGAGGTTCATCGTTGGCATCCAGGGAGTGTGTGTGCAAAGTTTGGCATCGGCCGGGTTAACGGTGCCGGAGATTAGCTGTACACAGACGGACGGAAGGACACACACACGGACGGACGGACACACACACGGACGGAGTGCAAAACATACTCTCTCCCCATGCCTTCGGCCTGGTGGAGACAATGAGGGTAATGTAATAATGAGCAAAACGCATATCCTTCCTTACACCTGTCTTAGAATTGGATCATGTCAAACATGAGTCAGGATCTACAGTACATCCCACCACCCTCACTACCCCCCCCCCCCCCCGCCCCCGCGCTCTCCTTTCCACTTTCCATTCTCCCACAGTCCCAACGCCTTGTGTGTATGCCAGCTTGATTTACGTCTATGCGCCTTAGAAAATCTCACTTTTTTCATCATTTGCCAAGGCCCTTTTGCCTCCCCTCTCACAAGAACCGTCCACACCCCATATACCCCTACCAAAGCTAGCCATTTATCAGCAGTGACAGGCTCTCAGAAACTCTCTCAGCATCCAGCCCACTGGTGTAAACCAGATGTTGTCACTAAATCAGTACCCACATAGACAGATGTTGAGGCCAGAAGAGGTGTGGGTGTCTATGCGTGCGCGTGTGTGCGTGAGAAAGTGAGAAACAAGAGGGGGTAGCTGTTTCATGCTTAGACAGTTGCTCCATGGACTGTACCTTCGAACACCTGCTCACCACAACTGCAAAAAACATTACACCAGATTGGGAGTAATTGACATTATTTTTGCAGGTCTCCACACCAGGACCCTCATCTCTCATAGAATGTATTTGCTTATGAGAGTGTGGGAGAGAGAACCCCCCCCCCCCCCCCCCCCCCCCGCCTCTATCAGCTGCACTTCAGTGCACCTGCACAAACGTCCAGCACTGGGTCTCTGGCTCACGTCATCTCTCTGCATTCCCTGTGAACCTGGCGTACACACAGACAGGCCCCTTCACTTTCCTCAAGGCGGTCCCAGATACGCATCCAAAATGTCTGTGCCGATCCAGGGTGGTCCCTACCGATCAGCACGAGGAGACCAGAGAAAGAGAGATGACGACGATGAGCGACAGCCGAGGCAGTAAATGAAGAAGACCTATAGCGACCCACTCTCAAGCTGTGTGTCAACAAGGCCAGGGAGAAGGCTGGCATTCCACAGTGGCAGGCCACAGTGTTGCCATGACGAATGGGCGTTCTGCATGGTGGAGACAGGTCTGCAGAGACGCGCCGGCATTCTCCTCACGGCGATAAGGCCCTCGGCAAATATTTCCACTCGCTGTGTGGCGAGGGCCAGACAGTGGAGGAGAGAAGGGTAGAACGAGCACAAGAAAGGAGGAAAAAAGAGAAAGGGAAGAGTCAGCAGAACTGTCAACGCCACATCGCCTCCCAGGGTCATTTTGAGGCAAGGTGAGGGTGTGTGTGTGTGTGTGCAGTGGGAGGGGGGCAGCTTCGCCTTGGCAACAGTCCAGCAGACACAGGCATGAGCGTCATTAAACAGGAAGGTTTATGTATAGTATGACAGCTATTCCACTGTCACCAGCTGGCCTGTGCTCTCTGGCACACACATTTCCTCCACGGGGTCATAAAGAGTTTAATGTCACATTCCGTGAAAGCGAGCATGATTGTCCTGTCCCAAGTAGATGTTATCGCCAGACTCTTCCAAAGACGACCATTAGCTGCACAATTATTAACATGCTGTGCTGTGTAATAATGTGGGACACAGCCTGTGGTGGATCCCACCACAAATGATAATGACGCAAAAGGAATTAGATGTTTCTTCAACTGGCTATTTATTCAAAAAAACATGAGATTGTGGCAAAAAAATAAATCTATTTACAGGAACGGCAGATTGGAAACAGATTCAGCACATGGCACTTAATAGCCTCAAGCTCCAGAATAGCACAAACACTCCGGGAGAACAGTATTATCAGTCCACACTGGGTGGGCTGGGCAGGATCTACAGTACGTAAAAAGGTCCTTTTCAGGCTCATCTGCACTTAAGAAAAAACAGGGAGAGCCATATATTATCTATACATATGGAAGGATGAACAGGCGTTTTGTATTGACCTGATGAAGATCCACCATGTAACGAAATGTTGCCCGATTTATTTTATTTTACAACAAATAAATGAGTCCAAACCATAGCTCTGTGTGTGGGTTCCATCCTTAAACGTTCTGCTTTTAACACAGCAGCTGTGGCAGTGTGCATAGTAAGGCCTTCATCATAAGGTACTAGTGAACAGTTCCTCTCCTTCTCCGCCATCTCAGTGGTTTAGGACCAATTAGCTCCGATCCCCGGACAGACCCCGAAGCCTTGAAGGGTGACCTCACTTCGGTGACACAAACATACGTTCCCTTTATTGTGGAAAGGGTTGGTCTCAGTCTGAATCACTGTCCTCTAAGGCCTCTTGTGTGTCTGGCTGTTCACCCTCATCTTCATCACTCTCTTTGTCCCAGTCTTTCATGGAGGCCCCCATCATAAAGTCATCTCTGAGCACGCTCCAGGCAGGCTTCTCGTCTGCTTCGTCAACAGCCGACTGAACACAGGAAACACAATACCCATGTATAAACAAAAGAATAAACATTTTAAATGCTCATACACTCTATGGTGTGCTTTATGTTCAAATGTTGACACTTGAGCCAGCCCTCTGTAATCGCTGCCAAATTCATCAACACCTGAAAGCCAACAGTGCCACCATGTGGGCATAAAGTGAAATTACAGGTTTGCAAATGTTCCAAGGAAATATTTGTCATGATGGGAGAAAATAGTAATTGCCCATGCATGCAAACCAATAAATCAGACGGTGAAGTAAACTTAGTAGTCTGTGATTACATAATGTATTGATATCAATAGCAGCATGCAAGACTTGCGTAGATTTTCCGTATAAACTCTGCATGACATCTCATTTAATCTTTTTACAATCAGCAAAACATTGTGTGACTAAAAGGACTGCAGGAGGACTGACAAATGCATGTAATGTGAAACTCACCGTCTGTTTTTCGATTTTGACGGTTGCTTTGCGGCCACCTTCCTTTCCCCTGAGGACATCGATGAAGTCTCTCTTGGAAACGGAGTTGAGTAGCTTTGCCTTCTTGCGCTCTGAGCTGCCAACTTCCTTCACCTTCTCATCCATAGTTGTCTGGTGTTTCCTCACTGCATTGAAGAGCTGCACCACGCCCCTGAAGACGGAACAGAATTAAGCGAGGAAACCACTTTGCATTGTGTTTTATCGCCTACTGAATACGCACTTGTTTAATTCTGTCAGCTGTTATTCGATGGCAAGGCTATTTCATGTCAAGACTAGCTTTTTCAGGAACTAACACCTGGAGGTTGATGCTTCAATCGAATCGGACCTCAAGTTAACATAAACACCACCTGCACTGATGTAGACAACTCTACCCTTCATGACACCACATTTTAAACATTAATCATTAATAACCATGTTTTTGAGGGGCGCTAGCCCCTCCTATATTCAGCTATTAGTGTAGATGTCCACCCTACACAAACATTAAATTCCAATTGACAATGAATGGAGAATTTTACGTCAGTGTCTGAGCAAATCGGCTTAGTGTCTATTTTTGTCCATGCAAACATTAAATTCCCATTGACAATGAATGGAGAATTTTACTTCAGTGTCTGAGCATAGTGTCTATTTTACGTCATGATGATGTACGATGATAAGAGTGCCCCTCACTTCATACGGGTATGATTTTCTAGATTTAGTTTGGAAAAAAGAAAACAATTAAATATCACCCATCCCTTAAAATGCACCACACCTTTAGCTCAAACACATACTGGGGTATGTCTGAACACTGAAAATCCACCTTAAAGCTCAACCTTGATGATTCAAAACCATGTCTCCCACATGTGAAACCAAACATCTTCTGCTCAACCAAATGAGAATTCCCCCTGGCCAAGGGCGATATTAGACTTCTGAGATTCAAGCAGGCAATATTTCTTGCCCCAATTTAGTCGTTATGGGAATAATTTCCTCCCCACACACATTTGTGTGTCGTTGTCACTGCCGTATCCTACCAACTCACCTGTCAGTGAGGAGCCACCACCGGGAGGATGTAGTCTTCCCTGCTGACAGGTGCCACCCCCAACCCTTGAGAAATAGTATTGACGCCTCAACATTGATTGCCTACAACTGGCCTACAGGGCACACCGCTCCACGGTTTCCTCTATAGACGCTCAACAAAGCTGGATGCAATGCAACACGGTGGATGAAAACCCACAACTTCTGCAGCTCCCTCCCCACCAGGCTTGTCTTGAGCATGACAAGTGGACACAAAGGCGACGTCTTCTGGAGAACACAATGGAACCGTTAAGTATAATTACCTCGTAGAAACCCGCTGTAGATTTCTCTCAACTTCACGGTCCTTTCCCACATCAGGTTTCTCCCTGGCCATCGACTCCCACGCTCGCTTCTTATCAGTCTGTTGGAAAAAGTACATGAACAGAAATTACATGTGTGAGAGTGGGAAGGAACACATTAGTCCCTGTGTTGTCTTGTTGTATTATAACAGGATAAAGAAGGAAAGAAACTCACCATTCTGGGATATTTAAAAGTAACCAACCCGTTTACAATTATTTGATTAATTGTTAAACCATAAATATGGTTTGTAACTTTAGAAAATGTATGGTCCATACACATTCTGCACATTATCTGAATCAGGGATTTTCAACTGGTGGTCCGTGAAGGTATTGCATGTGGTCCGGGTGGTCCCTGACCATGCATTTAGTAATGTAGGAAAGTGAAGATTTGTATTTTAGTTTTTACTAGTTGAGAAACAGTGCACAAAATAACCTGGTGACGTACGATGACGTGTCAATGTTGTCAGTCACTTACTGGGAAGTCGGACATCAAGAAATTCCACAGAAAAGGGAGTTAGAATCTCAAGAAGTGTACCAGATTGCCTGGTCGAGTAACCATTATAAGGAAATGTGGCCATAATCAATTGCATGTGTCTGCTCGCTCAAAGTTCCAATGAATCAGTTAACATGAGTTTAATATGGAAGGTTGTAGCGATCGGCTATTGCACACACGCACGCACACGCACCCACTCACACCACCGCAAGTATTCATGTCCACGTACATTCCAGTACTCACACAGACTAATGTCAGCGCAGCGACACACCCCTGACACTCGTTACGTTTCATGTATGGAACAGTAGCCAAGATGGCGCGGCCTTGTCAGAGAGAAGCCAGACTGGAGTGGAGAGAAGTGATCGTGTTCGTGAGTTACAGTCCGCGCGGTGCGTGTATGAATGAAGACCAAGCTGTAATCGGATCCTGGTGGAGGAGAGAAAACCCAAGAAGTGAATCCTTGGGGCGTTTTCCATTGATTGTCCGTGTCGCTGGTCCTTGTCGTCATTCAGCAACGGAGCTGCTCTCTCACCGACTGGTACCTACCCCCCCAGCCCCCCATACACACGCTCAAACTCTCACACACAAACAGCCCTGTTGCCTCCTATTCACCCTGGAACAGGCTGTGGGATATTTGTTTCATTTTGTTTTCTTTTGGGTCTAACAGAGGTATTCATTCATTGATTGAATGACATTTTGTGTGTACTGAATATATATAATAATATTGACTGTGGACGCTACTACTGTGGTACCTGGGAACCTGTGGACTGGATTTTGGGAGTGGGCTGGAGTCTCTAATACAAGCAATCAAACTGAGTTCTTCTGTGTCTGTGTGAATTTACTGATTTACTGTTGTATTGAGTGAAGGTTCGCTTTTTTGGGTAACCTATCCCTGGCTATATGGTTTACAGGTTCATGTGGTACTGCTATATTTATCCTTGTAATCCATTGTAAGGTTGACTTTAAAAAATAAGCAGTTGGTGCCTAACTGGCACCAAGAAACAGAGTAACATCAAGACAAACCGTTACATAAAAAGTGGCTTGCGGAGTTGCGAGTGGGTGAGTGCGTGCGATAGCCGATCGCTACAAGGTTAAGAGAACAGAATAAGGGTAACATGGGATAGGAATGGATCAGTTGTTCTCAATCTTTTTTTGCATCTCAGTTTAAAAAATGACTGTTAAGGGCCTGATTTAATTCGTTGCAGCGTTTACATCGTGCAGCAAATCAAAATAAGCCCTCAACAGTCATCATTTCACTTCACGCTTTTATTTTTAAATTAAAAAGAATGGCCCGATTCATTGATTATAACAGTAAGCATTATGTTTAGTAACACGGTCATGCACAGTGCCGGTCACCTGTTTTTTCTTCTCCAGCACTTCTTTTCTCTCCTCCTTCTTCTTCTTGTCGAGCTCTTTGTTCTTCACCAGGATGCTGGGTTGACCCGCCTGGGTTTTCTTCGCCAGGACCTTGGCCATGGCCTCTGCCCACCCGGCGTTGGGGTTGCTCTCACCGCCTCCCTCCTCGTCCGCCTCCCCTCCATCGTCATCCTCTGCGTCGCCGTCGTCACTCTCCCCGCTGCCGTCCTCCCCTCCATCGTCACTCTCCCCGCTGCCGTCCTCCCCTCCATCGTCACTCTCCCCGCTGCCGTCCTCCCCTCCATCGTCACTCTCCCCGCTGCCGTCCTCCCCTCCATCGTCACTCTCCCCGCTGCCGTCCTCCCCTCCATCGTCCTCCACTCCAACGCTTGACCCTTCTCCGCCGCTCCCTTCATCAGAGTCGCCTTCTTCTTGGTCACCGCTCTGGTCGTCCTCGGCGTCTTCTCCTCCTGAGGGGTTAGGAAGACAAGCATGTCACTGAAAGGTTGCCACTACACACTGTAAAATACCCAACTGATCTCATTGATTCCACATTCGGCACAAACGTGGGGATGAATTCATTCAACGTCTATTATGCCAGCAAAATGTGGAACGCCGGCCTAGCACCAGCCATCAAAACTTGCCAAAAGAAATGAGCCCCCAATGCTTTTCTGAAAATATAGCCAACTTTTAGGCTACTGCTCCTAGTATTGATGATTTCTTGTATATGTCTTGATGAATTGAATAGATGGGACCACAATGGAAGCAAGCCCACAATGCTTTTTGTATAAGATAGACGGACATAGGTTAGATCATTATTTTGTCTTACACAAAAACACAAACATCACGTTTTTCAACGTTAGCATTAGCCAAATAGCTAACTACCTCCGACACTGGTCAGACACTCCGGGCTGAGATTAGCAGAATGTTCTTTCTTGGCACTAATCAAGGTGAAAACGTTATATCATGTCAACACAGCCTATGATAAAATATTGTAGTGTTTTAGAATGTCATGTTTGTTTTGTTTACCCGACAGTTCGGTGGAAATCTCCACATGTGGCTGCTCTACTGTTGCCATCATTCTTCCGGAAGTACGTATAAACTAAAGGAGTCACATCCAAAGGGTTCCGTACGGCTCGATTACTACAGGACAAGTTCCGTGTGGGAGCTTCAATCAAAGAACCATAAAGGCACTCTTAATTCTGCAAATATAGGCATATAATTTTTTTTTAAATAAAAAAAAATTAATGAAAAAAGAAACCAACCAGGGCATGGTTGCAAATGGGAAACACCAACAACTTTATATAGAAGTGTATATTTGTAGGTCTTTAAATGTTTTGATGAACTTAACAAGGTGGACCCTCTTGTAAACAAGTGTAATGCTTTATTGGGTCGTCCACTCACAGTTAACAGTCTTTGTATTGAGTTGTGCTTGAAATGTACTGTAATTCTGCAAACTGTTAATAAATATTTTAATCAATCAATCAAAACGCTATCTTTTACATAACATAGTCAAGTTATTGTCATTGACAAACATAGATCTGCCAAAAATGCCTACAACTATAATCTTATAATTAAAAATACATCATGTAACTAAAATGAAATCATTTAAATGTGTGTGCGTGAAACGCAGCATCTTGTTGAATAGTGAAAGAAGTTCATGTTCAATACAATCATGTTTAATAGATTAATATAAATTTGTTTCATGGGCTTATGTTACGCCAGTAGATACTATGTTGACAACACTGGAATATAGAATACAAAATATGATTTACAACCTAATATTGTAAATCATATTTAGTATTCTATATTCCATATATATTTTCACCTGATAATTCTTTTAATAATCACACAAACACGCACACACGCACACGCACACACACACACACACACACACACACACACACACACACACACACACACACACACACACACACACACACACACACACACACACACACACACACACACACAATAGGGCCACCATAGAGTTCACCTTTATCATGTTTTATCCAGGCGCTTTTTGTTTCGTTATGCCATACCACGCCCAATTGCATGCCAGCTCATTTGTTGTAAAACTTTAACTGCATTTTGAAGTTCCGTGTTTGACTTGAAGATCAAAAGGAAAAGATCAGACATAGGTAAGTCAGCACTTTGGAAACAGAGAGAAGAAAAGAGAGATTATGAGAAAAAGAAGGAAAGAGAGAGTTGTGAGAGGGAGATCTAGTAGAGAGAGAGGGGTGGGGTGGGGGAGATACATCTGAACAAACAAATTAGCCACTTTGATTTATAATTCCTTTTTGTTCTGTTTCATACAGCAATGTCAACTCTGGTGGTGTTGGTGCTGAATATGATTATTGCGAAGTTTTCCCTCAAGCTGGCCACTGAAAAGGCCCTGGAAGCAATGGAGATGAACCCATATCCTAGGGTTTACAAAATTGTTGAAATAACAGGACTTCCTGGATTTGGGACTCTTTCAGGGTGCCTTGGACTTGGCATGGCTTTCCTAGCCGTAGCTTGTGGACTTGCGATGGCTTCTGCTGGAGCTGCATTCATCGCGAAGAAGCAAATTGGACCATTGCTAGAAACAGCCTATATTGGTTTGGCAATATCAATGGGATGTGGAATTGGAGGAGCACTCCTCGGATCAACTTCATTAGCAGTGTTGACATTGGAACTGAGAGGTCTCTTTTTCATGGGGTTAATCCTCAGCCTTAGCCTCGGCATCCTTGTAGCACTGCAGAAAAACACAACAACAGGCCTGCTATCGCCTACAACTACAATGCTCTGCTTTCTCACTCTCACATTCCTTACTATGCTACAAGGAGTGTGGTTAGGAATGACAGTGGCGGGATATGAAATGGATGATCCTGGTAAAACAGTTTATTCCTTGTTGTGTTACTTTTGCTACCAGGGGGGTGTATTGTGGACACATTGGCTGTAATGACCATTAGGAAACAACTATACTTTGGATTGTTGGTAGCTGTGACTGGATTACTGCTTGGGTTTGGAATGGGAGTTCAATCCACTGCAACGGTACAGTTCCATGACATATTCTTCACACTTCCCACGGTCGTGTATATAATAGAGATTTTAGCAGGCGTGGTTGGTGCTTCACTAGGTGCAATGTCAGTCCAGTCCTTGGTGGCAGATACAGCTAAAGGGCTGGCTGTGGATCCCTCTCCCTGCTGTAGTGGTGCTATACAATGTACATATGGACATTCCAAAGGCAGGACTTCGTGGACTGATTCAATTGTACCTTGGTGTAGGAGGAGAACTTGGGTTAATGTTGGGCTTAACAGCAGCATCAGGATTTGCTTTGTGTTCTATGGTTGCAATAACAGGATACGCTTTGTGGTTTTATGCAATATTGGTGTTTTGCATAGAATGTGGATACTCTGTGATACTTTACGAAGATTCGCTGTCTTTCAAGAATTTTGTCACGTCAATGGTTTTAATAATAAGACCTATATTGACAGACAACATTACAGAGCCTGCATTTAGACACCCAAATACAATTCTGCTACTTAATGATGCTCTGAATTCAGCAGCCCTTGGTGTGGTGATTATGGGAGCAATGATGCTGGGAGCTGGTGGACTCCTTACAGCTGGATTAGGATCTGCTGGACTTGCTGGAATTGTAGGAGCTATGCTAATTGCATTAATGAATACATGCATATATCTACTGGACATTTTTTATGTGAAATGATGAGTGTTCTGTTTTTGTTGACTAAATCAAAGTCAAGTACCGTATGTTTTATTGAGTAAATAGGGTATGTGCACAAATGTGCAGTATATAAACAACTGGAACTACTAGGTTGTGGTTATTCCACTAATATGGTTATGATGCATTTATACATTTTATATACAGTATATTTGCACATTTGAGGTTTATGCTTTTGGGAGTTTATTTATCTTCGAATTATACAAGCATATAGCTTTCAGTGGACAGTAGCCATTGTGACATCATCATTACAACATTCTGTTCCCAACATTTCTAATTGCATGTGAGGATTGTGAGCTCATTCATTTGCTATTTTCACTATAGGCTACTTTCTAAATGTTTAAATGTTGTATTTATTTATTTGTAGAAATTAGAATTTTGGATTCGATTTATTAAATACTTGAAAATGTTGGAATTGTTTTCAATTGCTGAAAAGGTGTGAATTATTTTTGTTTAAACTGTTTAAAATCTTTTGAAATAACAGATCTTTTTTAAATACAGGAAACGAAAAAAGAATATATTTACTCACAACCCATAAAAATTGGTCCGCGACCCAAACATGGGTCCCGACCCACTGTTTGGGAAACAGTGCTATAGATCACTCACCCATCATTGCACTGTATGCTAACGTCAACTGGCTGTCCCTGACAGCCCGTAGGCTCAAGGTCGTACACTGATCTGAATGCGACTACCCAAAAGTGAAGGTCATCCACTTGCCCCTCAGAGCCCAGTTACAGTAGGTGAGTGATTGTCAGGACGGGACGGGACCGGCAGGACAGGACAGTACAGGAAGCTGGGGTAGATGACAGATACGACAGGAACGTTGAAACATGTGACACACACACACACACACACACACACAAACACTTAAGAGTATCGCTGAGATGCTGGCGATTACAATACGATCAACTGAAAGGAGAGAATGAAGCAAAACAGGTAGCGGGTGTGTCCTTCGACGGTTGCCTTTATAGGACAAGCAGATCACATGTCTGCCTCTCACTGAAGAGTGGCTGCATGCAGAGTCACAAATCTGGAGGTCTCATCAGACAGTTATACCTCCAGTGGAAGAGGGGTCTTGTAACCATTGTCCACTCCAGAAGAACATGGGACAATCTAAAAGTAAGTCATTCTCACCTGCCAAAACACTTCTTCCATGCATTTTTGTGATAAATGTGGACAGGGGAATGTGTAAAACAATTGTGTTGCTTGCACAGTGCAGAAGTGATTTTTTATTATTTCTTTTTTGTTTTTGTTTGTATATAGAGACCTTTTCATTCAGATAATTTACACATTTACTGTATATCATTTGGCACTTTATTATTTGTTATAACTATTCAAACATATTTACAAAATAAAGAAGCTACTTTCCCCCTGTTTGGAGACTGGAATGATAGGCCTGCCATGGTTGGAAAAAAACCTATTGTTGCCTCTTCTTGAGGATTGCATGTTGACATTTTTATGCTAGAAAATGTTGGAGCCGTGTGAAGAAAGATTGGATCAAATCACTCTCTGCTTGACAAACCTGATCAACCAGTTTGATGAGCCTTTGGCTCCCGACTGTTCATGCTTGAAGTGGCAATGATGGCTGTACTCAGTTTACACAAGGTGAAGGCGGGTAGTGGAAAACTGTTAATAATATCTTTTGAAGGTTTGATCATCTAATTATATGTCATATTGTGGAAATACACTGCATGACTATGAAAACAACTTAACATTATCACAGCATTTTACTAGATGTATTAAATATAGCATTATGATGTGACACTGTAACTGACTGTGAATTACCTCTTTATGACATGATTCAGAGGCCAGGACCCCTGCAATGGAGGCAGCCATAGGATTTGCACTTGGAGCTGTGGCAGGTTGTGTGCTGGGTGCCACAGAAGACCCGGTGGACCATGTCGTGGTGATGATGACTGCAGAGGGCCCGATGAAACCTGTAATCGATGAGGTGATGACAGTGGGTGCACTTGGACTGGGTACCCTGGTAGGAGCCACTGCCCTGACCACTGCAATGACCTCCATAGTGGCTGGGGTGATCATGGCCACAGTGACACTGTCAGTTTTCCTGACCACAAGGAGCTGTGGTGTGTCACCCAAAGACTCCATTGGGTTGTGGGCGTCAGCCGGATTGGCAGGGGTCTTTGGGACCACGCTAAGCGGAGCCACGCTTGGGATCATCATTGAATGGATTGTGACCAACTCAGGCATGGTGACACTGCTCTGGGCGTTGAGCATATTCACCGTGCTCAAACCGGCTCTGCATGTCTTACTCAAGGTCCTCTTTCGACAAGCGGAGATCTGCTTTGGGCAAGGGGAAGCAGCCCTGGCCAGGGAGAGAGAGCGGAGAGAGATCGAGGCCAGGGAGGCACAGCAGAGGGACAGAGTGGCCGTGCAGATGGAGCAAAAGATTCTCGCCTTGGAGAGAGGAGATGAAGAAGATGGTGCGGATGACCTAGCAGTCTGGCAGGCAGAGCAACAGCAGAGAGAAGATATCCAGAAGGAGAAGATAGAGAGAGAGGAGGAGGAGATGAAACAAAGAACCATCCAGGACTGGATCAACAGCGTGCTGATGAAATACGTGGACGTCCTTGCATTTTCAGGGCTGCCTATGACATTGATCACCATAGTTACGTCACTGTTCGGGGTGTACGGGTATGGCGGCCACCAAATTGTGATGGTAGCACTTTTGGCTTTGGTAATGCTCATTGCCTTCATGCTAATGAAAGCATCTGACTTTAAGTTTTGGATGCTGGCAGGGTGCATGGGAATGCTGGCCACATTCATCATAGCAGTGCTCACGTTGCACGCTGGACAGGAGGTTGTCACCATGTCCATGAAGTTGCGAGCGGCGGGGAAGGAAAACAATTCCAGAGAATTCATCAGTGCTCAAATGAACTACAGGTCCGCTCTCGAGGCCTTGAGCACAGCGTTTTTTGTGGCAAAGCTGTGCCAGTTGGGGTTAGGGGCCTCAGTAGGGGGGCCACTGGTGAGGCGAGGAGCCGGGGAGGGGAGGGTCATAGTGGGGGCAGCCGGCGTGGCACTGGCTTTACTTACAGTGGTGCAGGCCTTGGAGCCTGTGATAGGGCCGGGAGGGACCGCCGGGGCACTGCTTGGGGTGGTGGGGGCAGCAGGGGTGTCAGTGGGGGCGGCAGCAGCTGTGGCAGGCAAGTGGGCTTCCTGGCAGGGGAAGTTTGGAACAATCGTAGGATTGGTTATGGGAGCACTTCTTATGGGGAAAATGCACTTTGTTAATATTGGGCTGCAGGTGCCTGTGGCCTATGTCTTTGCAATGACCAATCCGTTTTAATCACTGTCATTATAGTTAAGGCAAGGCAAGGCAAGGTAGTTTTATTTGTATAGCACATATCAACAAGGAGGCAATTCAATGTGCTTTTACACAGAACATCATGCAAAGGAAACATCATTATGCAATGACATGCATAAAACAAAATAAGATATACAATTACAGGCAAAATCCTTTTTTATTGGAAAATGTTTGGAAAATAGCAGATCTACAAACTCACATGTTGCAGTACAGAATAATTCAGAATCAGCTTTATTGTCACATCACAGTTTTACAAATAAAAAAGTGGGTGAAATTCGTTTTTTGTACGCAGCTCCCATCATGTCACTTCTTTCCAAGAAAACAAAGAAAGGGAAGAAGAGGAGGGGGGGGGGGGGGGGGGGTGTAAGGATATCAAGGCAGGAGAAGAATGAAGGTTGTGAGCGCTTTTACCACAAAAGTACAGGTAAAGGGTTTTCTTCTGTGTGGGGTTTAGGTATTTACAAGCTTTTGCCACAACCGGTGCAACTAAAAGGTAGCTATACAACTGTACAGCTTTTTCCACAAAAAACATATTTACTAGAGTTGTCCCGATCCGATCACGTGATCGGAATCGGATCGGGAGCAAAGAAATGTAAGCGGGCCATCCCTAGTATCAATAATATATCCATTTCATGATATTAGACTGGATATTGTCTGTGATTTTGGATATTGTACGATATGATATGGCCTAAAAGTGTTCTATAAAAATAGAAATTTCGAATGTAGGAGATGCGGTATTGGCAGATACTCTAAATAAAATAATCGGAATCGGAATGGGAGCAAAATAAAGTGATCGGGACATCCCTAATATTTACACATAGTACCTATATAGATGCGTGAGCTTAGCAGCTGATGTGTACTGTGCATTTAAGGACATGATTCAAGGTGTAGGACATTATTCAAGGTGCAGCTCAATATTCAAGGTGCAGCTCAATATTCAAGGTGCAGCTCAATATTCAAGGTGCAGGACATTATCCCATTTAGGCCTGACGTCGAAATAAGAAAAACATTCGCTCTGAAAGAATATATATCCAAATTTTTGTGCCGCATTTTTACGATTTAAAAAAAATAGCTGACCTACAAGCTGACCTACAAGATCTACAAGCTCATAGCGCGCCACCAAGTGGCGCGCTATGAGCTTGTAGATCTGCTATTTTTCAATAGCTAAAGTATAACATAATGCTTAGTTAAAACACCAAAACGGGTTCCCGTCCAGAATGGGTTATTCAAGGTGCAGGAGGTTATTCAAGGTGCAACATTATTACGTGTTGTGAGCTTGTAGAGCTGCTAGCTTTGAAATAATTTATATAATTTTTGTGGTTAAGTAAGTAATGGAGTCAATTTACCGTTCCTATAATGGATGTTGTGAAGGTTCCGAGTGGGCTACTGTACGTGGAGAGCCATGCTAACCAAAAATGTAGGCTACCTCAAAAGAAGTGAAAAGAAAATGTATGACGCACGTTATCATGTGGAAATTATTACTTTTTTTTTTTACCTTTGTTGACTCATTAGTATTCTGATAAAACTGTTAATAATGTGGAATAAATCTAATAAATCTAATAATTTGAATCTCTGTTGAATATTATGTCCTCTCATTTTATCTTCAGAAGCATCAGTGCCCGGTGCCTCTGTGTTGTTGTACTTAAGCATGTGAGTTGTGATATTTCATGTGACCGACAGCCAGTAATGTTGCACAGCCTGTTTGCACTATACACTCTGTCTGAACTCTGAACTGTACCTACACTTCTGACTTATAAGTTCATACCATGTGAACAGTGGTGGAAAGTATATAGGCCAAAGTACATTTTACATCTTGAGGTACTTTTACTTTACTGGAGTATTTCCGATTTTTAATACGTTTACCAGTAAATCTCAGAGGCATTAATATTACGAAAACATATATAAATCGCTTCAGCCTTATTCAAAAATTGGCTATTTGATAATAGGCATTTTCCAAATGTATTATAAGATGATGTTACAAGTTATGTATTGTGTTACATTATAAGGTAACTGTAATCACATGTGTAGGTTACTGTACTTCGCTGAACAACTGTAGTACCACTGTTGTGTTATCCTTATATTAGTTAAGTAATTTATTCCCAGAGAGAAGGAAAGGTCTATTAGAACTTTCTAAATAAAATGTAATATTGTTCAATAAGCAATAAGTCATTATATCAGGTGAAATAGCGTAGCTTTTACTCCAATGCAATTTTACAGCTTTACTAGTTACTTTGCAGATTTAGATTGAAACTTGCATTTCTGGACATTTTATTAACAAGAGAGCTATAACCGTAATGTTTTATATAGTCCTAATTGAAAAAAAATGTCAATAAATATATTCATATTGGTTTTTTTAAGTCCTATTTTGGAAATTTTTAAGTCCTATTTTTGAAAATAGTCGATCTGCTCACGACACATCTATTTTCAACTTATAAATAAAAGATACATTTTGAAGAAAATGTACTTTTACTTTATATATATAGTATATTACCCTACTACTTTAAAGTAGTGAATTATTATTAGTATACTAGTAAGCAATTAGTAGTAATAATTATTATTAGCAATTATTAGTAAGTAATTAAAGGTAGTAGGTAGGGTAAGAAGTGATTTCGAGATAACCATGATAGAGGGCAGGGCAGGTTAAACAAACTGCAATAAGCCTATCTCACAGAATTTCCCCGCCCCCCTTCGGGGTTAGTGGTGATAGCGTGACGTCACTCCATAGACGCTTCATGTTAACAGAGGTAATTTAAGAAGTCTACAACTTTTGTTTTCTCAAGGTAAGGTTTGTTCTATCTGTTCGAGCTGATTTACCATATTGTTTGCTTCATAATAATATTGGTCTGTCACATTTTTACATTAGAAAATGTACTTAGATTCTCCAGAGAAAAAAACGTGTAAATGCTCATGTTAAAGTCACCACTATTTACCGGAAGTGGGCGTGAAAAACGGGCTGTGAGATAGGCCTATTGGAAGTGGAACACTACAAAAACTAGAAAAAGTGCCCTTCTGGGCACAGGTCTCCACCAGGAGGATAGGACTGTGTGAGATGTTTGGCAAAATGTTTAGGAGTAATATAAATAAGTAATATGTTTGCCTTTGATGGCAATTGGATGATTTGAGGCATTTTGTTCCAAAAATGTGTTTTGCAAAAATCAACCTGTTGGTGGCGCTATAACAGGCCAATGTGAAAAGGGTGGGATATATTCCTCAGCCTAGTAAAAAAATGTGTGAAAGATTTGACGTAAATTGCATGCTGCGTTCATGATTTGAGGCTTTTGTTCAAAACGGGGCAATCTTGCAAACTGTGAAAGCCAATTATAGCCAATTAGGATGGAATATGAAATATCGGACAGATCCGACTTGAGCACATGACCATAGAGATACTGTGTAACGATTTTTGAGATTTTTGGACAGAATCTGGAGGAGTAATATCCAAAAATGTGTTTTACAAAATTCGGCCTCCTGGTGGCGCTATAAAAGGCAGATGTGGAAAATGCAGGTCAAAGGTTTGTCCTTGGCCTCTAGGGAGTGTGCATGCAACGTTTCACGCAGATCGGTGCAGTTTTAGGTAAACAATGTGAAAAGCTGCCTCATGGTGGCGCTATAACAGGCCGTTCTGGAAAATGCGGGGCAGAGGTTCATCGTTGGCATCCAGGGAGTGTGTGTGCAAAGTTTGGCATCGACCGGGTTAACGGTGCCGGAGATTAGCTGGTAACGGACGGACGGAAGGACACACGGACGGACACACACACGGACGGACACACACACACACACACACACGGACGGAGTGCAAAACATACTCTCTCCCCATGCCTTCGGCCTGGTGGAGACAATGAAGCTCTTCTGATTGGCTGCATGAACCTACCTGAAAAATAAATTTCTGTTGATCAAGGAGCTGAAGAGATGGAGAGCCTCTGCTGCTCTAGCCTCGGTCCCAGGCTCACTTAACTGCTGCTGCTCTCAGCTGAGTGAGTCACATGTTCACAACACTGTGATTTGCCAGTGTCACGTGATCCCAGTCACATGACAGCCAGCCTACCCTTTCAGGAAGAGTTGAGTGTTTGTTTACTGTTTAAGAAAAGCAGGAAGAAGTCTGCACGACAGCAAAGAGATCTTTGACGACAGGCAACAACCTTAATAACAAGTAAAGTAACTAACGGTGAACAGGTGAGAATATCTTATTATCAGGGATGACAAATAACAACCACAACCACTCATCATTAGAATCATAATTTTTAGAACAGATTGCTTGTGGTTTCAGCAGTAGCCTAGTAGACAGACATACTGTAGAGAGGACAGAATGTGTAATTTCCATTGCGACAGGGTTTCAGTGTAGGCCACTGTACTAAAGTGTTTAATTACATGCATTAATTAAACACTTTACATCTACGAGAGTCTAAATCAGCATGACGTGCATGTAGCTGATTGATTGATTGAAGAATTTATTAACAGTTTGCAGAATTACAGTACATTTCAAGCACAAACTCAATACAAAGGCTGTTAACTGTGAGTGGACGACCCAATTAAGCATTACACTTGTTTCCAACAGGGTCCACCATGTTCAAATCATCAAAACATTTAGAGACGTACAAATAGACACTTCTATAGACAGAACAGGAATTCATCAAAAATGAGGTAAAAAGGGAAAAGAAATATATACAGTGAGGGGAAAAAAGGGGGGGGCGGGGGGGGGATTCAGATTTTACGGGGGCCAGTTTCGAATTGCAGCCATCCGTAGGTGCCCTTTGAGAGCGGTTTTGAAGGAGTCAAGGGATTCGCATGTCTTAATGACAGTTGGTAGGGCGTTCCACATTTCCTACTGTAGGTGGTGAATGATAGCCGTGTGTGTGTGTGTGACTTTGAGTTTGATTGTTTCAGAATGACACAATCTACTCTATTTATGCTGTTTGCATGCGTGCTGGGAAAAATGTTATAAATATTTGACCAAAGGCAGATAATAGAACAACTAAAACAGTCAGCTAAGTTCAGAAAAGTACACCACTTTACTGTAATGCAACTTTAAAGCCAGGAAACGACAAGTCTTCCAACAATCCCAGACAATGGTCTTAAACCAGCTCAGTGGCCTTGTGGTTAGAGTGTCTGTCCTGAAACCGGGAGGTTGGGATTCGATCCCGGGCCGGGCCACTGTAAAAATGGAACCCAATGCTTCCCTGCTTGGCACTCGGCATCAAGGGTTGGATTGGGTTAGATCAACTACAAATGATTCCTGAGTGGCTCACCGCTCCCTAGAGATGGGTCAAATGCAGAGTCGAGAACAAACTTGCATACAGCTGCCAATGTACAGTATGTGACAAATAGTAGGACTTTAACCTTCATAGTCTTAGATAACGATATGATATGGACATATTGCCCAGCCCCATGCATGTCACATGCAGTAAAGGTGCTATTTTCCTCTCAGATGGTGTTGCTAGCAGTTGGTGTGCTGCTGGCTGTCCTCTCCCCTGCCGGAGCCTTGGACAATGGTCTGCTGAGGACTCCACCCATGGGGTGGATGGCCTGGGAACGCTTCCGCTGCGACATCGACTGCAAAGATGATCCCACAAACTGCATCAGGTGAATATAGCGTCTGAACAAGATATGAGTGTATGTTATTTGAAATATTATCAAAATATCTTGAGAGGTACATTTCCTTTTGTGGAGGATTTGTAAAGGTTTTTCTAACCTTGACTATATTCTTCTTTTTTTCCCAAAAGGTTTTTTCTAGGGATGCACGATTAATCGGTAGCATAATCGGAATTGGCCATATCGGCCATAAAAATGCCATATCGGTATCGGAATGGTCTGAAAATAATACAGATTATGTAATCGGTTTTCACCAGCAAAATAAATAATAATAAAATAATAATAATAATAAAAATTAGAAATAATTCTACATTTAATTTGTGTACTGATCTCATTCAGTAGTCATTCAGTTGTGAAAACAGACACTTGGAAAAGAGTATATGCCATTTATTGATTGATTGGATACTTTATTAACAGGCTTTGGGCTAAGCTAAGGTAAAGGCTTGTTTCCATTGTGGTCCTCTGTATAATATCGGAATCGGTCAGAATCGGTATCGGCAGATATGACCCTGCAAATAATCGGAGATTGGTCATATTTTCATAATCGTGCACCCCTAGTTTTTTCAGTAATAGTGAAAATAGGCGATCTAATAGCTCACAACACCTTGCAATGCAACACATTGTGAGCTTGTAGATCATGTAGAAGTGATTAATCTATAATGTAAAGTTTTGGGGATCTTTGCTTCCTTCCCCATGCACAGTGAGACACTGTTCAGGGACATGGCTGACAGACTGGCTGAGGACGGGTGGAGGGACCTGGGCTACGAATATGTGATGATAGACGACTGCTGGAGTTCAATGACCAGAGACAAAGATGGGAGGTTGCAGGCCGATCCATCCAGGTTGTTCCAACTATATATACTGAATCAAAATCACTTTAATATAAATGACACTGTAGAATCCTGAGTTTTAACTTAACTGTTAATTTAGTGGTTTACAAAATGGAACCAATGGACCGTTACAGACGGTTCCAATTGTAAAGAGTTAAATTAACACTAAGCATCCTTACACACAAGTGTGAACACACGTGTGACCAATACATTATACAAAAATGTGGCAGTAAATATTTGAGCAATATATTCATAAAGTTGATGCCTCATTCAAACATTTTGATGTCTTGATTGGTTCACGTCGAAAAAATAAACCTTTTCTGAAGGAAAATTGCGTCTCTTCGTCTCGTAATGTTCTGTGTACTATAGATGTACTCATGATACGAACAACAGTTTGAAAAATATATATTTCCGTCGGACAAATTAAACAAATCCTGTGAGTAATAAGGATTTTACTGTGTCGTTCTAGATATAAATACACGTTTCTCTGTGATTGTGTGAGCTGAGGTTTGGGGCGAAAATAATAATTATAACGGTACAGTATCTTTCTTTCCTCCAGGTTCCCAGGTGGCATTCCAAAGCTGGCGAGGTATGTTCATGACCGTGGATTGAAGCTGGGAATCTATGCAGACATGGGCACTCGCACATGTATGGGATACCCTGGTACTACAATCGACAAAATCAAGATTGATGCGCAGACCTTCGCTAACTGGAGTGTGGACTATTTGAAGTTTGATGGTTGTAACTCCGGTCCTATTGAACAAATGTTGGGTAAGAGTTTATTACATTGCTGGTCATCGCTTTCACACATTGTACAGTACAGAACCGGATTATTTGCTTGAAGCCCAGAAGCTAAATATCTCCATGGCTAGGCTTAGGGCCGATTCATACTACTATTTTACCACTGTTTTGGCGCTGCAGTGCCAAAATGATTTTGGCTCGTCAGAAATTTTCAGTAGCACCGAAGAGCCGACTTTAGGACGATACCCGCCCCCCTGAACCTCAAATTACGTCACATTGTAGGCTCTACAGAGCCGAACCGACTTTTATTCGGCTCTGAAATAGGAGTATGAATCGCGCCTTAGAATACAGTGTTAGAATCCAAGTGGTACAATGAAATGCAAAACTTCCCGATGCTGGATTGCTAGCTGCAGTGAGCATGTAAGAAGCAGTGATGGGAATGGGGAAACTCAATTTAGCTGTTTCTGTCTTTCTCTCGCACAGGCTACCCACTCATGTCTATGGCTTTGAATGCTACAGGCAGACCTATAGCCTATTCTTGTAGTTGGCCTGCCTATGTGGGTGGACTCCCTCCAAATGTAAGTGTCATCATTACGTGACTGTCTAAAATAACTATGACAACTATGCTTTGTGTGCCAATTGGCAAACGACAAAAATGTGTCGCAAAGGACCTTCACTGACAGTGTCGGATACCTTTTATTACCTTTATTAATGGTCACAGACGTGTACTCAGTCTCTGATTGGTTGGGAAGACGATGTGAGCTCTGGTTTCTTCTATGTTGACAAAGCTTGATATTTTGTGGTGATATTGTCGGCGAATACCGTATGAATACTCAAGACTCAGAATGTTGTGAGACACAGTGCGACGTGTCGTTCAATAGAGGGTCTGCGCATGCATAAAGTGAGTGGACTGTCAAGGCCAGAAAGTAGCTTTTTTGCACTCAGTAGTCAGTAGGTATTCCCGCATTACTTCCGGGTTTGAGGATGTCATGCACATACCCTCTATACTTGTCACTCAAGCATACATTTACCATAATATAGCAGCTATATGATGTAGTGACAATGAATCTTCATCTTTAACAAAAGGTTGCTTTGTCCTAATCAACATGCATACATCATGTATTAGTGCCCTGGGGCATAACGTACTATACTTATAGATAATACTAATACTAGAGTAAAATACTACTATTGTCTCCCCGTCTGAATACTAATTCTAATATATAGGGGTGCACGATTATGACAATTCTCTCTGTATTGCTGTCTACACACGTATAGTCAATGTCCTTGTTCCAAACAGGTGAACTACTCTCTGCTAGGGAACATTTGTCACGTATGGAGGAACTACGATGACATACAGGACTCATGGGACAGTGTACAGGGCATTGTTGATTGGTTCTTTACCAACCAGGATTACCTACAGCCAGCTGCCGGGCCTGGAAGATGGAACGACCCTGACATGGTCTGTAGGAGTTTGGTTTTGTTTTGTGATGTCTTTGCCAGCGTTTCAGGGAATTTCCCTCCTTGTTTTAACATTACCGTTGTTGACGTCTCCTCTCATTAGCTTATCATATTAACATTACCGTTGTTGACGTCTCCTCTCATTAGCTTATCATAGGGAACTTTGGCCTCAGCCTTGACCAGGCACGCTCTCAGATGGCTCTGTGGGCTATATTGGCCGCGCCTCTCATCATGTCTAATGACCTTCGAACCCTGAGCAATGACGCAAGAGCCATCCTGCAAAACAAAGTCGCCATCTCCATCAATCAGGACCCCTTGGGTGTCCAGGGGAGACGCCTGCTGCAGGTGAGGCTTTCTAACTAAGTATTCTTTTATTTTTTTATAATAAAAATAATGATGATGATAAACTGTGCTTAAATATGCTGTACAATACTATATCAGGTTAGGGAAGAGAATAATTGAACACTTGCATGGATTGGAACTCTTGAGACCAGCACAGCAATTGAATAAATTAACCGCAACTTACACATACCTCATGCAAATGATACTCAAGAAAATAATCTGCTGGATAAAGCAAGAGCTAACGTCCTCTCCTTCATGTCTCTCTGTCAAAACGTATGCAGACCAAGAGTCGCATTGAGGTGTACTGGAGGCCTTTGTCTGAGTCAGCGAGTGCCCTGGTGTTCCATAGCCGCCGGCAGGATATGCCCTACATCTTCCGTACCTCTCTGGCTTTGCTCGGCTACGAAGCAGGCAACTACGAGGTCTGCACAAAGCCCCACATCGGACCCTGGTTTTATGATTCAATGCACACACACACGCAAAGCAAAATCACATATGATGAACACACAATGGAATTTGTTATGATGTCCAGCTTACATTCCAACACCAATATGTGACTATATGGCGTTCCTATTTTGGGCCGGTCATTACAGATGAGTGTTTTCATAAGATGTTTTATTTTATTTCATTTTTCAAGTACATAATAATAATTTTCTAATTGCGAAAATATCAGACATATAGGGCCCTATTATGCGTGTCTTAAGTACCAGGTCTTATTCCTTAACTTAAGACCTGGAGGCGTGATCAATGCCATTTGGCTATTCTGAGTGGCCAAATGGCATTGACCACGCCTCCAGGTCTTAAGTTAAGGAATAAGACCTGGTACTTAAGACACGCATAATAGGGCCCATAAGCTCACAAAGCGTCATGACACAGTATGAGCTTGTAGATCAGCTATTTCCACTAATCGCTGGATGACAACGTATATAGGACAATCAATAGTGTAATTCGCTTGAAACGCATTATTACTTCAATTTAGAAGCCTCTTAGCGTAATGGGGAGTGTGTGTGTGTGTGTGTGTGTGTGTGTGTGTGTGTGTGTGTGTGTGTGTGTGTGTGTGTGTGTGTGTGTGTGTGTGTGTGTGTGTGTGTGTGTGTGTGTGTGTGTGTGTGTGTGTGTGTGTGTGTGTGTGTGTGTGTGTGTGTGTGTGTGTGTGTGTGTGTGTGTGTGTGTGTGTGGCGTAATGGGGACATTTGCGTGTGTGTGGCGTAATGGGGAAATTTGCGTGTGTGTGGCGTAATGGGGAAATTTGCGTGTGTGTGGCGTAATGGGGAAATTTGCGTGTGTGTGGCGTAATGGGGAAATTTGCGTGTGTGTGGCGTAATGGGGAAATGTGTGTGTGTGTGTGTGGCGTAATGGGGAAATTCGTGTGTGTGTGAGATTTTGACATTGTGTTTTCTGCCAGGCCTACGATGTGTTCACTGGGAGGACACTGACGGGGTTGTCTGCTGCCGCGGAGCTCTCCGTCTCCATCAACCCATCTGGCGTGGTGATGTGGTACGTCTATCCGGCCAAGCAGCAGCGCCACGCACATCCTCAGGAGACAGGAAGATACCCCTACACCCGCAGGAAATACAGGATGTCCCCACTGCATCTGCACAAGGACCAAGTGGCATCAGCTGCTACCGTTCTCTGAATGAACTGTTCATGAATGTAAGTTTCCAACTTGCGATTTTACTTTAATGTTTAACCTTAGACGTGGTCGATTGAAAATGATGTGGAACAATCTTTTTGTACTGATGTATTTTAGAATAATGTCAAATATAAAAAACATATTTTCTATGTTGTTGGCATTTTTTCTTTATTTTTTTTAATGGTAACATTAGTCTACCAGTTCCTCTCTGACAGTGAGCATGGGACATTTGCAGTAGCACAGTTGGGGTGGCCGTAGCTTAGTGGATAGAGAAGGCATCTGGTAATCAGAAGGTCGCCAGTTTGACTCCCGGCCGAAACTGAACACTGCTTCTACATATTTACTTCTGATTTTGGGGACAGAAAGAACACCTGTCCCAGATAACCAGAGGGGTCTCGATGTTACCTAGCAGAAGTTCAGAAATGTATTTTGGCCTTAAGCCATTCATTGCTTTATAAACCCAATAATAACAGATGGTAACCAGAACCCAAACCAATGTAAAGATCTGAAAACTGGAGTTGCATGATCCTCTTTCTTAGTCTTAGTAAGGAGGACTCGAGCATCAACATTCTGAATCAACTGTAGATGTCTGATCGATGTTGATAGGCAGACCGTTACCTTCGTTACCATTATAATAGTCGAGTCTACTGAAGATTAATTCATAGACACGTTTTCTTATGGTGATATTAGACTGACATTGTAGTTATCTTTTAATGTGGTTGTAGAAATTGTGGTCTGCATCCATGACTACACCATGGGTAGCAACTGTACTGTAGTTGTGGCAACCACCACCGAGAGGCACTGTAGGCTGGAAGATTCTCATTCAACCTCGAAATGTTTATTCATTAAGAGGATTAGAACAGATTAGCCTGCTATACTGTACCTTTAGCCCAGGGCAATGCAAGGTCACAGTCTGTATATTGGCTAATAGTAATATACTATAGTGTATTTGTTTGGCACTGGGGTAAGCCTGTTTAACCCATTTAGCCCTGAGCTCGATTCTACAAATGTCTTCTAAATCCTGACAGTTTTCTGAAAAACCTATGTTTCTATGTCAGTGGTGCTCAAACTTGTTCATGTCAAGGAGCCCCACAATTATATGTATTTGGCCGCCGACCCCCATCTAAAAACATGTTGTTCCAGGGACCCCCCAGAAGCAAATATTTGAGTTAAAACGTTCACTCTCAAAGAATATATATTCAAAGATTTGCACCACATTTTCACGATTTTTCAAAAATAGCTAAAGTATAACATAATGCTTAAAACACCAAAAGGGGTTCCCGCCCAAAATGGGTTTTAACACACGCAGCAATAAGACATTCAGCAATGAGATGAGGTTTCTAAATCAATACTGGTTGTGTAGGGATAGTACTGTAGTGTAGATGAGTTACAGTGGTTGTCAAAGAGGGCTTGTCCAGGGGCTCCCCAGCAGTGCCGGCCCTGAGCAATTTGGTGCCCTAGGCAGGATATTTCGTGATGCCCCCTTGAACAATGACCATGGCCCCCTTGTGTTCTAAAGCACTGTGTGTTTTATTTTTTTGCTTGGTGGATGCCCCCCCTCCCCTCATGATGGGAGGGCCGGCCCTGCTCCCAGACAGATTAATTAATATAGCCTCAAAATCAGTTTAACCAATTAACTATCTTTTGGCTATTCAAAACGAGCCAATCTACTGTTTTGAAAATTCTTTAAAAACACGAGTAATAAAAATTACAATCATTCAGGATGTTTTTACACACAAATCGTCTCTTCTGGGGTCCCTGGTATACATTATTTTCAATTGGGGTTCCACGGCCAAAGCAAATGCATATCAATTTGGGGGTCCTTGACATAGAATGTTTGAGGACCATACTGACTGTTGGCCATGTAAGATTAACCTTGTTTCTAGAAGTCACATGCAGCCTTATCTCTTCAAAGCTGGCACAACATGTACAGTACTGTACTCGCCATGCACTATTGTATGCATATAAAGGCTACATGTATTCACATCTGATATATCAGTATTAGATGTCACTTGTGGGATTGCTGCGCACATATTATTGCCATTTACTGATCCCACCAAGTTGGTGCTGGATTGGGATGCCCTTATAGTCATGTTAAAAGTAGAAGCACACACAGTGCCCACTCTTAAAACTGTGTCTGGGGCACGCACGGCTGTGAAAACTTATTAGATGCTATATTATTGGCATCATGTTTGTTTATTTGAATTGATTGTTTTATTTCTTGTATTTAATTTCTAGGATACACGTATACTGATGTAGTGTGGTTTGAGATGGTGGAATGTGTATGTCCTTCATTTGTTTTGTTCTGTCGTTGGATTGTCGAAAATGAGTTGGGCAACTCAAGGGGCTTAATAAAAATCAATAAATACAATATGACACTCGCTGATCAATACTCTAATATTTATTGCCAGCAAAATCAAATGTGTTATACCTAACAGTAACACTGGTTAAGGCTTTAACTGTAGCTGAAATGCATGAGTGGTGATATTCTGTTTTATTAATAATCATGGTACTAGTCAAACCGAGATAAATCATGGTGCATGGCAAAGCACGCAAACAGCATGGTGCATTTTCCAGCAACGGTGATGCACGGGTGGAAGTCTTCAGATCAGCATGTTTTGAAATCATGCGAAAACTTGACTTGACTTTTCCAAACAGTGGGCGCGGCCCTCTGTGGCCACGACTGGCCCGCTGAGGCCCCCTTCTGGCCCCTAGCGCATGTCCTCCGCCCACGTATTTCCCACACGGCCCCTCTTTGGGCGAACTAGGGGTCGGTGAGGGTCAGCGCCCCTCTGCCAGCTGCCATCACTCACGGATGAATCCACCTCGAAGACTCTGAGCACGCTGGGAGTCATGCGCGTGTCCGGTAGATTTGCAATTCTCAGCCTTTTGATTGTCAAGGACCCGCAGTTTGATATGCATAAGGTCACAGACCCCCATTCTTTTTTATCTCTGGGACACCAATCTACAATGTAAAATACTAAGGGTTACTGACCTGTAAGGGTCCACTTCGAATCCTGGTGGTTCCCCAGACCTGAGGTTGAGCACCAGTCGTTTAGATGTAGTGTGTGCACTTGTAAGTGCTATAAAAATAGAGACAAAAGAAATTAGATTTTGTGGTATTTCAGCCTCTTGTTTGCTGTCAGTCACACACTCCTGCCCGCTGCTCCTGCAATGTGCAGGTTTATGGTGTTGCAGCTCTGACAGAAGCCAAGGCCTCAGGAAATGGTTAATGGTGCATTTATAAAGCACGAAAATGACCCAAAGCGCGAAGGCAGAGGAAACCATGCAAGGCACCGACCTGCTCCAAGGGGAGCCGGGGATCAAACCAGGTTTCAAACCGTTTCCCAAGTGGCCACTCTACTTCCTAAGCCAGTGGTCTGGGGACCACCAGTGGTCCTTGAAGGTATTACAGGTGGTCCCCAGCTAAATGATGCAGAGTTTGTAACCAAATGGACCCTTATTAGATCTTTAACATGTAAGAGTGTAAAATGAAACCAAATTGAGTCGTTTCATTTTACGCTCTCAAGAGTTAAATTATTGTTAAACATCTGCATCACGTAATTTACAAAGGTCTACACAATTTGAGAAGAATTGTTATTGGAGCAACATGTTCCTCTCCTATGCTACCACATCAATACAGCATGGAATTTTGGAAAAAACTAAATCGTTTTGGGTCTCATCAAAATAATGGTGGTCCATGGCGCCAAATGAATAACGGACCTTGATATGAAAAAGATTGAAAAAAAAAAAAAAAAAAAACTGTCCCAAGCGACTGCTGCCCTCGGGAGTCGGGAGCCTCCTCTATACATCACTGCAAAGATCTTCCTGAACTTGGCAGGAAACGACGGCGGCGGGTCATGCACCAGATGCCTCTCAGCAGGGCTGTAGGGCCACTGCGCAGCACATACAGACAACACCGTGTAGCCCCAGCTCCTTCCATGGGCCAACTCGCTCTTTATTGCGCCGTAAAACAGGATCCATGTGGTGTCCACGTCTCGTGTTGCATAGAGGAAGTCACGCAGGTGTTCCCGCTGCGCTCGGAGATGATGAGGGCCCAGCATGAATGGAGAAACTACACTGGGTGGAAAGAGGCTGTGAACATCCCAGGCAAAGGTCGTGAGTGGTAAGGGAAAGTAGAATCTCATCTGGATACAACACGGCACAACGCATGGGCATGTTAATATATATATATATACACTGCACCTATTAGGCCTAGGTGTACACTAGAGCCCGGTACACTGCACCTATTAGGCCTAGGTGTACACTATTATTATTAGGTGTACACTAGAGCCCGGTCATTTTTGTACCCGATGTCCAACATCGGTCATTATTATTTTATGTGGCCGATATTTTTTATCATCATTAATGTACCCTAGCAAAGCAAAGCAAAGTTCTTTGTTTACCCAGGGAAGTGGACTAAGCATCAGATACTTGTTTACAGCCTGGTCCTGCTCATAGAACATTTCATGGTAGTGGTTCAATGCCTTGCTCAAGGGCACTTCAGCGGTGGTAATTTTAACGTGCCGGTCCGGGGATTCGAACTGGCGACCTTCCGGTATCAAGACCGCTCCGCAAACCGTTCGGCCACCGCTGCCCCTACACTTATCTTTTAGAACGTAGGAACTGCCATTTTACTAACTACCCAGTAGATATAGCCTATTACACAAGTATAGCCTATAACACAAGTGAACTAGCACATATAAATTAATAAATGTGACAACATACAGTACAATCTCGAAATTATGAATCTTAATATCCAGCAAGCAATATAAATGAATTGCTGGAAACAAATTCAAAGTTTAGTCTTATCATTCAAATGTTAAAGAGAGAAGCTGTGACCTCACCGCTCTGATGGACAAGCAATAAATATACGTTTGCAAAAACATCCATGTTCTGTAACTTCTGTTACATTTTTAAACAATGATTGAACTGGGAAGTTTTCCACTGTTAGAATCATGACAGTTTAAGACGAAATGTTGAATTATCGTAGGCTTACAATTATTGTATTTGGAAGAAAACTATCATACACACTTAATTTCACAAACTATAGCATATTTGGTGTAAGAAACAACCTTGTTTGAGATTCCCATGAGACAAAAACGCATCTCACATGCTGCAGGCAACTTCCTGGACCTTACACAGATAAAAGGCTGAAACTGGACTGGGAAGACGCAACCAGTATTTTGAATGCCTTCCAGTACAAATCATGGGTCAGATTTCATGATTTCCTGACTTATTTTGTAAAGCCAAACCGGATCCCGAATCAGCAGTCAGGGAATTTAGTAAATTCACACAGTAGTTTGTGATATGGCGAAATGATCGTACATTTGGGCATTTTTGGAATTATTGATCATACATCGCGCAGAGGGTAAAATGATCGTACAAATACGATAATTATTGTAGGGCACCTACGGATGGCTGCAATTCGAAACTGGCCCCCGTAAAATCTGAATCCCCCCCCACCGCCCCCCCCTTTTTCCCCTCACTGTATATATTTCTTTTCCCTTTTTACCTCCTTTATGATGAATTCCTGTTCTGTCTATAGAAGTGTCTATTTGTACGTCTCTAAATGTTTTGATGATTTGAACATGGTGGACCCTATTGGAAACAAGTGTAATGCTTAATTGGGTCGTCCACTCACAGTTAACAGCCTGTGCTTGAAATGTACAGTTAACAGTTTGTGCTTGAAATGTACTGTAATTCTGCAAACTGTTAATAAATTCTTCAATCAATCAATCAATCAAACATCTGGCAACACTGGTGCGCAACAGAGTCGCAAGCTCACTCGTCAAAGTTAATTGTGTTCAGCTGCTGGCCGCATATCCCTGCCAGGCCAGGTCGTCTACCCAGGCCTGTGGACTTCATATAGGCAGTCATAGTAGCCAATTTGAATGGAATCTGCTCAAAATGACTGATGCTGATACAGAACCATATATTGCTGTCCGGTGGAAACCTTTTATGTCCAAAACCATTCCTTTAAAAAATATAATGTAAAAAATAAAATAGTGAAAATAGCCGATCTACAAGCTCACAATGCATCATATCTCGTCACTTTGGGAGCTTGTACATCTGCTATTTTTACTCTTATAGTGTGTCACTCTTCTATGATGAAGTAGAACATTCACTCATGGAAAAAAAGTTGAAATTTGGAGATACAAGGTTTCTGAGATGTATACAGTAAACAATTTAATCGTAACTCGTATTTATCCATCAAAAAATTGTTTTAAGCTTATTTGTATTTATTTGCTTGCTTTTTGCTTAAATGTTTAATACAAATCCAAGTTTTTATAATTGAAAACCTTAAAATGTTCTCACAATTATAGGCCTATCAGTCAAAAACATTGGCAATCATTGGTCTAGGACTCTCCAACATTGGTATCAGCATCAGAATCGAAAATCTGGCATCGTTCGGGCTCTAGTGTACAGTACACAATAGTGTACACAAACAAGTCCTTTCATCTGATTCAGGGCAACACCGTCAACTAGTAGCGTTGAATGAGTCTGACCGTTCCCTGCTCTCTGTCATTAACCAAATCAAACTTTATTTATAGAGCACATTTACAAAGACCAGAGGGTCAACCAAAGTGCTGTACATGAACATATAACAAGCATACAATCAACACAAACAATATAGTAAAACAACATTGAAGCAACACAAGTATTTAGACAGGTTCATTAGGTCAAACAACATTGAATGCCAGGGAGAAAAGATGTGTTTTAAGCAAAGATTTAAAAGCCTCTAAGGAGCGGGCAGACTTAATGTGTAGGGGCAAACAGTTCCAGGTGAACCCTAGAGTCCCTATTTGTGTCATAACAGGCACACGTTCACCTAAAATGGCGTGTGAGTTGGCTATTTTAACTATTAGATGTACAACAAAGCACATATGGTTTAAGTAATTAATAAGGTATTTTCTTCTACATTACAGAACTGCCATTGGCTGAATTTTTTTATCACACACTACACTAGTAGTTTGTATAACTCCCAGGAGGACGTCTGTTTTTCTTGTCGGTCACAGACAATCGAACCACATAGCCTGCAAAGTAACTTTTGCCATTCTATTGTCAAGTAGGTGCATGTGTCTCCTGCCACAGGCCCAATGGTGTATTTTATTTTATGTTGTATATTATGTAATCTGCCTTGGAAGGATCTGGAGTTTATTCTGGAGTTCAGTCAGTTTGGTATTCACTTGATCATTGTTTGCAAACTGTCATGTAGGTTTATTGTCATTGTTTATGTAAACTGTAAAAAGTGTCCTGTAAGTCCATATGGGCTGGGCTTCTTCGGAAGCATGACACTTAAATAAATAATCAATCAATCAATCAAAATCTATTGTTTAGATGAACAGTAAGTGAACCTCTTCACCCAGTCTGCTTACTTTTTATGCAGAGATGTAGAGCTGTTGACAGGAGCAAGCTGTGTTGACGATCAGGTGGACCCAAGGCTACTGAGTGTAAAAGATCATACTTCACTAAATTAAAATACCAGCCGCAGCTAGCAGATGATGCAACAAGAACATTGAGCAACACAATCAAACCAGGAGTGTTCATTTAATTAATCCACTTTCATGTTAAATGAATGCAGGCAAAAGTATTACAGTATGGCAAAGCACAAGCACGGCCCAATACTGCATTGAGAAATTTGGACAGTGATTAGAGGAAAGAGCATCTGCTGTATTTTGCAGAGGAGAGGGCGAGTGCACAATTTGGGTGGCATGGAATTGTGTGGCAATGCTTTGTTATTGGCAAAGGGGGCCTTTCCCTCCTGTCCGATCAGATGAAGGGGGCATTCTCCAGAAAACTATAGAGCTTGGCAAAGGCGCAGTGCCTCACAAAAAAACCCAACACTAACCATTTCACGAGGTTCCCCTCGCTTACAAAGCGAGATTGCACATCTATGTCATCCTATACATCCTACTTCAATGATGCCACAACCGTTATTGTAGATGTCATCATAAAGAGCCTTTGAAACAAGAACGCCGCACAAAATGTACACACACAAACACGCACACGCACACACACACATTAACACTGGCAAATTAAATGATCCCAATTAGTGTTAATGTGGGAATTGAACCCGTCCACTCTTTGCTGACGTCCAGAGTAACTCAACACTCCGTTTTATCTATTTAACTGTCATTAAATGGTCTCATTTTGCAGGGAGGAGAGGAAGGGTTCAGGGGTTCGGCGAGATGTGAGAGGGAAAGAGAGAGAGACAGGCTGGTATTGAGATGCATCCGTGACTTTGATCACGTAGCCTCTTTCTCTCCCCCGGTGCTTCTTCTCACGTCATGTGCAGCTCCCCCTCCCACCCTCTCTCTCTCTCTTTCTACCCATCTCTCCCTCCTGCCACCCCCCCTCTCTCTCCCCCTCTCTCTCTCTCTCCCCCTCTCACCCTCTCTCTCTCTCTTTCTACCCATCTCTCCCTCCTGCCACCCCCCCTCTCTCTCCCCCTCTCTCTCTCTCCCCCTCTCTCTCCCCCTCTCTCTCTCTTTCTACCCATCTCTCCCTCCTGCCACCCCCCCTCTCTCTCCCCCTCTCTCTCTCTTTCTACCCATCTCTCCCTCCTGCCACCCCCCCTCTCTCTCCCCCTCTCTCTCTCTCTTTCTACCCATCTCTCCCTCCATCCCCCCTCTCTCTCCCCCTCTCTCTCTCCCCCCTCTCTCTCTCTCTCTCTCCCCCTCTCTCTCTCTCTTTCTACCCATCTCTCCCTCCATCCCCCCTCTCTCTCCCCCTCTCTCTCCCTCTCTCTCTCTCTCTCTCTCTCTCTCTCTCTCTCTCTCTCATTCTCTCCCTCCCTCTCTCTCTCTCCCTCTCTCTCTCTCTCTCTCCCCCTCTCTCTCTCTCATTCTCTCCCTCCCTCTCTCCCTCCCCTTTTGCTCTTTTGGAGAAATGGCTGCTCATCTTTTTTCATCCTGTGCCAGGTGTATTAACCACTTAAGCCATATAAAAAAAACAATATTGCCATTGTGTGCTTTTAGATGATGAAATCTCCAAAGATATTTGTTGGAAAAATGCCCAAAATAGGCATGCCAGGTTGAAAATGGTCTGAAGTGAAAAGCAAAACAAAAAGAAAACACGGCGGAAACAACCTCCATGCTGGTAAGAATGAATTCATATTTTCAGTTCAACCTGAAATCTCATGTTCATGGTCTGCACTCAGGCAGCAGCGGCCATGAACAGTGCTTAGACGAGACCCACAAGAGGACACATCTCTGGTTCTCAAACCTTTCAGCTTGAGACCCAAAACATACATTTGGTGTCTCCGGGGACGCAAAACATACTTAGACCGGCGCCCATGTCTTGGGCGCCGACCCGTTGTTTTGGAACCACTGCTGTAGTGGTCCCATGTTCAGACTTCCTGGTGCGCTGGCTGTCCCAAGATGTAGCTGCCGGCACCTCATCCCTGTGTGTGTGTGTGTGTGTGTGTGTCGTGGTGTGGCATCGTTTATGTATGGCCCCTGAAGGAAAGTCATCTGTTCAAATAAACTCGGAGACTGTTCCACAAATAGGATTTGGGGGTTCTCCAGGCTTTCTGCTGTTTTACTGGAATTCCTGTAGGCTGTTGGGTAAATCTACTGTTATTGTAGCTGGAAGTCAGTGAATAGCTTCATGGATGTATGCAGGGGTATTTCTGTGTGTGGGCGTGCCTGCATTTCTGTGTGTGTCTCGGTGTAAATGTGTGTGTATGTGTGTTCAAGCACCAAAGCACGTGTGCTTACAGTGTGTGTGCGTGAGCTAAATGACAGCCTTAAGGAGTCTTGAGGAATGGCGACTTCCATAAGGAACCCCCCTCATGAGAAAATAAACAGGTCCTCTGCCAGAAGAGCGTTCCACTTTGACCTATACAGCTTTCCAGTCTATCCTCTCCCGTAGCTTTCATAGAATATCCAATATATTCCAAAGACAATAATCCTTACTGCAGTCTTAATCATAAATGAAATATGCTCTTCTCATGTGGTTTGCTGTGTTACTCAAGACACTAGGGGGTTTCAATATGGCCATGAGTGAACCTTCCATGAGCAAAGTCTGCGGATGCGATGCTCTCGATGGCCTACAGGGTGCAGTGTTGCCCTAGGGCTAGGCCTAGGGCTTGGCGGGTCAGAGTTGATTGCAGCCAGAGAGATGATTGGGAGAGGCTTGTCCCAGGTGTTTGTGTGACAGACATTTATTTTTCTGCGCCGCATTCTGTTTGTTTTCTGTGCCTATGCATTGTGTGGCCCACTAATGCGCTCTGCCTCTGTCCGCTGCTCCCCCAGGCTGAATGCTGATTACCGGATCACCGACTTCTGATCCAAAACTTCCCGCTGGAGATTAACTGGGGTGACCTTTCCGTCCAAGGTAATCCAGCCCATTATTTTGACTTACTGCCCTTAATACAGCAACTCCCCAATGCCTCCCCACGCCCCATGACCCCTTCCAACCCCAATGACCTACCGTCTGGGGGCACGGTACAGGGAGGGAGGGGCTGGTGATAGGGCCAAGGGTCAAATTTACCATGAGAGAGTTTACCAGTGAGATGAAAGGCTCCTAAGCTCGCTATCCGGTGGACCCACTACTGCGGGCCTGACATACAGTTCTATGTAGGCCCAAGTGCTGCGTAATGGAGCACTTTAAAGATGGTTAAATATCAGTTACTCTGTGGGAAATAGGTTACCGACCATGAAAAGGTGAAAGGTGAAGAGGGAAGACCTGCAAGCGCTGCCAGAGAGGTGGATGTTTGAGCAGACCTACTTCAAACGCAACAGTATAGTTGTCGTTTAAATTATTTGTGATAATATTGTGCACCATGCTGTGTTTCTAAAGACACAGATCTGCAAAACCTTTTTTACACAGAACATTGTGTGAGGCTTGAGGGGCCCATTTAGGCAGTATCCGTGGTCAGTAGCAGACGAGCGGATACGATAAACCCAACCTTAGGTGGGTTTTATCTTCAGGAAGGTCCTGTATAGTTTTTATTTGAATTAACCCAACAGTGTGTCCTGTGTCCTGTGTGACCGAAACATCGATTTTTACAATAATTTCAATGCAGAGGTGATCCAGTTTTTGCAGCCATTCTTCTTTCTTTTTGGATACACTTTTTGGCTTTCGATTCCCTTCACCATTCAAGAGAGTAAGCAGTTTTGTGTGCGTTTTGCTTTTCAACTAATCTGGAGGTTAGCCCCACGCTTTGATGTATTGCTGATAATCCTTCTGTGAAACCCAAACGATTCCGTTGCCCTCTCAGCACCTCACTTGGCCAGGAAAATCCTAGACAATGGACTAAATGGTACAAGCTAGCATTTGTAACTCCACTGTGAGCAGCACGAAAGCCCAGTGTCAATTAACCATCTCTAATAACCTATTATATAATCAATTAGGCAGCGCAATAAACACACAAACACAATTATGTATCGCACGCTTAACTGCACACACACACACACACACACACACACACACGCACACACGCACACGCACACACGCGCGCACACACACACACACACACACACACACACACACACACACACACACACACACACACACACACACACACACACACACACACACACACACACACACACACACACACACACACACACACACTGCAAAATTGTCCCAGTGGGTGGCCTGGATGCTGTATACTCCCATTTTTAGAATGCACTTTTTTTTTCTGGATGCAGTTTCATCTTCATAATTAATTTCCAGCAGCATTGACAGCCTTAGGTAGCCCCTGAACCTCTTCCACTACCCCTCCATCAGCCAGCTGCCAGCCAAGTCCTTTCTTTGGGACTGTGCCCGGGTGACTACAGGGACGGCCGCACGTCCCAGCAGCTTACGTCTGGGGCTGGCACTGGGCCAATCTGTCAGCTGGCTTCTGGCAAGGAGAGAGTAGGTCAAAGTCAGAACCACCTGCCACTAACCGGCTCAGTGAAGCAACATGCAGCATGGTCGCTCGAATGTATATAGAGCCTTCTAATACAACAAAAACCCATGCTGCTGAGTAATGCTTCTTGGTTTATTAAAAAAACGACTTAACCCTCTATAGTTTGTTGTACGTCAAAAATAGCACCTTGAAGATCTGATATTTTTGCAGACGCCTGCCCAGAATACATTCATTCACACTATTTTGACTGTACTCATGTACTCATGATTGTCATAGGCACATAACTACTGTACTCATGTCCACATAGATTGTCATAGGCACATGTATTGATTCTCCCAGTGTTCAATGGGCCACACCCCGTCTCACTGATGAACAGAGCTTCCACCATATGGTTGATACGAGGCCACTCTTATCAGAACCATTACTGCTGAAAATATCTAGATGGATGGACTTTGTACGTACGCGTGTGTATGTATATGTATGCATCATTGTTAATTACTTCCGCTCGTGGTGATAAGAAATCTTGGGCAGGGATGGGCAATCATCATATGGCTTGGCAGCCTAGGTGCCCAGACAGTTGAGCTAACCGTCCGGGCCAAGTTGGAACATTTTTAAATACAAATACTATACGTTTAGGTTGGGTTATGGGCCAACATTTCAATAACGGTGTATCCCTATAGTTTTGGAATAAAGAGGCATTGTTTTTTCAAATTCAGAGTTTATAAGCGTTTATGAGAGTTTATTTCAGAATGGACAAAATTAGGATGCCTATTATTATTTTTAATCAGTTTATTATCGGTTATCGGCCATAACAGCAATTCATTGTATCGGATATCGCCCACCCCTACTTGGAAGCAATTGCCCTGTAGTTAGTGTAAAAAATCAGCTCAGAGAGAGTATAATACTGTATACAAAATATACCTTTTGGTGTACTGTGTGTGTGCGTGCGTGCGCATGTGCGTGCGTGCGTGCGTGCGTGCGTGCGTGCGTGTGTGTGTGTGTGTGTGTGTGTGTGTGTGTGTGCGTGTGTGCGTGTGCGTGCGTATTCTATGGAACAGATGTTTTCCCCTTGCGTATCCTGTCACTGAAGCCACAGTCAGTTCTCCTGATGCATGGCTTCCTCTATTCGTGCCGCCATCCACTGATCCCTCCTCTGTGGTTCCGTCTGTCTGATGTCCCTCTGTCCTCGCCACCGCAGTTGGCACCACAAGACAGGAACGAGTCTAACAAACCAACCGCTAATCATGCAGTCGTGACTCAAGACAGGCCAGGCCAGCGCCTTAAAACTTTTCCACGACTTTCAGTGGAATTTTGAAAAGTGCCACTTGGGGTCAGACAGACACAGACAACGATGAGAAGACAATACTCTCTTAATCAGGAGTTTTTTCCCCTCCAACCACCTGCTGTGAAACGGTTTAATTTATTTAATTTATTTCCCCTTAACCCGCTTATGGCCAGTGCCGTAATTGACGTAATGAATCAATAAGATAATAACAATAATAACATGCAGTATATGTTCTGTATCCATTTTTGGGAGATTTTCAGGACAGCTCACCACATTACAGGTCACAGACGATCTAGCTGTTTCAAGTCAGCGATCCAATTGATCCATTTGTAACGTGACAAATGTAACCAATTGGATCCGTAATGGTCCATTTGGTTACATTTGGTACACGCTCAGACTTAATTTAAGGAGGCTTCTGAGTGACAGGATGACTGCTGGAGAGGTCTGGACTGATGCCAGACCTTCCCACAGTGTGTTTGTGTCTGCTTTTGCCATCCAGCCGGTCTGCGTGATGACAGAGTCAATAGGAAAGCGGTCCCTCTTGCCAACTGGAAGACGCTTTCCGTGGTCAGATAAACAGCCACTGGTGTTTAGATTCATACATGCATAGAAGGGCCACCAATCAATGTACACACACAGCCAGAAAATAACTCCTCCCAGTTGACGTACTGTATATATATATGTGGAGGCACGAAAGTGCATTTTTGGCTACAGACCGTCTAACATTTATTTTTGAATATCAATATTGTTTATAATGAGTTCATTGTGTATGTGCGTGTGTGTGTGTGTGTGTGTGTGTGTGTGTGTGTGTGTGTGTGTGTGTGTGTGTGTGTGTCACGTGTGTGTGTGTGTGCGTGTGTGCGTGCATGCATGCGCGTACGTGCGCACGCACACATGCACTGTGATATTTTGAGGTTCTTGCCCTTTAGGATTTATTTTTTCAGACAGTGACAACAACTGCCACTCACCTTGTTGAAATCCACTGCCCGTTCCCTGTGTTCCCTGTGGCTTAATGGGGAAAGGGCAGCGATAGCAACGCTTCCAGACGAGGCACACAGAAGGTCATGAGTTTAACAAACCCACTGCATTTAATTGGTCAACCTTTCCAGACATGCAGTTGGAGAAACCAGCGATGGGTGGGTGGTTGGTGTGGTGGGATGTATTGATTATCTGGGAGTATAGGAAATCACGCACGCTTCTTGTATCGGGGAGGGACGCTGCTGGGGTGCCATTTTGGCTGGCGCGGGACATGCCGTTGAACACCATCCAGCGCCGCATATTAGTGCTGAGGTCAGCGGCCCAAACACTGGCCCTGTAACACTGCGGAGCACTATTGAACGGAACTCCACACAACACATTCCTGACAGGGCTTTGAGATAAAGGCAGCTGCTGCTTGGTTAATGTTTAAAGGGAGGTCCTATCAACCGAGGACTGATATGAATGATGACTGAGGGGACAACAAGCACCCATGTCCTGCATGGCTCGCTTGTCTGTCAGCATTTATGGAGAGCATTCACTGAGAGTCACCCAGATCACAAGGATAAAGGAGTTTAGGGCACTGGCAGATGGAGTTACGTTACGTGCCGTTGTGCTGCACTTACTTTGATATTTGTGGCTTTTTTTCACACTCTCTCTCTCACACATGCACACGTGCACACACACACACACACACACAAACACACAGACAAACGCACGCACGCACGCACGCACGCACGCACGCACGCACGCACGCACATACGCAGCCTTTATACAGTAGGCCTATGTGTCCCCCTTGACAATCACTTCACACAAAACTCCCCATGCACCATCAGTCTTCCACACACTTGACTTTCACAGCATTCATGGATTAAGTATGACCGGAGCATGACTATCTTTGATGGCTGCCACTTGAGCAGGCTCGCAGACCCCCCCCCATCCCCCGCTGTCCCCCTGCGCTGGGCCGTGTCGACAGCCACAACTACTACCGATAAACTGAGAATGCCAAGTCAGAGGGACGCCTCTGAAAGGAGGTTTTAGGTGTGCCGAGAATAAGTACTTTAACACATCTGATATATGTTGCCTTTAGGGGCCATTAGGTTGATGTTGCCCACCGGCCTGCCACAGCAGTGTCCATGCAGAAGCCCCTCGGGCTGCGATAAGAAAGGCTTTGAGAATGCGGCCACCCAGTGGCAGGACCACCACTGCTTTTAATACCGGCCTATAGTCCTACCCTGAGGCTGTTCAGCAGGGGATATAGGGTAGATATAGGCTATAGCACTTAACTCCAAGTATAGTGTTACAGGGATAACGTCTCTTTTGTATGCCTAAACCAGAACTTTCATCTGCCATCATGGGTTCCCACCGCAGATTTCCAATGGAGTTTTTGCATTGAGTTTTTTTTTTTTTTTGAGAAATCAAGAAAATGTGAAAACAAAGGCTCACGATGTCAACATGTTTTGTTCAACAAATCTCTAGAAATCAACACACTTTTTTTACGATTTCTTAACCATGAGCAATAAACACAGCATATGACGGCATAAACTTCACGGTTGAGATATTAATGACTGTATTTGATGTCCCAGAACAATCCGTGACTCTCGTGGGCTTATGTTAACCATGGACCTTATTGGGAATCTTATGAGAACCCATTGTAATAATAAACCTATACTGTAATGTGCAAAACTTGGAACGTGCACACATGCAGTATATAAGTGAATATTGTCACATGCCATAATGTATTATAGAGTGCCTGTAGAACTTTTTTGAAAAGTAGGACAGGTTGCAACCCTAATCTGTTTTATAGCATTTACCGTATGCACAATAGTTTATATAGAGGACAGCATTTATCTGGGCAGCTACAGTAATTACAGGTAGGTACTAAAACACGTGTTCCACCTCAGTAGCCCAAGTGCACTATTGTAAAACATATTTCATAGTCCTTTGTACTCATAGGTCATTGCTCAGTTATATGAGATTACAGTAGTCACTAACCGGTTTGGGAAAGGTATTTATTGCCTTATTGACTGCCTGACTAATAACTCACCTATGGTCATGAAGTGTGGGTCATGACCGAAAGAATAAGGTTGCGAATACAAGTGGCCGACATGAGTTTTATTCGATGGTGGCTGGCATCTCCCTTAGAGATAGGGTGAGAAGTTCAGTCACGCAAGAGAGACTCGGATCGTAGAGTCGCTGCTTCTTCGCCTGGAAAGGAGCCAGCTTAGGTGGTTCGGGCATCTGGTTAGGATGCCTCTCGGGCGACTCCCTAGGAAGGTCCTCGAGGCATGTCCCACTGGGAGGAGACCCCGGGGCAGACCAAGGCGCAGTTGGAGGAAACACATCGACTCACTGGCCTTGGAACGTCTCAGGATCCCCCAGGAGGAAGTCACTAATGTTGATCTGGAGAGGGAAGTCTGGAGCTCTCTGGTGGAGCTGTTGCCCCCGCGACCCGACTACGGATAAGCGGTTGAAGATGGATAGATGGATGTAGCCATTTAATTTTGTTATTGCATAGTATGATACAAAGTTGGTGATACAGTATGCTTTCACAAAGACCAGAACTCAAAGGCATTCAGCAAGAATCTGAAAAAGCAAAACAATATGCAAAGTGTGTGTGTGTGTGTGTGTGTGTGTGTGTGTGTGTGTGTGTGTGTGTGTGTGTGTGTGTGTGTGTGTGTGTGTGTGTGTGTGTGTGTGTGTGTGTGTGTGTGTGTGTGTGTGTGCGCGCGCACGCAGACTACAAACATTGTGTGAGGGCATTCCACGGCCATTTCACAGCAGATCAAACACTTGAGGGTTCACATGATTGTATACAGCCTGAAATCCTAATCTTTGTGGCGTGGCAGAGTTTAATCGTGGTTAATAAATCAACACTTGACCTGCACTGGAAAAAAAGACGTGGGTCTAAACCCTGATTTATTCTTTCGTATACGCTGAGAATTGCAGATCTACAAGCTCAGAGCGCCTCGCAGATGCGACGTGTAGCCATGCTATTTTCGGTTGTGCGACACACTGCCGTACGATGGAGCATGTCAGGCATTGCATAATCCATGTTGGAACTCAGTGGGAGAAGGTGTTGCCCCTGTCGATCCAGGAGGCTCCATTGCCTCTCTCCCCATCTGGCTTGCATCTACCGCGACTCATGTTTCAAATCATCTCCACAACTCGACTGCAGCCAAATGGTCATTAGAGGTCCAACTCAGAGGGGAGGGTGGTCCTGTGTACAATTAAAGACAAGATATATATCCAGCCCTCTGACTTCACCGACTACAACAACAGTATCACTGTAGCTTTGAAAATAAATAAATAGCCCTATATGGTTTCTAATATACATTTTATTTTCAGTTTCACGTTTTCTTTTATTATCATTGACATGGTTATTATTCTTTAGGTTAAGATGTTGTTTCAAGTCCCACAAATCATAATTTACCACTGACATTTACATGACAGAAAAAAAGAAAAAGAAAATTGTTCAAGTGTTATTGAGTGAATGTTGTGTGTTAAGCAACATTCTGGTTAGTGTCCTGTCCACCCTTAGATTCGGAGGGCGTTTCAATCCCCCGGCCGAGTCATCGTACCAAAGACTATGGGACCCAATGCCTCCCTGCTTGAGGGCAAGTCCCTGCAACATTCTAGTGTCATGTCCAGGGGGTGTACTTGTACATCAAGCTGCCTCATGGTACAGAAACAGGAGCTAGACTCCTGCCCTATGGGCCACATGGCTTAGGAAACGTTGGTTCCCAAGGCTACTTACTTACTTATACTTAAGCAGTCATGCCAGCCAAAAGTGCTGGTCTCCAATGCTTAATTTATACTTTGTCGTACGAGAGTGTCGCCGGCGTGTGATCCCATTGCACAAATCAGTAGGCTATAAATTAAGCATGAGAAAGAGGCCAGGTCCGAACTCACTCAACTGATGAGGAGATGTTATCAGGCGGGCGGGAGAGCAGAAAGCTGGAGCGACAGACGCCAGAGACGAGAATAGCCAACCTTGATAAACAGCATCTAAAATAAGTCATTGAGAGCCAGCTGACATTAGTAGCCAGGCAGACATATCTTATGTGTAGTCATCTGGTCATACGCCTGCCTCTCACCTTCCCAATGTCTTGCCAAATAAGAATTTCACAGCGACTGAACTTAGGACAAAGTGCATGCATCTGTGTCAACTGTCAAGCACTGTACATGTGTCAGACTCGTGTTGTATTCGCACATGGAGGTTTTTGTGACCTACTGTCGTCTCTAGCATATGAGCCACACGTGATTATGGAACACGCAGGATGCCCTTTTCGATCGGAACACTTTTATCATCGTCATCATGTGAGATGACGCTGGTTCCTTTGGCAAATAAGCATAACCATTTTGACTGACATTTGATTCAGGTCACATGACTCCTGTGATTGTGAGAATCAAACCTCTAACTTTCCAGGTAGTGTAAATCAGATGATACAAGGAATGAAGGACAGAGACAAAAAAAAAAGTTTAGTTCAGTATTTCCATGTATGCGCAAAGTTTCCAATCGTTTTTCCGAAGATGATTACTTACTTTGGCTCTTGCTAATCAAGAGATAAAGGAACTGCAGTGATCTGGCCATGCTAATTTTAGATGCTAGTTGGGGAACATGTTGCCGCTGTGAAAAACAACCTCCTGGTTCTTGTGCAATCATGAGTTCAATTTCTCTCATGGCTCTGAGGTACGATGCAAGTTATCGCATCCAACATGAGTATGTAGTGTGTTGGAAATACAACGCATGGAAACATGCTGTTCAGCTTTTGCCTCTGCCTGTGTTTTCTATTTTACACCAATCTCTCTATGCTTTCTTACTTGTCCATCTCTTCCGGGCTGCTGAAACCATACCTTCCCAGAAGATTCACTGCGTCTGCATGTGGTCTCTTTGATTTCATGGAAACTTGACCTTGTGCTGGATTACTTGCTGATCAAAGTGTGCGTTTACTGAAGTAATCCTACAGGGGATCCCAGCATATATACAATCTCATCCCATTGCATGCAAACCCCCAACATACGCCCCCACCCTCGTCTCCCATGCACCGCCACTCCTAGATCAGTTGTCCACCCATCTGAGCCTTAATTGCATGCTCAGTGGACAGCCCACATGAATGAGATGTGAGCTTTTTCTTTTGCCACGGTCCCCATTGTGGAGTCATAATACTCCTTATGTCTTGTAGTTCATGATGCCACACAGATAATTTTATCTCTGTGAGATCAGTCACTCCAATTTCCTCCTAAGTGGTGGATATACTCCCCACAGACTAAATGAAGGCTTTGTGTCCGTAATGACAATTTTGTCTCGGATTGCCATCCACGACGTTCCCCAAAAATGAGCTCCCATTGCAGCCAAGAACTCCAGCCAAGGACTCCAGATCTGCAGGGCTCTCCAGCGCTAAAAACTACAGTATGTTAGCCATGCAGGCTAAGATTGGACACCAGGATTTAGCAGAGGCCAATGACACAGAAGGACAAACAGCTACAGTATCAACAAACGGCTTTTGCTGCCCGTAGCCTTGGGAGTTCTCTTGCTGCTTTCAGTTCAGTTTAAGTGTCGTAAACATGAGTGTAATTAGGCCCAATGAAATCCCCTTCACCACCCCAGCTCATCCTGCCTGAGGTGTCCTATTGACCAGGAGGAGGAGCTGTGGGCCTATTGAATGTCACGTCCCCCCCTGTCAGTGCAACAGCATGCAGCCATGTAACCCAGCTTACTTATTGTCTCAAATGTGCCTTTGGCTAAGATGCTACTATATGATACCTCAGAATGAACGCCATGCCTTTAAGACCTCGGCCACAGCATTGCAGAGGAGGCTTGCTGTATCACAGTCAAATCTGGAGCAGTCACTTAACTCTGAGAGTTGAAAATGGACCCGGAAAGGGTTTTACTGTGCTATAGCGACCACTGTAGGACCACTGATCAAATATGGGAGCATGCATTGTCATTATGGATTAAATCTGTTGTGTTAGTGGAAAGCTGGAAATAACAATATTATTGTCTGTTATAATGATGATAATTATTTAATAATAATTATTATAATAATATAATTATAGGCACTGAGCAGCGTGTTTTGGCTATGCAAGAGCATTCCTAATAGCTTCACTGGTGTCTGATGTTTGCAACTCTGAGAAGTTGGGGAATTGGGAATTGGTGATTTTCAGAGGTCTGTTGAACACACAGAACATGCTTTATGTGTATAAACAGATTACATTTTGCATGTGCAAACATGTGGCGCACGCCACAAACCCAGTCATCTCAGACTCCAAGGAAATCACTCCCATAATTATGTTCACTTATTCCATATGTCTGTGCTCAGAACAACACCCAGAACAGCACACCTAAAGTCTGCCAAGGGCTCATCTGAATCAAACATCCCCATGATCACCCGTTGCTGCATCATTGAACAAGGAGAATGTCTGTGTTTCTTGTGTACTGTATATATAGTATCATCATACACAGGCTCACGTTCTGCCTACAGCTCCTTCTAACTATGAGTATGATTTTTGTAAACTGAACTCAGACTGGAACCTAGGACTGACGTGGACAACTGCTTAGAGGTCAGCGGGTGTGTGTTACATGTGGAAAGAGAAAGGGAGACAGAGCGTTTGCGTGCGTGCGTGCGTGCGTGCGTGCGTGCGTGCGTGCGTGCTTGTGTGTGTGGTGTACGTACATGCATGCGTGTGTTTTCATGGCCGTGTGTGTATGTGCGTGTGTGCATGCATGCGTGCACGTGTGTATCAGTCAAGACCATGTCACAGTGTGAGATTTGTAGCTTATAGAATGATGATGCACGTGCGTGCGTGCGTGCGTGTGACGGGTCACACAAGGACATGGAAAAGGGGGTGTGACCTGCAATGGGAGACGGTGCTACTGTCCGTCCAGTCAGGCCGTCCACCCACATTGCGGTGAGACACACATGGTATGAAAAACGTCAACCAAAATAACTGGTGCGTTTTAGCGCAGTCATGGGAACAGTGGTGAGCTGATTGACGGAGCACCACCAATCCCTAGACCTCAGTGAGCATGGCTTCATGCAGAGAGGAGGTAGGATAGGTGGCCGGCGTATGAATGAATGTTTAACCGGCGCGAGGAAAACTTAACTTTCCATTTGCACAAAGGGGCCGATAATGATTGACTTTATCTTGTGCTCTCCCTCGCACCAAGGGTTAATATGATTTCATATTCAACATTTTGCTGGATAAACAGAGAGCTCAACAATGCCAAGGTCAGTTGGTCAATAAATGAAACAATTCAACAATTCATTCCATTCCCCTTGGCAGACACTTGTTTCCTTATTAAAGTGGGCACAATGAGAACAGGCAAGTCCCACTCCTGAGGGAGAGTCAGCCAGTCATGACGGATCAGGCCACCTGCAAGGCCACAACTCATACAGTTACATTACATCTGTATGGACTAACTCCAAAAAGAAAAAAACATAGTTCTAGATAAAGTGCCCTGAGGGGCACAGGTGTCCACTAGGGCAGGCCAGGTTGTGGCCTCCTGGTGGTGCTATAATAGGCCAATGTGAAAAGGGTGCCATTTCTTCTTACGCCTTGGATGGCAATTAGATGATCATTTGAGGCATTTTGTTCCAAAAATGTGTTTTGCAAAAATCCACCTGTTGGTGGCGCTATAACAGGCCAATGTGAAAAGGGTGGGATATATTCCTCAGCCTAGTAGGAAAGTCTGTGAAATATTTAACGTAAATTGCATGCTGCATTCATGATTTGAGGCTTTTTGTTCAAAATGGGCCAATCCTGCAAAAATAATCATTTGCTACTGTATGGTATGGTATATTATAGTCCCCACGGAGACTAGTGAGACAAGTTCATGGCAGCTATACTGTAGGCAGAGATATACATTGTTGCAGAAATCCCACAGCCTGACCCAACCAGAGACCCAGGAAAACCCGTTCCATTAACCACAGCATATTATGGACCATGCCAGCAAATGCACAATTTATTTTGTGCTGTTTTCTGTTCGACTGCACGCAGACCTGTTGCTGTGCGGCTGTTTGTCACGCTCTATGTGGAAAAAAGGCCATTTCCAGTCTGAGAATAGTCTGAGAGGAAAGATGCAGCCATGCAGGCTCAGTCTCTTGACCGAATGCTATAAGCCCCTAAAAATGCACCCTTTGCTCAAGAGCTTAACGGCGAGCAAACCCATTCAGTACGTCTGTAATTGCATGTAAAAAGGCTTGTTACAGCAAAGTAATGTTACGTGGCCCACATTTATCTAACCGAGAGCTTTTGGCTGTGTACATGCGCTGGCGGCGTGCCTGAGGTTGCCGTGCTACGTGGATGACAGCGTTGCCCGTATTCGAGCCGGCGAGGCTATCATTAACGTTCCTCCAGCAAAAACATGGCATTTTCCTCAAATCCATGCTTTCACTTTTCCTCTTGTTATAAAACATGCCGCCCACGCAAATACAGGTCCACAGATTTAGATTTAACTACATGGTTTCTCTTATAGCCACACATCCTATTTTAGCCTGCAGGCCACCAATAGTTTGCTGAGCTGTGAAGGGCACAGGGGACAGTATGCATACCATAGGATGGGGCGACTGCTGCTCGAATCCCGGCTCCTCCTGGCTACATGTCGAAGTGTCATTGGGCAAGACACTGAACCCCAAATTGCTCCCGATGTGCTGGTTGGTACCTTGCATGGCTTCCGCCGCAATCGGTGTATGAATGTGTGTGTGAATGGGTGAATGTAATGCACAATCTATGTAAAGCGCCTTGGATAAAGGTGCTATATAAATGCACCATTTACCATTTATAGGATAAGTAACCAAGAAGATAAAGTATGACAATTAAAGTGGCATTGTGTGTCCCTGTTTGTGTGAAACTGAATGTGCTGCACATGGACTGTGTGTGTGCATACATGTGAACATGTTTGCTTCCACCACACCGCAAAGCTCATGTCAATTCCGGTTTGGCCCCTCATACTTACACTCTCAGGGTTAAGCATTCAGGATTTTGCAGTGCACCCCACTGTGTTTTCTCACCTTAGGCCATCTCAGAGAAAATGTGATCCCTGGTTGTGGTTGCCGAGACAATCTCATCCTGTCTGAGTCGTTGGTACAGTATTGCTGCCCTTTGGACCACACATGTTCCAGGCAGCCACAGACAGTCGAACTCGTATCACTCTCACTCTCACTCTCTCTCTCTCTCTCTCTCTCTCTCTCTCTCTCTCTCTCTCTCTCTCTCTCTCTGTTCTCTTCACGTTACATAACGTTTGTGAAATATGGGTTAAAAGGGCTGACGGTCATACCACCCACCATGATTCCCCAGATGGACACTGAGTGCCAGGCTAGAGGAAGGGCCACAGTTGCCAATGCAATGCATCTGTCCGTGGGGGTCCTGTCTGGAGGCCTGACTTTTTCTAGAGCTTTATATCTCGTCCAAATGGACCCGTAAGGCTCCAAGGAACCCTGGTGGTGCCTTGACCCCACTTTGAGAACCACCGTGATCTAGAGTTATCTGTCTCTTGTCTTCTGCAAAAAGTGATGACACTGTGTTGAGACAGACACTCTTCATGGAAGATTGATGGTGCTGTAAAAACCCAAGTGTTGAAGACGACGCCTTTACTGCAGAGGGCCTCGCATTTTACACTCCCATGGGCCGGCGGTGATGACGGAACATTTGACTGGAGCCTCGTTCCGGGTCACACTTTGGTTTCCGGGCACAGCCCGTTACAAGAACAGAGTTGTAATTCACTGCAGTGCTCTGGTCGCACACCATCCGCACATGTGTGGGAGCGTGTGTACCCAGATAAAATAATGCACATGTGCACATAAACAAAACAAAAGACAAGAAACAAAACGCAAAGACGAACAGAAGATAGTGGATCTTTGCTTTGTGTGGTGATTCATGAATCATGAATGGTTAATTGTAAATGAAGACTGCTAATGATCGATTGATTTATGATTTAATCAGTTCCATGCAAAACTACACTAAAGGAATAATGGATCTTTGCAAACTAGTGTTGTAAATTATGTCAAACTTTTTCTTTTTGTTTAGTGAGCAGAATGCTCCATGTTGTTATTCTTCTATTATTAACGCCACTAAAGGCAATCGTTACATATACTTTACTTTCATACGATCCGCCTTTTCCATTTCAGCTAACCTTGCGCCTCCACCTGTCCCTACAGCGGTGTGTACTTTGGCTGGGCAGTCCTGCGGAGAGCGCCTCTCTCGCCGCTAATGGGAGTCATTAGTCTCTCTGGATCAACAGGAGATGCACATCTATCTTTATGCCCACCATGGAAACAGATCCAGCATCCCTGGGCCTGGGTCACTAACAGCCCCTAATAAGGAGGAAATGATGCATGTTTGATTCGTAAGGAGGGACATCCCTTACATTAACGTTATAGCGTGCACGTAGAGGGCAAACTCAAGACCACAGACCACCATCCCAGACAGTGTTCACATGATCAATAAACCTCTATTAACAGACTGCACAGTAAAAACCATCAGTGTTTACTTAACTCGGAGTCTACAAATTCACCATTTTGTGTGCATTCAGAATACATATGGGTTTGTTTAAAAATGTATGGTTGTTTGATTGGACTGGATCTTTTTCTTTTTTTTCCTTGTTGCTATTGTTGTTTTTGTATGTCTGTACTCAATTATTATTGTTTTTTTTTAATATATTGTTTTAATTGTTTTAATAATGAGGATAACTGTGGGGGGAGGGATGGTGTGAGGGAGAAAATGAAAAAAAAAATGGTATGTTCAAACTGAACTTAAATTGTTGAAACCCGCTACCAATAAACATATATTTAAAAAAAAAAAAAAAAGAATACATATGGGTTTGTCTCGCTGTTTCCCGACTGACTGTGATGTGAGGGGTGGCTTTCACCTCATTAAGCCGTGAGATTCTGGTACGTTATCGTACGATGCTGTCTACCCATTTAAGAACAATTAAGTAGATACTCGTGCTCTCGGAGTCGGTCAGGCAAACAGTGCGCCGCAGACACATGCAGAGCTATATATGTATGCTGTTGCACCGTGGCAGGAGGGCAGTAATATCTCTGAGGGTGATAATGTTACAGTAAGCAAACACCAAACACGAGAAATGCCAGACATAACTGCAGGCTCTGTAGTCTATGCAATAGGTTTTAAGATTGATATGTCACTATAGAGACTGTTGTACAGGGAACAAAAACACAATAAAGATCTGAATGAGTGGTATACCATTCATTTGACCAAAATATACTCTACAGAAAACGTTTAGGGAATGCATTTAACCCTGTATTTTCAAACCATGTAGTGAGTGAGTATTATTTTTGAGCGGTGCAAACTGCCTTCTTTAAAGGGCTATATGTGTGTCCCTATGTCTGTCTGTCCCTATGTCTGCTTAGAGTACGACCTATTGACCCTGCTGTTTAGAGAGTATACGACCTATAGAGCATCGCAGTCCCGCCCCCGTCGAGCGGCCCGGAAGAGAATTTCCCATTCATTAATTTTTCCCATAGATTTTCCCAAAGTATTTAGTTAAAGACCATTTTATTTAAAGACCATAAGTATTTATTTAAAGACCATTAAAGCCTCGGACAAAGCCAACTCGGCTGCTGACAAATCATGACAATAAACAAAAGAAATTGGGCCGAACAAATAATTAGAAGAAAAAAATGGCAGGGTACACCACCTTTTTATTTATTTATTTTTATTTTTATTTGTTCGGCCCATGATTTGTCACCATCCGAGATGGCTTTGTCAGAGGTCTTTAAGGACACACACACACACACACACACACACACACACACACACACACACACACACACACACACACACACACACACACACACACACACACACACACACACACACACACACACTAACTATAACAAAAACGTAGGCCTATAGTTGCACCGCTTAGTTCTTGACATTTCTTTTAAGCCTTGCATGTGACAGACAGTCAGCCAAAACCACATTAAGAACAGAGAGTGCCATCCGGTAGGAACTAGGAACATAGAGTGTGTCTTATGTCTTAACATGGTCCTGAATTTTAATCCTAGCTACTTGTGTAGCGCTGAACTTTTCCTAGAGTTGCTGATGCTTCACATGTCTTTTCTCTTAGACAACATGCGTGCGTGCACATTATGTAGGTACTATCCACGTGTGTGTGTGTGTGTGTGTGTGTGTGTGTGTGTGTGTGTGTGTGTGTGTGTGTGTGTGTGTGTGTGTGTGTGTGTGTGTGTGTGTGTGTGTGTGTGTGTGCAATCGCGCTTGTGTGCAATCGTGCATGTGTGTGTGTGTGTGTGTGTGCGTGTGGTTAAGGACGCACACATATCTTCCCAATATTTAATGCATTAAATTACTTGACAATACTGCAAATTAGTTTAATTACTCAGTGCAATTTAGAAAATAAATAGGGCAGAGTATATATATTTATCTTTCTTGGCAGCAGGTAGAGCTGGAGATCTTCAGTGCCTCTCCCACGGCTAACATTTTCAGCCATCTACCTCCATCCTAGCAAAGGTACCGTATTTGGTGTTTCAGAGAACATACTGGAAAATAGATAGAATCAGGGGTTGTATGCATGATTGTAGGCGGAGGTAAGTTATTGGGCCTTGATAATCAGATTTCCATGTCCGGCTCTACACACAGTTAGAGTGTTCATTTAACTCTTAACCTTATAGGCCAAGCTTTACACGTCCAGAGTTAAATTACCACTCGGGATTTCACTGTGTATTTCTTTTGATCAGTGGTGGCAGAAGTTGAACAATGACGCTGCCAAGTTATCTTAGATCATGAGTGGGTTGAAAATGCCCTCTGCCGTGACATTGTAGTGTATAGAACACCAGCTTGTGTCAAGCAATCCCCCCCCCCCCCCCCCCGGGCTTCCTGTGAGGACGGAAACACCTGCAGGCAAAGCTGCAGTGGTGACATAACGTGACACTGATCAGGAGGGTCAATGCACACGACAGCATGTACTAGAGTTCACAAAGGGGTGCCGCTGGATCTCTGTTAGAAGCTGCTGTACACAAGTTTGTCACGTCCACACAGAGGGGAACCGTGGCAACAGCCGACGGACGGCGGCGCTCAAACAGAGGTGAGCGGCGTGCATGGGAACACCCAGGACAGCCGAACAAAGTTCATGGCAAAGGTAGAGAAAGAGAGAGTGCAAACGAAAGAGAGAGAATTATGAAGAAAGGCTAGCCAGATAGATAAAGGGAGAGAGGGGGAGAGAGAGAGAGAGAGAGAGAAATGCAAGAAGAAAAGGTTGAAGGCTGGTTGAATGTAAGTGCAGTGCTAGTAGTGGCTCTGGGTAATCAGCCTCCATCCTGGGAGATTGATGGGAGTTCCTGGCTCCGGCTTCCTGCAGCGTGCTCCCCTGCCTTGACACTCTGTTTTGTCACCCTGCCAAGAGAAAAATGTCACTACCATATTAGATTCCCCTCTGCCGTGTATTTCCCAGCCATCGTGCGGAGTGCTGCGCTGACTATAAATGGACGCCTCTGACAGGCCAGGAAGGAACAACGTCAAATTAACCTGGTCCAAACTGCCTGGCTGTATAGAATTGCATAACTTCTTAAAAAATAATACCCCCCCCCCCCCCCCCCCCACAGTGATTACCTTGTTAGGTTGCTAATTATGTAATAATCCAGTTGGTAGGCTCCCTGATGCCCAGGATATCTGGCGCTTCTTTAGGGGACTGGCTGCCAGGACTTATCCAGGTGACCTTCTCATGGTCCTCTCCAGAGTCTCCACAGAATGAGGGGTGTGTGTGTGTGTGTGTGTGTGTGTGTGTGTGTGTGTGTGTGTGTGTGTGTGTGTGTGTGTGTGTGTGTGTGTGTGTGTGTGTGTGTGTGTGTGTGTGTGTGTGTGTGTACGTGCGCGTGTGCAGCTATTTACCCTGTATGCTGTGTTTGCGCGAGTGCACTGTTTATCCATGTGATTATGAGACGGGGCTGTTACGGCCTCCCCTCGCCTGTTTATTTGCAGACGTCAAAGATGTTTTCCATGGTCAGCTGACCAGTGACCTCACGGGGCGTGTGAGTTCTGAGAAGGTGACCTTGCCCCTCCCCGTGTTGTGTATAAACATCCCCTGGGGTCATCCAGAGGGTGGACCACACCAGTGCCTGGGCTCCACGGGCAGCTCAGCCACTTTATCACTTGGCACTGCGATAACAAGGATTGCACTCCGACAATGCAGCTGCAAAGGCCTCGTCATGCCCCCCGAAAACGACCTCACCCCCTCCCACTCTGCCAAACAAAGTGCCGTGCAGTTTGTGTTGAACAAGCAAGCAGCACAAAGGATTACTTTGCAGAGTTTTGACATTTGAGTAAACTGTTGTACGGCTCTTGTTTATATATGTTGACAACATGTGTTCGTGTTTATAGGCCTTCGGCATTGCATAGAAAATCAATTATAGGCTCACAGGGAGAGGGAGTTTGCCTGATGTCTCTTGCACAACGTGTCTTACCAGCTAGCACACAAACACTCTCTCACTCACTGTGCAGTATGTTTGCAAATTGGACAGTACATGACCTAAGATAACTGCAGCATGTCCTCAATGCAGTGTGCATTATAGGGACAGGAGTCTGAACCAAGCCTGTTGAAAAGGAGCGAGCATGTTATGTTATACCCTTTTTAATTAAAGTAACAAGAACTCTGGGAGCTCTAAACTCCTCTCAACCCTGAAGAGTGACAGGAAAGTGAACATTCTTGTGAATGTCAAAACATTAGCTGAGCCCATTTGGAGTGAGGAGACTGTCTTAACTAGAAAGGTGTGCTCCTCAGAGCGCAGGTCTCCGTCAGGCCTGGTTGCCTACCCAGGACTTTGGAAGGCAGATATAGACAATTGGGAACATGACATATTTGACTGTAACATCTTCAGAGAGAATGTATACTGATTTGAGTGACGTTTGTAGTAGTAGTAGTAGTAGCAGTAGTAGTAGTAGTAGTAGTAGTAGTAGTAGTAGTAGTAGTAGTAGCAGTAGTAGTAGTAGTAGTAGTAGTAGTAGCAGCAGCAGCAGCAGCAGCAGCAGCAGCAAAACGTGTGTATTGAACTGCAGGACCTACATTGGCCTGATATAGCGCTGCAAGGCAGATTTTAAACATTTGGGGCAGAGGTTCTCCGTTGTCCTACTGGGAGTGCATGTGCAAAACGGTGCTGGAGATTAGCTGTTCACAGATCGACACACTGAAGGACACACTGACACATGGATGGACAGGAGAAAAACATAGTCTCCGGCCTTTGGCCTGGCAGAGACAATTATAGCATTAATTATACTGTAAGAAGGACAGAGGCTTAAGCATACTGAGCAGTGATTGGTTTGCTCATATGCTGTAGCGCCGCCACAACTCATTTGTTTGACTTTTAACATCATATGATCAACATGATTCTACACAGGACTGCCTTGGAACCAATGGCTCATTATTGTTGTAATTTTAGTCTGTTGGAGTTAAAAGTATACACTGTAGAACCATTTATATGAGCCACAAAACAATCACAAATGAAATAACTGGAGATAATTAAGAAACAACATTTCTTCTGATATTTAAATGGAAATTTATTTCTACTGTCAGTGGGCAATGATGAGCATAATGGAACATTATATAACAAGAAGACTCATACCACTATTTAACTATTAAAGGTGTTACATCAGACACTGGGCCACTCGGAGTGACATCATGATATTGCATGACAATGTCCCCGAGCTCATTATGCGTCATGGCGGTGTTTTGTTGCAGCGGTAGGTTACTGTGGTTCATTTTCAGTCCCTTCAGGTTAACACTGTTCACCACTTGCTGCTTTCCGCACTCCAGCAGCACAGGTGACCTATGTGGATTCCCTCCATACCTGGTCAAGGGCCAGTCTAATTGCTGCTCCATGTCATCACGGGGCTTTTCTACTTTTAGCCCTCACACCACCTATCACACCCCCCCCCCCCCCCACACACACACACACACACACACACACACTGGCCATGTTTCCATACTCACTCTTACTCGAGAGTCGGCCCTCTTTAGAATCGTATTTGGTTCACAGAGTAGCAACAGAAGCGTACATACTTATGCTCTCACCGGCCACACAATGCCCTACTTTGGCAATAAAAAAGTGAGTGTTCCAGCTGTGGGTGTGTGTGGGGCTATAAGGGCTTGCCAATGTGAGCAATACAAACGACTTGACGTGGAAGCAGTGATGACTGACATGATATCCCACAGGCTGAGGTCTCAGGTGGCCATGGCTCTTGTGCACTGAAGTCACAGGCTTTATTTAACTCTGATTACACAGACTTATGGAATAGTGATTCCATCAGGGCATTCTGCAGGCTGTTATTATATTATTATATTTATCAGGGCATTCTGCAGGCTGTTATTATATTATTATATTTATCAGGGCATTCTGCAGGCTGTTATTATATTATTATATTTATCAGGGCATTCTGCAGGCTGTTATTATATTATTATATTTATCAGGGAATTCTGCAGGCTGTTATTATATTATTATATTTATCAGGGCATTCTGCAGGCTGTTATTATATTATTAAATGTATCAGGACATTCTGCAGGCTGTTATTATATTATTATATTTATCAGGGCATTCTGCAGGCTGTTATTATATTATTATATTTATCAGGGCATTCTGCAGGCTGTTATTATATTATTATATTTATCAGGGCATTCTGCAGGCTGTTATTATATTATTATATTTATCAGGGCATTCTGCAGGCTGTTATTATATTATTAAATTTATCAGGGCATTCTGCAGGCTGTTATTATATTATTATATTTATCAGGGCATTCTGCAGGCTGTTATTTCTGAATAACAGGCCACGGTTCTGCCTCCATTTAGATTTCCATGGAAGCAGAAACTTGACATCTAATTAAATCGTTTTTTTTGGGGGGGGGGGGGGGGGGGAATCAAATGCCAAATTATTGATTTTGTTCATAAGTAGCCGTTAAATAAGCGGGATAGTGCACAGTTTGCCTGTTATTGCAAAACAAACCCCTTCAGGGTGAAGCAGGACCAACGCAAAGTGTTTAGAGAGTCGGCCCTGCGCCATCCTGTCGGGGTTTATTTTGCAATAACAACAGGATCACTGTACATTATCCCTTAGATAGATTAGTTTGCTGTCCTACGGGATGTGTAAGGGCTGCAAAATGGGACGGAGAGTTAGAGAGTGATGTCGACGACCATCCCTTATTTAGGTGAGTTGTTGTCTGAGATGCTGGCAATGGTCCATGATGCACATAGGGTGACCAGATCCAAACTGTTCATTCGAGGGACAGAAGTATCGCTTGTGTGGGACAAGTGGGATGGGGGGACCCCTGTCCCCCCATCCAACTTGTTACTTACTACTTGAGTTGCTATTAAATGCCTTGATGTCATATTCGACCATAGGCCTATTGGCTATCATTTATAAACTCCTTTGGTGTCTCACATTTTGTTTTAAAATCATGCTTTATTTTAAAATCATGCTTTATTTGTATGCTATTTTAACAGGCTTAAAAACACATCTTGCAGGAAGAGACAATGAGAGAGCTTTTCAACAGAAGGCCAATTATTAGGGGACTAACTATTAGGGCATTTGAACACTGATGCAATTGCCTGCCAGTCACAATGTGGGACAGGCAGGGTCTCAATTTGTGGGACGCCTGAAAAGTCTTGGAAATGAGGGACTGTCCCACGCAAAGAGGGACATCTGGTCACCCTAGGTGCACAGGGATGGCCGGTGGTGGATTGCAGGGTTTGCACGCACGCACGCACGCACGCACGCACGCACGCACGCACGTACGCACGCACGCACAAACAGAACAAAATAAACTTTAGATGCTCGGGGGCTAAATCAGATTATCACATCTAACTACCCGCCGAATGGCCTGCCAATGCAGTATAATGCCAGGAGCCACTTCTCAACAGCAGAGTGAAACTGCACAGCTTGTCAGGCTCAATTCATAGTGTTTATTACACAAGATAAAAGTCACTACTTATCCGAAACCAAATACAAGCTGACAAGTTTGTGCGTGGGGGGAATACATTTCAAAAGGATCACGTTTTAATTTCGTTTTGTAAAGTATATAACCGGCAGTCTGGCAAGCCTTGGCTGAGCCCTATTTGGTACTAAGCGAGGAATCACACTACGGTCACCTGTCTGAAAGAGAGTCGGAAGATCTGACCCTTGCTGCGTCCTGCCGGAGTTGTGGCTTGAGCTGGCAGGGCAGAGGGGGTGCGAGTTCTTGAACTTCTTGCGTGTCTTGTGACTGCTGCTCTTTGGCTGCTCCAGGTGAAGACGTGCTCACAGCTATAATAAGCCGCCTCTCCGCTCTGTAGGGGCTTAAAATATCGCTCCCCTTGGTGAACAGTGATAAAGTGTCAACGGGGGCATAACCTCTTTATGCTGTTAACTCACATTACAAGCCACAGAGATTCCACAGGAGTTGTTCATGATGTGGGCAGTGCTAGTAGTAGAGAGAACCAGAGAGAGAGAGAGAGAGAGTGGCCCAGCATTGATGCAGAACGTCCAACAAATGAGTAATATTCCAACGCACAACTCTTTAATGTCAAGGTGGTGCCAGTGTGACTGGGGTCGCACACACGCACGCACGCATGCACGCACGCACGCACGCACGCACGCACGCACGCACGCACGCACGCACGCACGCACGCACGCACGCACGCACACACACACACACACACGCACACACACACACACAGTATGAAAGCACTGGACTGGACTGGAATGGACTGAACTACGCACAGAGGGTGGGAAGCCAAGTGAAAGCAATATTTCTCCCAGGTCAGTGTGAGAGACTTTGTGAGTTCTGGGAGGTCGCCCCTGCAGCAGCTGGTCCTGACGTCACCATCACAAGTCGGTGTACTCCTCGTCCACTTGGCTCGACGGCAGCTGCGCCGGCTAACTGCGCGAGCTGGCGTTCGGCCTTCCAACTGGCCTGCACAAAACCTATGGATCCATACTAGGGAAGAACATGTACTGTACTGTATGTAAACACATGCGCGCTCACATGTGCATAGTACTGATACTGGGTGGGAAGCTTGAAGCTTGGATTTTGCGTGAAAGCCTCCCCTGGTGCCGAATGTTGGCACCTGGTCCCATGCTTACATTTTGAATGCAGCGAATCTTCAAACAATCAGCTCGTAAAATTCAACAAGCCCAAATATTTACCCAACAGTGAAATCCCTGCGTGACCCGTGTGATGCTTGTGGGCGAGTAGAAAATCTTTTTAAGTCTGCGATTAAGACAAACATCTCAACTTGGAACCAGATCAAGTGCCACTATGAAGACATTTGCTTGAAAATAAACTACTTAGCAAAAACTGGGGGAAGCCATAAACTCACTTTAACATGACCCAGAATGGGATCTTTCTTTTCTCTCATTGATCCGTTTTTTTTGGCATACATCTTAAAAGAGAGCACCCTCAAAACGGTACCATTAATCTTGGGCAGATAGGTAGGTATACATCTTGTGAGCAAAAACGGTTCTCTGTTAAAACGGCCAAAATGACTTTCCTCCAACGGGTGGCTGGCATCTCCCTTAGAGATGGGGTGAGAAGTTCAGTCACGTGAGAGAGACTCGGCTGCATGCTTCTTCGCCTGGAAAGGAGCCAGCTTAAGGTGGTTCGAGCATCTGGTCAGGATGCCTCTTGAGCATCTCCCTAGGGAGGTCCTTGATGCACGTCTAGACCCCAGGGCAGACCAAGGCTCAGTTGGAGGGACTACATCAACTCACTGGCCTTGGAACGCCTCAGGATCACCCAGGAGGAAGTTACTGTACTAATGTGTTCTCGGGAGAGGGCAGTCTGGAGCTCTCTGGTGGAGCTGTTGCCCCCGCGACCTGACTACAGATGGTTGAAGATGAGTTGGATAGATCAAGAGCTTCTGCATTGGCAATGGGTGGAATTATAACTTCTTCACACACGCATGTACAGTATGTAAGGTTTTATCTTATATCTTTACTTCCATTGGTCTACCAGAAAATGTACTGAAAGTCAGTGCCCCATTCATGTTCATGTTCTGTCCTCTCCTTCTCTCTTTTCTCTTCATCTGTCAAATATTTCACAAGTCTACTGTCATAGGTCTCCCTGGTGTGGTCTTTTAATACCTCAATCAACAGACAGACAGACAGACAGTCAGTCAGTCAGTCAGTCAGTCTACTCTGGTCCCACTCTGGTTCATGGCCACCGATTTCCACGACAGTCACAACAATTTGAATGCTCAGCAGCGTGATGTTTGTTTATGCATGCATGTTTGGAAAGAGTAAACAGTATGAATGCCCCCCCCGGCTAGCATACTGTGTTTACTGTGTCTGGCTCTTGTTTTGCTAAGACTTGACAGCAAAGGCGTGAACACAGCAAGCATTGAATGAATCACTCACTCATGGAGAATGACTGACAGGCTGGAATAGCTGATTGACCGAGAAGAAATTGATCTTGCTGTCTGACACACTGACCACCACTGATGTAGTGATTGAAATCCATCCCTGACTGAATTATTTAAACTTAATTGACAATCTGATGAAAATACACGCACACACGCACACACACGCACACGCACACGCACACGCACATAATATGTAGACTGAGATTGAGGTGTACGGTATAGGGTGGTTCGCAGCCCTAATCCTTGTGGATGATTCGATTGTCATGTCTGCTGAGTGCTGACTCACGAGGGACTAAGCCATGCTGTACATGGGCAACTGGCGGTTCATAAAGTTAATAACTAACTAAATGCATTTGAAATTAAATAATATTTCAGGATTCCAATTTAAAAATCACACCCGTGTGAAGTGAGGGGCGCTAATATATTAACGTCTAACTCATGTTGATTATGTGATGTAACGGTGATGTAAAACAAACGGTGACAAAACAAACATTAAATTCTCTTTATTGTTAATGGCATTTAATGTTTGTGTCGGGGAGAAGATGACATACATTTTCCCTTCATTGTCAATGGCGTTTTTAAAACAAACATTGAACTAAAAACAAACATTACACCTGTATATAGGAGCGCCCCTCAAAAATATAGCTGTACGCAGCGATAAGACAGGTTCAGGGAGACTTGTTTTGTTTCGCTGATTGGCTAAAGGCGTTGTCTGTCAACGCTGTACTCCCGCTGCCAACCATGCATTAGCTGGGTCCAGACTCCACACAAATTAATGGAAATGCCATTTCAAGGGGGAGTGGTTAACCAGGCTACAGAAATCGCTTTTTTGACGTAAAAAAAAGTGGATAGACCAGATCATATAATTCATTCATTGGGAGATCTAAATGTCAGAGGTCCTTTGACGAATGACTGTGAGCTGCAGTTCCTGAGCTATTCCCACGGCCCTCTACCATATTATCGAATTTCGTGGAAAACGACAGCACAAAACTGCCAAAACTGCGAAAAATGGCAGAAGAAAAACTTGTAGATCAGCTATTTTTGCTATACTTTTGTGTGACATACTAGAATCATGAAGTAGGAAATTAATTTAAAATAATAATAATAAAAAGTTGGAGGAAACCCGAGGCTTTCTTCACCCTCCCAATGACTGATTGTGGGGGTTAGCAGAGATGGAGTACTGGGGAATTGGCTGGGGAATTGGGAATTGGCTTTACTAAATTGGGACTTGAAGGGGGGAAATGTTTTTCTTTTGTCTTGAAGGGGCATGTTTTGCACAATAACATAGTCTTTTCATTATGTCTGCCCATGATCTCTGTGATTTATACGTTTGTTTACCTCGGTCACTGATACTAAAATCTGATGTTTTATTTTTTCTATGAACCTGTGACTTGACCCCATACTGTTATGAAACCAAAATAAAAAGATTTTGAACAGAAAAGAAAAAGTTAACCCATTTTGGGCGGGAACCCCTTTTAGTGTTTTAAACATTATGTTATAATTTAGCTATTGAAAAATAGCAGATCTACAAGCTCATAGCGCGCCACCGAGTGGCACGCTACGAGCTTGTAGGTCTGCTATTTTTGAAAAATCGTGAAAATATTTTATTTCAGAAAACTGGAGGATTTAGAAGATTTTTTTTTTAAATTTTGAGGTCAGGCCTAAATGGGTATGGAGATAAGAGGTTTCTGCCCGACAGCAAGCATATACAATCTGGCCCTATATGGCGAGAGTGTGTAAATATAGTGGCCCTCTCCATCATCAATCAGTTGCCCAGCCCTAGAACACCAGAAGAGCAGGGCTGGGAAACAGACTTGGAGTACCAGTGCTGAGAATGGTTGAAGGTTGTCCTGACTGTGTTGTTGACCAAAGTTCTCATGACTGGCACAGGAGGACATCTATGCTGATGTAATCACCAATGATGACGCACAGAGGGGCCGAAATAGGTCATCAGGGTCTGTCCTGAGATATCGTTTTTTTACATGGCCAAAATGTTGTTGTTTTTTGTTTGTTCGTTTTTTTTGTTTTTATGTAATGTGATTTTATTTTGATTTATGGGCACTCCCTAGTCATCATGTGAATGACTTCAGAGGATTTTTCAAAATCATTTCACATAGGATGTACTGTACTGTACTGTACTGTACAGTACTGTACTGTACTGTACTGTACTGTAGCCGTAAGGGCGACTGTGGCTCAGGAGGTAGAGCAGGTCGTCCAATGATCCATGGGTCGGCGGTTCGAATCCCGGCTCCTCCTGTCTACATGTCGAAGTGTCCTTGGGCAAGACACTGAACCCCAAATTGCTCCCGATGTGCTGGTTGGTACCTTGCATGGCTTCCGCCGCAATCGGTGTATGAATGTGTGTGTGAATGGGTGAATGTAATGCACAATCTATGTAAAGCGCCTTGGATAAAGGCGCTATATAAATGCACCATTTACTATTTACCATTTGTAGCCAGGATAGAGTAAAAAAGAAAGAAAGAAAGAAGTACCATTGCCAGCAATATCTACATTATTTCTTTGGCACAACATCTTCCTTGCCAATTTGTCAATAAACTATATGCATTGCATGTATCAGTGCAATTTGTTTCTGCCCTGTACTTCATGAATATTTATGCTAAAGCTATTGGCTGGGCCTTGCTGTAGCACATTAGACTTTCTCAATGTCAAGGTAAAACCACCGCGTAACCATTAACAAGGGGAATGTACAGTCTGTTCTCCTGGAGTGGAACGCAAAGACGTGGACTTGGATCTTAGAGAGTTGCAACCCTTGCATACACAAGGAGGTCAACGTCAACAGACCACATACAGTAACAACTAGAGCACTACGTGGTTCTCAACATTTTTTCTTCTTTTTTTGGCTCTGGACCTGTACATGGGCAACTGGCGGCCCGGGGGCCACATGCGGCCCCCACCTTCACTTAATGCGGCCTGCAGGTTAATATCCGAATACTGATATATTATTGATTTCAGCTGTTACAATTCCAAACACGCAAACATGACCCGCTGTAATTGTAAATTAGTAGGTATTAGTATTAAAATGCTAATGTATTTTTTTAGTTAAGTTAACATAACTATAATTGAAGGCATTTGAACGGCATTTGAAATTAAATAAAAATGTTGCTTTTCAGGATTCCAATTGAAAAATAGCAAAAAAATATTCAGGATTTCAATTCAAATAATCGCAAAAATAGCTGATCTACAAGCTCAAACATGTCGCACTGCGACGTGTTTTGAGCTTGTATAGATCGGCTATTTTTTGCTATGACAGTAATATGCAATGTGGCCCTCTGGAGTGAGTGTGGAAACTGGAAATATAGTGGCCCTCTCCATCGTCAAAGTTGCCCACCATGGACCACAAGTGTATTTCAAACAAATCTAAAGGACCACCGCGCCCACCGCAATATATGTCATCATTACACAGCCATTTCTATGTAATCAAAGCAAAAAAATATATTTAACATTAATCATATTAAAACCTGATGTATATTTAGTTGTGCCCACCGGCAATAGCCAATTACAAGCTCACGTGTCACAGCGTGTTGTGAGTTTGTGGATCTGCTATTTTTTGTCCGTGCGTGCAACGAAGTACATTACATACTTACTTACATTTACAATACACAAGTATTATTTAAACATGTTTCTTTTGTTTGTTCATTTTAAAATATTGTTCCACAGACCACCTGTAATTATGCCACGGACAACTAGTGGTCTGTGGACCACCGGTTGAGAAACAGGGTCCTAGAGAACAACTAGTGGTCTGTGGACCACCGGTTGAGAAACAGGGTCCTAGAGAACAACTAGTGGTCTGTGGACCACCGGTTGAGAAACAGGGTCCTAGAGAACAACTAGTGGTCTGTGGACCACCGGTTGAGAAACAGGGTCCTAGAGAACAACTAGTGGTCTGTGGACCACCGGTTGAGAAACAGCGTCCTAGAGAACAACTAGTGGTCTGTGGACCACCGGTTGAGAAACAGGGTCCTAGAGAACAACTAGTGGTCTGTGGACCACCGGTTGAGAAACAGGGTCCTAGAGAACAACTAGTGGTCTGTGGACCACCGGTTGAGAAACAGGGTCCTAGAGAACAACTAGTGGTCTGTGGACCACCGGTTGAGAAACAGGGTCCTAGAGAACAACTAGTGGTCTGTGGACCACCGGTTGAGAAACAGGGTCCTAGAGAACAACTAGTGGTCTGTGGACCACCGGTTGAGAAACAGCGTCCTAGAGAACAACTAGTGGTCTGTGGACCACCGGTTGAGAAACAGGGTCCTAGAGAACAACTAGTGGTCTGTGGACCACCGGTTGAGAAACAGGGTCCTAGAGAACAACTAGTGGTCTGTGGACCACCGGTTGAGAAACAGCGTCCTAGAGAACAACTAGTGGTCTGTGGACCACCGGTTGAGAAACAGGGTCCTAGAGAACAACTAGTGGTCTGTGGACCACCGGTTGAGAAACAGGGTCCTAGAGAACAACTAGTGGTCTGTGGACCACCGGTTGAGAAACAGCGTCCTAGAGAACAACTAGTGGTCTGTGGACCACCGGTTGAGAAACAGGGTCCTAGAGAACAACTAGTGGTCTGTGGACCACCGGTTGAGAAACAGCGTCCTAGAGAACAACTAGTGGTCTGTGGACCACCGGTTGAGAAACAGCGTCCTAGAGAACAACTAGTGGTCTGTGGACCACCGGTTGAGAAACAGCGTCCTAGAGACAACTAGTGGTCTGTGGACCACCGGTTGAGAAACAGCGTCCTAGAGACAACTAGTGGTCTGTGGACCACCGGTTGAGAAACAGCGTCCTAGAGACAACTAGTGGTCTGTGGACCACCGGTTGAGAAACAGACAACTAGTGGTCTGTGGACCACCGGTTGAGAAACAGCGTCCTAGAGACAACTAGTGGTCTGTGGACCACCGGTTGAGAAACAGCGTCCTAGAGACAACTAGTGGTCTGTGGACCACCGGTTGAGAAACAGCGTCCTAGAGACAACTAGTGGTCTGTGGACCACCGCTTGAGAAACAGCGTCCTAGAGAACAACTAGTGGTCTGTGGACCACCGGTTGAGAAACAGACAACTAGTGGTCTGTGGACCACCGGTTGAGAAACAGCGTCCTAGAGAATAAGGGTAAAGGAATAAGAGAACATAAGTTTAGAGAACAATCATGGAATATAATACAACAATATTACAGTGAAACATCTCATATACAGTATAGTTATCATATCACACCTAGTGTATGTATGTATGTATGTATGTATGTATGTATGTATGTATGTACTGTATGTATGTATGTATGTATGTATGTATGTATGTATGTATGTCTGTCTGTCTGTCTGTCTGTCTGTCTGTCTGTCTGTCTGTCTGTCTGTCTGTCTGTCTGTCTGTATGCCGGGGTAATAATGGTGGTCACTTATTGGCTGTTGATGGTGACGTAACTAAGGTACGTTTCAGGGTTGGTATAAGGTCAATAACGGGTCTAAAGGATTTAGAACAGCAGTTGTAATAGACATTAGTTAGTATAGCAGTACTTGCGTGCTCTGTGTGCAAGGCGCAAGTTGGCACCTTGACAGAGTGTCTAGTTTAGTTCTGTCATTGATTGGTGGAAACCTTGTACTGTATGTACAAAACTCTTTTAGATAGCAGACTATTTTTCAACTCAGACATCAGGATACAGTTCAGAGTATTTAAGATCAGAGGAGCAGAGATATAAGGTTCACAGATGTTTATTGTGGACAAATAAAGATGATGAACAAAATGATGATGGAGTTGAACTAATGATGATGTGGAAACGAACGTCGATTTTGTGGATAACAGGAAACAGGAAACAAATGACACAATCTGAACCAAGGAAAATAAGCACCAAGGTAACGCAAACCAATAGAAAGGTAACTATTGGTTTGGTCCATATCAATAGAGGAAATGAAACGCTTACTGTACTCCAGCATGCCTCTAACACACCTTTTTGTGCCAATTAAGGACCTATAGCCTGACACTCAGTCTGAATTTTCATTTCGTTTCACTTTCGTGAAACTTTCGTTTCTGTAAAGAAACTATTTATCATAGGGTGCTTTAATAGCCAGATTGATATGGTCGCGAGTTACCGCAGTGGGGGCAGCCATGTTTGTTGTTGTTTGACTGATGGCCAATCAGCTGCTGCGATCAGATTTTCGATAGAGACTGACACCACCATAACCTATGTGACTACCTATGTGACTATGTGACTATGAGTAGCAGTAGGGGCAAAAGTGGCGCTGTTGTGCCAGAAACAGAGAGAGAGAGATAGTGCTGCACCGTTTCCTGCTAATGAGAGACAGAGAGAGAGAGAGAGGGGGGGGGGTAAATATGGTAGCGATTCAGGGCTGGGGCCAGGCTACCAAGGACCCCCAAATGTACGTATATGTATTTAGCTGCGGATCCCTATCTGTTTTGCCAGGGACCCCTAGACGAGAATATGTGTGATGACATTTTAAAATGTAGGCCTATGCTAAATCTAAAATTGTGCCGTGCTGCAAGCTTGTACATCTGCTATTTTTGCTGCTGAGTGGCTTCCTTTTGAAGGGGATTAGATGCAGGTGGTGCTAAACACAAACAGTACAGGTGCATCTGGTTTGCAACTGAATGGCTGGAAAATGGAAATGGAAAGAGTTTACATAGTACACATGCATACATTTCCTTAATGATTATATCTGGTTTCAGTATTCATTTATGATATATTATTAAGGTTATTTTTGCAGTCAGTTTGTATTGGAGTGGGGAGGGAGGGCGGGGCGTGGGTCGCGATACATGGCCAAAGCATTTCCGGGGGTCCCCAGCCAAAATCGTTGAGAACCCCTGTGCTAAGTGGCCAGTCAAAGGTGCGAGTGCCGAATGGCCTTCGCGTTTTTAGTAAGGACGCGCTGTGACTGGCCAGTGCACTTGTGCAAGGGCACGCTGCAGTGATTGGCCAGTAGCCACTTTGAGTGGCAGTCAGAGCAAACGCTCTCGCCAGAACATGATTTACTATTCTGTCCATATCGGGTCGCAACTCCACCGCTAAGTCAACTGTGTTTAGTTACCAGTGCACTTGCTCATGGACATAGAAAGCTGTGATCAGTCTTCTAAACTACAGATAGGCAAAAAAGAAGAAATCGCCCGAATTTTGCCACCATAAGAAGTAGCCTGGTTAATAAACCAGACCGAATCAGCCGTTGGCAAAAAGAAGTTGCCTACCAGTCTGGCTTATTAGCCAGGCTACATAAGAAGCACCATGCATGGATGAGTCAGAGTCAGGACGACAGGGTTTGGCTTCCCTGTCTTCCCCCTTCCTTGTTCCTTGACTTTGTTCAACACAGTCAAAGATCACGGTCACAAGCAAGTTCAAGTCCCTTGTATAGAAATGTAAATCCACAAGTCTTGTATTACAAGTACAAGTATGTGAACAAAATGTGTCCAGATGTGTGGGGTGTGTTTTCATGATCTTATGACGACCCAAAGACATTAATAATAACCTAATAATAACCTTGAAGATACGTTTTTTTTATAATTTTTATCCCACGATTTTGCAACCCTTTTTTTCACCCAGTGTCAATTATCTAATGTAATCCTGTGCGCTACACTTCCTCTGCCAACCTGGGGGGGCAGCGGACTGACCTCATGCTTCCTTCTATGCATGAGGAGTCCAAGCTGCTTTTTTTTTACCTGACAGGGGGGAGTTTCCCCAGCCGGACGTAGTGCGTGGAAGGAACACGTTATTCCGACCAGTTCCTTCTGGATCAGCTGGCCTGGGGGAGGTAGTTTAGAGAGAATTACTGCATGTCTTTTGTGAGGGTACTTACCCTATAGGACACGGGGAGAACATGCAAACTCCACACAGAAAGGCCCTTTTGCCAACCCTGCCTCGGGTATGGGCACCGGTTTTAAAAACTTGTTAAAAAACAAATTTGTTTCGTAAGCATTTTGTCTTATGAAGCTTACCTGACCAACTTGTACTTGTATTTTACTTCTTGTTGTGTTACTGCTCTTAGGTGCCATGTTTTAACTTGTTTTAACTTGATTGTTTTATATTGTTGTCCATTGTACAGCACTTTGTAACATTGTTTCGAAAGCTGCTTTATTAACACTTAGCCCGCTAGCATTTATTGAAAAATTAGGATCTAATTCACGCCAGCATTTTTCCCATTTGAGCTCTTATTTTGAAAAGCCACATTTCCAGTCTACCGGAAGTAGTATTATCCTAGTAAGCTCAACGGAGCCTGGACAGGCCTTGTTTACAATATGAATCCAAACCGGGGCACTGGAGAGCTCCACATCGTCGGCTCTGTGCCGTCAAATAAACGTTGTTTTGACCAAAACTGCCATCTGGGACAAGGAATAGGAGATACAGGCGATTGAAAGAAACAGATAGAATGGATTATTATGGCGACGACGATCTAAGATGGACGATCCAGTGCTTATTAAATATTAAAAACGGTTTTAAAATGCATGTTATTTCTGCTTTAATACAATTTACTTACTACTTGAAAAGGTCAAAGTCACAATCAAAGTAAAGCTCAAAATATGATGCAGATTTTCATGAAACTTAGTGGGCATGATGATTAGACTGCTCCGAAAAGATTGTTACATTTAGGGTCGAAATGGTCAAATGTCAAGGTCACAATCATGGTCATGGTCAAAATGAGATAGTGGAGAGATAGAAGTAGGCGGTCAAAAATGTAGTTACCAGTAGGTGGTTTCTTCCGGACAGCAACGATATATATAAAAAAAGAAAACCCTAGGCCATTCTTACATCCAATACATACGGATGTCATTTCAGAGGAAAGCTGTACAACATGCCATCCACAGCCTACTGAGCACACACTGAGTCCGGGGTTGTTCATGCAGGTCGGATCTCACTCAGGGTGAGATCTCTGTAACGCAAGAAGAGTTAATCTCATGCACCCGACTGTTGGCACATCATCGACGGGATCCATGACACTTGGCAGAGCTATCCGGAGCCGTGTACTAATGCAGAAAGTTGAGTATGGGAACGAAAAAAAATCTCATTAAGTTCTGAGTGTCTAAAACAAGTAGTGTTTTGGTCTATTTCCTTTCATGTGGTAGCGAACCTTGCATATTATAGGTCTTAATCAGTCCCGCAAGTGGAGGCGTGTATAATTCATGACAGGGTGAGCTCAAACATTTGTTTAATCAACTATCAAAGATGCCTTGATGACCCAAGCAGAGTACCTTCGAATTAAATTATGTCAAGATAAGATAAGAACAAAACGTTAATCATCACTGAGGGAGAAGTGTAGGGTGCACATATTTCTTAGCCTAAGAAAGTATTTGCATTGGGGCGTCCTCATAGGCATGTCGATAGGGCACACTACATGGGTGCAAAACACCCTGATCGGCAAGTTTACGGTTCGATTACTGGTCAGTTGCTGCATACTCTCTCCGCATTTCCTGTGTCTCTCCTGTCACCATGAAATTAAGGCTTTAAAAATGGCCCAAAAAAGGTAGATAGTAGTTACTGATAGATAGATAGATAGATAGATAGATAGATAGATAGATAGATAGATAGATAGATAGATAGATAGATAGATAGATAGATAGATAGATAGATAGATAGATAGATAGATAGATAATTGGGGCACACCCGCTTTGTCAAGATGTTAAGTTACATTCATAACAAATTTGAATAATTAAATACAGTACATTTTATCCCTCTTAAGAAACCATTCTCTACATGTCCAAAACTGTTTTGCCGAAGGCATCTGTAAAGTCTAACCTTTCAAGTTTCAAGCACAGCTGTAAAACAAAAGTCACTAATTGGCCAAGTGGCATATAGACATAATCTATAAAGTCAGTGGAGCAGTCAGCACAAGCTTAGAGTACATTAGTTTGTGTAAACTAAATGAGGAACTATTAGCAGTTAAACAGGAGCTGTATGAATTTGAGACCTGGGCCCAGTGCCAAACCCCGGGGGGCACACCTGTCAGTGTCAGCATACTTGACAGCCCTCTGACCAAGGGGCACCCAAACACTGAATATAGGAATTCTAAGCCCCCATCTCATTCACCTCTACCAGACAACAAATACTCATCCTCTGAGCCTGGATGATGTATAGCCATAAGTGTGCCTTTTCGATGTACTATACTATAGTAAAACATTGCTGTACGTTATCACTAAATGGCGGGCGTGACACGGGCGGGCATGACGAAATTAAGCTGCAAAATGACAGCCCGATACTCGTGTTAAGTTTCAAGTGTTGCGTGACAAGCATTATGTTTGTTTGATTGATTGAACACTTTATTAAGAGTTTGCAAGTATTCAAACAAGTGACAAGTGTTGCTACAAAAGACGGTTGAGCTGCAGCTTCAACGTTTTTCAGTGCTCCAATGACGCAGTGACGTGTCAGCCAATGACATGTTTTTGTTTCACCATTTTCACCCTGCGTCCTCTATTCCTCTCCATCTCCATTTCTGCTCCCAGAACGATGGCTTCTATTTGAACATCTTTCCAGGAAGAGAAAGGCTGTAGTTTCTATTGGCTTCGAATCCAAAATGCAGCAGCTAGAGTACTAACTAGGAAAAGGAAATTCGACCACATCACACCAACTCATAGCACTACACTGGCTGCCAATAGAGCGTCGCAGTCCTGCCCCCTACCATGGCCCAGGAAATGAATCCCAATGCATTTTTCTCATAGACATTTCAAAAAGTATTTATTTAAAGACGGTTACGCCGCGGACAAAGCCAACTCGAGTCGTGACAACTCATGACAGCACAAACAATATTTTGGACCAAACAAATAATTACAAAGAAGAAAAACAACAAAAAAAGTGTTGTTTTTTTCTTCTTTCTAATTATTTGTTCGGCCCGAAAAATGGTGTTTGTTGTCATGATTTGTCACGACTCGAGTTGGCTTTGTCCGCGGCGTAAACATCTTTAAATAAATACTTTCTGAAATGTCTATGAGGAAAATGAACGGAGAATCATTTCCTGGGCCATGGTAGGGGGCGGGACTGCAACGCTCTATACAGGCCAGATAAGAGCCGACTTCAAGGTGCTCCTCCTGAGCTATAAAGCCATAAACAGAAATTAGGGGGTGCACGATTATGAAATTATGACCGATATCCGATCTTCGATTATTTGCAGGGTAATTTCTGCCGATACCGATTCTGACCGATTCCGATATTATACAGAGGACCACAATGGAAACAAGCCTAGGCCCGCCTAGGGGCTTGGCCCAAAGCATGTTAATACAGTATTCAATCAATCAATAAATAGCTTATACTCTTTTCCAAGTGTCTGTTTTCACAACTGAATGACTACTGAATGAGATGAGTACACAAATTAAATGTAGAAAAATGTAAAGTTTATTTTTACTTAAGATTTGACATATTTGATTTGGCTTTTGTTCTAGAACTAGAGGTACTAGTCACTTTTGATTTATATTGAACTCATTGATGATTTTTTACATTTTTCATTTATTTATTTATTTGCTAGTGAAAACCGATTAAATAATCGGGATTATTTTGAGACCTATCCCATACCGATATGGCATTTTTATGGCCGATCTGACCGATTCAGATCATGCTACCGATTATATCGTGCATCCCTCTTTAAAAAAAAAATATATATATATTAACAGCTTCCCTGTGTAACCCGCTATACACGCGTTTTATTCCATTGTCTTTCCCTGCGTAACACGCTAAACCCACTATTTGTTTTACATGTTTAATTTGCCGTTTTTTGATGACTTTTATGAAAATCTGGCTTTGTCGTGGACATCGTGACCAGGCCGACGCGTTATGATGACGTAACCGGAAATTTACCTATCAATCAATATTCAATGCAAGTGAACGGGGTTTTACACTGAGATCCATCCGCCATTACTGTTTGTTGTTCTTCCGCATCACAACGGTGAATTATTTTTCGGCTCGGCAACAAACCATGGGACTATTTTCAGTTTCATGGATTTTCACTCCGCAAATACTTTGGCGTATGCTCCAAAGGTAATTAAACAATATCGGCAGTGACCGTGGCTTGTTATAATATAGGCTAAAACGCACGGAATGTGTTAAAAAAAAAACATTTGGGGGAAGAACATTCACACATCGTGTCTCTGGAAAGCTCTCCCTCCAGCTGTTAGAGATGCCAACTCTGGACATTTTTAAATCTCGGCTAAAACCCCATCTTTTTTCCTTGCACTACAGTTCACCCTATAGTTTCATTGAACCCCTCGTTATGTCCACGTCGTCTTTGGCTGTGGTTTTGAACACTGTATTTGTATTTGTATGTCTGTTATGTTTGACTGTGTTTCCTTGCGACTGTGTTTTTGTTGCATGACTTGATGTGAAGTGCACATGTCATTTTAGGCCAGTCAATCTAAGATTTGACCCAAAGAATTTTGCAAAAGTAATCATTCAAGGTTTTTTATGAGCCTTAGGTTCATCCAAATAACATTAAAAATAGAATATTATATATAAATTGTGGATCATTCAGGGGTTGAGTACCATTAGAAACCTATAAGGCAAAAATAAATCTAATTTTAATAATGCTTTACAAAGCATGTAATGTGTCAAACTAGGGGGTTTTCATGATTCTGAATCCATTCCAAGCATTAGTTTTGCACAAAAAACACTCGCACGTCAAAAAACAGCCATAGCCACTTGCCCAAATGTGATGAGGAAGGCCGGTTTCTAAACTATGAATGAGTTGCAGAGTGAGCGGATGGAAATTTGTGCCATCCTTTTAGTGAGGACCAATAATAGGAAGGTTGAAAATGGGTGAGGGTTCTCCTTTAATGTTACTATGTCGAGCTGTTGAGTGGTGTAAACCACTCCTACAACTGGCTTTGTTAGTCTGTCTGTCTGTGCTCAAAAAATGAGCACGGTTGCTATGGTCACCCAGTTCACACGGGTGTGATTTCATTACGTCAGACATTATGTCAGACCACAGCTGATCAGTCTATATAAGACCTTACACCACTCAGTTCACACAGGTGTGATTTTTTCCATAATTACAGTTCTAGGAAACACAAAATGGGTGGACTTTTTTATTATTTCCACACAACAGCTCTAAGGTGTATTAATGACATAGTAAAATGTTGAAAATGGGTGGTTTTCCCCTTTAAGTAACGTCCACATTGGCTGTATTTTCAGACCGGGAGCTTCCCGCTTGGTACTGGCTAAGAGGAATACACACACGCACACCAAGAGGTGTGTTCATCCAGCCAACCGCAGCCACAACACAAAAGGCAGATTCACTGATCATGATTCATTGCTCTCGAGGGCCGGAATACAATAGAGCACAGACAATGACAGGCAACATCAATGTAGTATGTTAATAGTGCGTGCGCGACCAGAGAAAGAGCACGCTCACACGTGCGCGTGTGAATTGAATCAACATAATTGTAAAATAACATCAAAATATTATGAGTCAAAATTATATATATATATATATATATATACACACACACACACACACACACACACACACACACACACACACACACACACACACACACTTGCGAATGTGTGTGTGTGTGTGTGCTTCTCGATTATTCGATGAATCGAAAAAGTCATTGATAGAATAATCACTATATGAAAGAACAGAAGAGGTGGAGACCTGATTTATGAGATGAATCAGTGCTTGGCCATTGCCTGTATTGTAGTCAGTCAAGTTTGTTCCAGAAGCATGGCCATGGGTAGCAATATTTTCTGTCATCTGGTTGTATACAAATGAGGAAGCGACCCATCAGCACAGCGAAGGCACTCTGTTGAACAAAGGTTCTTTTGAAGGGATCACTGGCTGCCAACCCGTGCCACTGTGACCCCCACTGTTGTCAGCTAGTGTTCAGCATGGTCCATTTGGGCTTTACAAATACATCCGATGGCTGCCTGAGTGCCCGTCTGACTGCCTGAATGTCTACCTTTAGCCATCTTCTTCTTGACTTTTGTAAGTCACTCTCTATGACTCCAATGTGAGAGTCAACACGATGTATATATATATATATATATATGAGACGAAAAAGGACTCCTGCACATCCAACAAGACCCGTGGGAGGTGCAAGTCTAGTTAGCAGGCATAGACATCAAAAAGGGAAAAACCTTCCAAGGGACTGCTATAGCACCTGACGAAGCTCACGGCGAAACGCGTCGTGCTAATAAATAAGTTGATGCAGTAAGTTGTCCGTCTTTGTTCCCTGGAGTGTGCAGTCCCTTCCTTGGAAGGTTTTTCCCTTTTTGATATATATATATATATATACAGTATATATATTGCTCACTTGCGTTTGCGAGAGATAATGTAATGTAAATGGTCTGCAGATTTCTTCTCAGGGACCAAGGGTTCGCATAACAGGAGTCATCAAATCTTGAACATTTGTATCTCGTATGTAGTTCTTTAGGAGAAAGTGAGGAATGGATAGACTATTCAGGAGAGCAAAGGAGTCATCATATGACTGGTATATCTATCGAAACTCATGCAAGCACGTAATCGACACTGAGGTGCTTATTTATCTGGTTTCTTCCTGCTCTGTTTATAAGATGCAATACTATTATATCCTCAAAGATTTCACCAAGTCAACAGCATTATAGGCCAAGTTCAATTCTTTGGCAAAATGCAGGAGAAAACAATTCCACAGAATATCAACTGCCTAATAATTCCCTGCAAGTGTCAATCAACGGTTCAAGTCTCAAAGCTAATTCTCAAATAACTAAATATTATGTAATTCAATTTCAAGCTATCTGTATCACCTACTCTGTATTAATTTGGGTGAGACTGAACCTTTAATCAGTCTTTTTCTCAGTCTCACCTGACACCTTTTAACCTGCTGCCCCTCGATAGTATGGGTCACTGTTAGGGACAAAATGTAAGAGCCTTAGTGCAAGAGTATAATTTGGATGGACAGGCTTGATGCGTTGAGCAAAAGGTGCTCCTAACAAGAAGGTGCCCTGGGTGACAGACTATATGTCCAGGACCGCCATGGCAATTTTGTTTGTTTAAGTGCCAAATTCCCTTCCTAAATGTCCTCTGTGTATACAGTCTATTGCCAAATGGTAATTGATAAAAAGGGAAAAAGAGAAACAGCCCTTTTATCAATTTCCATACCATTTGTGCTCCAACTGTTTCCCAGTGGCCCAGAGCTCCGTTCTACAACTCCACCACATCTATCAGTGTGACTCAGTCTGAGAGCGCAGAGTTGATCTGGGATTTGGCCTCCAGCCATTACCACGATGACCTTGGCCTGCAGAGCTTGTCAGTTGCACAAGATTATGCAAAAGCAGACGGCGGTAAGACAGGTTTCACACAACGTGGGCCTGGGAAACAATCAGTGAAATCAGCTTGCATTCTTTCTAAGAGAATCACAGATCAGACAGATCAGGCATGAAGAAGACTCACTGCACAGATCAGGCATGAAGAAGACTCACTGCACAGATGACAATGTGGTTTAGCTGCTGGAGGTGAAACGTATGAAATGAAATGATTACTATATTTACCCAGGGTATCTGGGCTAAGCTCAAGAACTTGTTTCCAGCCAGGCCCTGCTCATAGAACATTTCATCGTAGTGGTTCAATGCCTTAATTGTTCAAGGGCACTTCAGCGGTGGTAATTTTAACGTGTCGGACCGCTGATTCGAACTGGCGACCTTCCGGTATCAAGACCGCTCCGCAATCCGTTCGGCCACCGCTGCCACTATTGCTAACGTAATCGGAGTAAACGCATAGAATGGGAATAAAACTGTGTTACAGCCATCAGAGCATCCGAGTGCTTATTTGTTTTTCTCACGTTGAATCACATAATATTTAAAACAATGTCCAAAACATTGTCATTTGCTGAAGGGATTCTCATGCTAATGCCCCAATACTCGTAATCACTCAGATTAAAATTAATCGCCATTTACCTGATTTGTGAGCAATTGAAAACAAGAATGAACTGAAATGATCAATTGGTAATGAGCAATGTAGTAAAAGCTAGCATTTGTTCATTTGGAAAGACACCAGGAAATTGGTTCATTGTTACAGCTTTCCCAGCAGGAATCAGACATACTGTTGTGTAATGTAAAACTGACGTGAAACAGTGTGCTGAAACTGAACACCTTCCTTCTTTTTTTTTTTTACATTGGTCACATCACTAAACATTACAGTAAATGGCTGGTGGACGGAAGATTGTAACACATACCTGGTTTGTTTATCAGGACAGTGGGCCAAACCAAACAGAAATACTTTATGTATACTCTTCTCTCTCCACTATGTCAACATGGCCTTATCAGGGGGCCGATAGCTGCAAAAATTGACACAAACTCTTCGAAGTTCATGTTTATGGAAACATATTCTGCAGCCAGGTGTACACTCTCTGACTATGAGATATCTCCTTACACACACCCCTCCTCACTCCTTCCATTGCCTCAGCCAACCTTCCCTCCTCTTATCAGGGATCAGCGAGGATGCCTGCTCAAGATGAAGGCCCCCCGTTTCTGTCTGTAGCATTCTCTCACCACCGCCCCTCTCCGCTGTGCGCGGGCCCCCGCCGTGGGATATCTGCTGAGATCCTGCGACTACACATCTGCCGAGAGAGTGGTTATCAGGGCCATCCAGCCCAAACTTTATCCAACCGTTCATCCATTCATCCATAGGACAAGGTTGGCAGCTGAGCTGTGTCTGGGGCTGTAGCAGTAGCACAAGCCGCTACTGGATCTGATAAGGCTGGACCGGGGGCTCCTCATGGGGTAGGTGATCGCCCTGTCTGATAAGCTGACTGACTAACTATACCGCAACAGAGAGGCAGTACTCTCGCTGTCTGCTCTTTCAGACATAGCAGCATTCAGCAGATGTGGGCATGCATGGCAATATTGCTTCTGGTCACGAAAGTGAAACATGCAACAGTATAATATCATGTAAAATCCTGCTTGGTTACTCACGTGATTCATTACTGGTGGTAATTGTAGATGGAGATGTGTCTCTTTACAGATACTGTCACTAGAAAATAACACCAGATAATCAGCTATACATAAATCATAAACACTGATTTGACATACAGGGTGCTTACTGCTTAGGCCAGCGGACGGTAATTTCATGTTAATGATTTAACAGGCACAGTAGTCACTGTTTAATCCAACATTACCGGTATGTGGAAGCAAGCTTAATAATAATAATAATAATAATAAGGGTAATAATAATAATAATTATTATTATTATTATTATTATTACGATGAGACCATTCAGGTAAAATAAAGTTTTTCACATAATTTAGGCTATTGTGTCAGTGCTAATGCACTGGCCTGTGAGACTCTTTCATCACCTGCTACCCCTTATGTAAACCACTTCACTACACTACTGATTATGAGGGTTTTTTTCTCTCTCACCAGACTTTCACCCTATTGCGTAATAGTTGGCCTTCACCATAGTTGCTCCATTGGCATTGGTGCGCTCAGACTTGCGTCGGGGGACTCTGACTGAGCATAAATCTGTGTTTTGGTTGGGTTTCCAGGGTGTAAACACAAACTTTCTTAGGGTGCGTTTGTATGCAGCACACTGTGCAATACAAGATAATAGGAATATTAGTTTAGGAATATTTGGTATTTGTATGCCCTATAAATACTGAATCATACTGAGCTGAAATTAATGGAAGTTTCTGTACCGAAAATAACTGAATTGAATTGAACATACATACATTTGAGACTAGTCTTTGTTGAGGCTGAAACTGTGGTGAAAAGCAAGTGATGATTTGGGTGAAGCGAAGCACGGAAGCTAAATGTGCACTTTTCAAAGAGTACTGGCGCCAAAGCTGGACCACGCTGCAGTCTGGTGCCGTGGCAGCTTGCTCAGAGGGCATGGAGTGTAAAGGGGATGGGCAGCTGACGTAGGAACTGCCGTGCCGTGCGTGAATGCCTTTCTCATGCGATGTCAGCAGACACACCCACATGATGACATGAGTCAGGCGACTACTACGACGTGTCAATATTCATTTTGCGGGTGGTTCGAGTGGAAGACTGCATCTCTGTGGGGAGAACTATGGGAAAGCAGTCACTGCCCTCTACATTCCACAGATAACAAACTGGGTATACAGTCACGGGACAAGTCACACACACACACACACACACACACACATACATACATACATACATACTGTACATTTGCAATGCTCTTGTTTGTTTGTCTAGTTGTTGATTTTTTATGTAAGTAAGTATTAAAACCACAAGGTAGAAATACTCTACCTTGTAATAATAATAGTACATACGTGTTGGACTATAAATATACTTAAAGTACCAAAAGTAAAACTACGCAGAATGTCCAATTTCACAAGTTTTCAAAATGTAAAGAAATATTTTGAAAATAGCAGATCTACAAGCTCACAACATGGCACGATGCAACACATTGTGAGCTTGTAGCTCACAGTTATACAGTATATAACCCATGTTTAGACGGCCATTTAGACGTATTTTAGACGTCTAATAGACAATTTACAATTTACAATTTAGGCATTTAGCAGACGCTCTTAATCCAGAGCGATTTACATTAGGCAATAACAAAAGCATGGCATACATCACATATATAAAAAAGTAGTTATCATGAATCATGCGTAAACTAAGAACGTAACAGTGGAGTATCTATGTAAACTATACATACTATACTATATAATATATTATACATGTGTACTATAAAGTGCTGTATAGAGCTGTCTACGTAACAAGCTATAAGTCTGTTTAAAATACTATCTAAGTCTACATAATGTGCTATCTAAGGGGCTAGGCTAGGGCAAGTGCTACGGGCCATGGTGGAGTCTGAAGAGGTGGGTTTTCAGACTACGGCGGAAGATTGGGAGTGAGGCTGCAGTTCTGACTGTGATGGGAAGTGCATTCCATAGTTTTGGAGCCAGAAGGGAGAAGAGTTTGGGACGTGTGGAGCGTTGTCCCAGCGTTTTTAGTGAAGGTACCTCCAGCTTCCCTGCGTTGGCTGATCTGAGTGCGCGGGAGGGTTTGTAGTAATAGCCTGAAAAATGCTCAGTGGGGACATACTATAAGGATAAGGGTTGTCCCGATTGGTGATCAGGTGATCGGAAATCGGGGCCGATCACGTCATTTTCAAATGATCGGAATCGGATCAGGAGCCAAACAACGTGATCGGGACATCACTAGTATCAATGTTATATCCATATCATGATATTAGACTGGATATTGTCTGTGACTTGGGATATTGTACTATTGTGATATGGCATATACGTGTTCTATAAATATAAATATCGGTTCGGGAAAAATCGTGATCGGGACATCCCTAGTAAGGATACATGTGGTTGTGTGACAACAACAATGCTGTTGGTTTGAGCGACAGCATGGATTTGACCCAGGGGTCAATGACCTTATTTTGGGAAACAAAAAATGCAACTAACCTGGCCTTGACTCCGGGGTCAATGACCTTTATTTTGGTGTTTGTCTTTGTGAGGTTTACAACCAAAGCTTCATTATAAGGAATTCCAGTGGTTAGACAGTGACGGATATGTGGTGTTGAGGTAGTTAGTAGTGGGTGGAGTATCATGCCATTCAAGTTTTTGCTTTCAAGCCACAGCCACATCTCTAACCTTGCCGGAGTCTGATGTGGCAAATTGAATGTGCATGGATGTGTCTGTGCATGCGTGTGTGTGTGTAGATGTGCGTGTGTATACGTGTGTATACGTGTGTATACGTGTGTGTGTGTGTGTGTGTGTGTGTGTGTGTGTGTGTGTGTGTGTGTGTGTGTGTGTGTGTGTGTGTGTGTGTGTGTGTGTGTGCGTGTGTGTGTGTGCGTGCATGCCTGCGCTCTTGCGTTTGTGTGAGAGCATGTTTGTTTTAGGATCAAATGTTTATGTTTATTCAACTTTCAGCATGATTACATGATTACAGGTTTTAAAAAACACTGAATTATTTTGCCAATCACAAATATAAAACTTCAATGCAAAATGCAATCTAGCCTATCTAAAAATCCAAATGGTGTAAAACTCAAATCTAAAATCCACTATCATTTAAAAGTCTGCACATATATGGGATTGGTGATTTTCTGTATCTCTCAGTTCTGCATGATGGGGTACGTGTCCAGGTCGTCTCCATTTCTAGTTTGACGTTCAGATATCTTTTTCCTGACGGGAGGTAGCCAGTTCCTGAAGTTAGATTTGAACAGCTTCCTGGCGAAGTCAAGGCATAGGTGGGTGTGCCTCTCAATGCCATCTGGTCCAAAGTAAACATGCATGACTTTTGATGGGAAGCTCAACAGTGGCTGGTTTACTGGCACATTAGCAATTAGTCATTTGTCTAAACATTTGATTTTATTAGTTTCGTAATGGCCTTAGTGATCATTGCTTCCGTATGCTTCTGTATGACCTTTTGTCCATTATGCATGTGGTTAAATGCAAGCTAAACCAGGGAAAAGTTGTGATTTTGGTTTGTTTGTTGAGAAACACGGCCCCATATAGGAAGCACCATAGAAGACAGGGACGCACCATAGGAAGTTTATGGTTAATTCATATCGGTATGGGCTAACACAGAAATGGTGGTATCGGGAACGATAAAAGTGTATCGGGACATCCCTAATTAAAACATAATTCATGGCCCGGACCGGCCTAGCGGTCCGGGCACCTAGGCTAGTAATCCGTGTTGCGGGTTGACTCCCGACCCCCCATCTCTCTCCCCATTTCCTCTCAACCTATTTTCAATCTATCAATAAAGAAAAGCCCCCTAACATATCGTAAACATTCTCTAATCTTTGCTCTTTCCATTTCCTTTGCCTCATTGCCATTTATTTCGCCAAACTCCCTTTCAATGGTATAGTGAAGGCCTTTCCATTGGAAATCCCCTGGGATGGATGGCGAAGGAGATTGCTTCCCAAAGAGCGTGGAATGCTCGGACAAGTCTGAGCTTGCCTCCCCATCACCGCAGTCTCCCCCTGGAATTTTGCACCTTCCTGTAAAAGAAACCTAATCACAGACACCCCCATCCCACCCCACCCCACCACACCACACCCCACCACACCACAATACACCACACCACACCACACCACACCACACCACACCACACCACACCACACTACACTACACTACACCATACCACACCACACCACAGCCCAATTTCCCCTAACACACATGGACACAAGGTTATGTGAGTTAACTAATTTGATCAGATATGATGAAGATAATAGTAATAAATTACAAATAAGCACACACCCTATTATGGGCATACAACATTTGTCAAAAATAGCAGATCTACACCACAAGTTGTGAGCTTATAGATTGTCTATTTTCTATGTTGCGTACAATGAAGTACGATCTGGCCATTGCTATTAAGGTAGGGCATTATGGCATAAAGTGTCGCAAAAATGGGGTGCATACTTAGTTTAGACTAGTCATTGGATAGACATGGGTTAAGGTTAGGTTTAGGTGTGCTGCCCCGTGGGAGGTTAGGTTTAGGGTGAGGGTTGTAGTTGTAGGACTAATGACTGGTCTAACCAATGACTAGTACTGCACCCGCAAAAATGTAGAAAAGATAGCCGATCTATATCACAATGTGTGATATATTTAACCAATGAAAGGCAATAACAAGAGCTTAACTGGATAACTTCACTGGATTCCTGGTTATTCTGCAAAGTATAATGGTTTTAACCGTTTTGCACATACAAGTTTTCCACCCGACAGCGACAATGCCAGTGAATATGCCTGCTGTGTGTGTGTGCAGCTCTCTGTCTCTGATTGGTGACAGGTGTGGTAATGAGTATAGACCAAATCATCATGAAGTAGCCACAACCAAACCAAAATATATTTCCAGCTATAACTCCATCTGCGTCAAATTGGAGCAGTATTGTTTATTAACCTTTTCTTTCTGGAAGAATAGGACACTTATGCTATTAGAAATATATTATTTATTTGAATTTGTATTAATTATATCCATATGTTGACAAGCTAGACACATGGGTAATGTTCTGCAGGACACTTTATATATATATATATATATCCATAGACATTCCAACCGTTGATGTTCCCA
>NC_136811.1:42092196-42119696 GCF_951216825.1 Electrona antarctica
CTACTACAAATTCACAGCATGATGTTTTCGTTTCCACTGGAGCCAATGTCTTTTATCAGTATCTTTTATCTATATGGCACTGTGTGTGCACACAGTAGTTCATCAGGAACGTTTCACCAAGATTGAGTAACACTGTCATAATATTGAAACAGAACTGGGTCAACATTATTATTTTCGTCTATGGCCGATGATGCATCCGCACTGCAGGGGACAAAGCAACAGGGCCACAAGTCGCACGGACGACACTTGACATTACGTGACACGGACGACACTTGACATTACGTGATGTCACTGCATAACAAATGCTGCGTGACAAACCGTTGCGTGTGACGGCGCACAAAAAGTTGAGCTGGCTTCGACTCTTGTCGGCGCTCCAATGACGCAGTGAAGCGTCAATCAACCAACTATGTTTTGCTTTCACTGTGTCCACTCCTCTTCTCTTTCCCCACAGTCCCTCTGTTCCGTAAACAGAAGAAAAACTCATTCTTGCTGTTACAAGTTCCCTGCTGTGCTCAAGGCTGGTTCTGGGTCATGAGCACCCTACTGCACTGTATAGGCATCCCCATCTTGTACTAAGTTGGAGACCTTCCCGGGCTTACAAACTAGAATCAGGGTACCAACTCCAACAAGGTTAATTGACCCACACTGTGTGGAAAATCAGAATCGACTCTATGGTCACATGGTTTACACGTGCAAAACAGTGGGTGGAATTCATTTTTGTGCAAGCTCCGTCGTTTTTGTTATTCCCATAAGTAAGGGAAGAAGAAAAGGGGGAAGAGGCGGAGATACTGTATATATCACCATCACCAGCATTTATGGGGTAAAAAAAAGAAAATAATTCTGGGTGCAATTTTGGCAAGCGTGGCTTGAGCAACACTTCAACAGCAACTCGGCCGCAACGTAGCTGGCCACGCTTGGTCGTTTTGTAGCCTTTGTATACATCAAGTGCGAATGCAGCATCGGTGCCAATGCTGTGCTCATGTGAACAAATACAAACTTCCCCCACCTCACCCTATACGCGGCCCCCAAATCCGTCCCCTACTAACACACATGTTCTCACAACAGCTCCCGTGGGAATACACAGGTAGCCGTAATTATCCGACATGGTTTAGATTTTTACAGCGACACAGTTCAGGGGGCCCCACGCTGCACATCATAAATGCATCAGACACGAAGCCAAGGAGTGGGGGGTTCCCCCCGTAGATGATATGATATGTTGAGTATCGGGGACACACGAAAGGAACAGGTCAATCAGCCTTAACCCCCCACTGGGAGCCCCTTTAACTTCTTCCTTGCGCCATGCATCACCCGCCACTTTACTGTGGGATGAGGTCACTTTACTGTAGTGCACCCTGCCTTTTATTGGTCCCTCCTATACTGGAAGTTTCCCTGAGAGGCCCAGGGGCATGCTGGGTCGAGAAATGAAGTGGCTAAGCTCCTCATAATTCTCAGGCCTCTCGGCTCAGCAAGGGGTCCACTTTTGCAATCCCAGGAAGAAAGATGGTGGGAAGGCGGCGTTGGTGGGGGAGAGAAAGAGGAAGTGAAGGGCTTTTATTTAGAGCTACTGTAGAGGCTGTCGGTAAGGCAGACAAATACATTTAGAGTGGGGATGGTAATGAACTGTATGTATCCCATCGCACGTTTGCATTGTACTGCAACGTACCAGTGAAAAGGCCAGTTTGCAAATGTTATATTCTATCTTCTGATTTGCTTGTGCTTGTGTACAAGCTTATGGTTTGTATTTCTGCTCATAACGTATGTGTGTACGTGCCTGTGCATGTGTGTGTGTGTGTGTGTGTGTGTGTGTGTGTGTGTGTGTGTGTGTGTGTGTGTGTGTGTGTGTGTGTGTGTGTGTGTGTGTATAATTACATGCTACTGAAACAAATGTAGCTTATCTACCAGAATGCAGGCACATTCAGCCTCCAGAGCTCATTAGTTTAACTCCCAACCTACACGGCCTGCCAAGTGCAACATTTGCACGCACGCACGCACGCACGCACGCACGCACGCACGCACGCATACGCGCACGCATGCACATTCATGCTCAAATGAAGGCACACATACGTACTGTATGCACACATGTGCACGATTGCATGCACACACAGATGTACACAGAGATACACACACAAATGCATAACCACACACGTGCGCGGCTGCGTGCACACACACACATCTGAAATAAAGTGATGCTATCTACAGGACTAATACCGTTGAAGCACAACAAATAACCTTGTGTCTGAATATCTCAATGAGACGGCGGTGTGCTCTGAATGAAGTTGTAGGTTTAATGAGTTTAACCCTCAGTCTCTTGCCAGAGGTTTGTGTGAGCTTAGCACAATCTCAGCTGGCACCGCTTCCTCCTAGTTTATCACCAAGGAGCACGTCACACTTTCAAACGGTCACACGGGCATGGATTTCAGAAACAGGCCGTTCCTCTGGTTCCCTGCATGGCGGCCCACGTACACTTACTTGTTTTCAAGCCTGATTGCGTTTTGTTTCCACTCATGTGGGAGAACCACTTCATTTTGTGCTGCTAACGATCAAAAATAAATGACATTCCTTTTCGATTTGTGCAAATTAGTCGTTTGGATTAACAGATTACAGAAGAACCGGAATGGAAAAATTGGCACGTACAGTGCACGCCCGCAAATTAAAATGTGAGTTGTATTCAGTGCAAGACATTGACAGAGTATGAGGTGTTTCATAGGCACACATTAAGTGGTAACTTCTTTAAACCAAGGTTAACCACAGGTTAACCACATGAACCCTGGCGTCCCTATTCTGGGCATGCAGTCATAATGGGCACAAATAGCAGATCTACGATCTCACGTGTTCCAACACGGCACATTGTGAGATTGTATATGCTATTTTGAAAATAGTATTTTCATTGAAGAGATTCGGTGTAGACTAGAGGGACTAAAGGAGTACAGAGTAGAGTAGACCCTGAATTGTCTAGGGTTTAAGTAGGTTTTGAACAGTATATTTCTTTATAAGGAACTAAAGTCAGCAAGAAGAGCTGTGCCTGTATTCGAAATAGGCGCTACTTGAAGGGGAAGTTGCGAAAACGTTTCGTTTTCACACTTTTAAAAACTGTTGCACCTAATCTTGTACAATCATCGTGTGACCCAGTAGCCTTGATAAAAAAGGCTACTGGGAGTCATTTTTCATTGAGAAATGATAGAAGCCTTTATCCTGACTGAAAAAGCAATGCTGTGGTCCCCAGGCGTCCCGGTTTCCTAACCATTGACTTTCCACTTAAATAATTACTCAGGCAAATCAGAGGCAGGTTACACCACACAGACGGCAGGGAATGGAAAATGCTGTCTGTAACCTCTTATACACTCTCTCTCTCCCCCCTGTTCCCCATGGCAGGACACACACAAGAATAATGCTTATATGAACAAAGGCAAACATGCCTTTACACACACACACACACACACACACACACACACACACACACACACACACACACACACACACACACACACACACACACACACACACACACACACACACACACACACACACACACACACACGTGCAAGTACATGGACATGTGCGTACGCACGCACCAACACGCTAGCGCACACACACATGCATATTAACACCTCCTGGGTTAACAGAGCGTGTGTCATCAAGGCTCGTAGACATTAACTCCTCCAGCAATGTGGCTGGACTCCACTGTTGGTGGAAGGTGGAGGAGACATGGAACTAAGAACCTATAGGTGGAGGAGACATGGAACTAAGAACCTATAGCGGTGGTTCTCCAGGTGGAGGAGACATGGAACTAAGAACCTATAGCGGTGGTTCTCCAACTTCTCAATTTCAAGGACCCCCATAACTCACAACTGGATGGACCCTATACCACGGGTCCATTTGGTTCCATTTGTACACTCTCATAGTTACACACTTGTAAGCCTGAGGTCCACTGACCTATAGACATGGTGAGGTAACTGATTCTGTTTATGTGCCTCTCTCTCTCTCTCTCTCTCTCTCTCTCTCTCTCTCTCTCTCTCTCTCTAACTCTCTCTCTCTCTCTCTCTCTCTCTCTCTCTAACTCTCTCTCTCTCTCTCTCTCTCTCTCTCTCTCTCTCTCTCTCTCTCTCTCTCTCTCTCTCTCTCTCTCTATCTCTCTCTCTCTCTTTGTGACGTATGACGTCAGTCGATAGGGCAGAGTTTCCACTGCATTTACCTGATCATGCGCATGACATCCTGGCGAGCGTGTGAACCCAGACACACACTTAAAGGCACAGCGTCAGCGTTCAACACTTCAACACTCCATCTCTCCTATGCTGTACCTCTAGCTCCTTCCCCTTTCCTCCTCCCTCAGTCCTCCTTCCTCCTTCCTCATTCCTCCGTAATTCCTCATTCTCGAAAGCGCTCATCACCACTCAGTCATTTCATTCAGAAAAAGATTCCTTGAATGACTGACATTCATTACGTTACCAGCTTTCCTTGAACATGTTGTTCCTTTTTCAAGGGAGTACATGGGTGAGTTTGTCTAGGTTTGCACAGCATGTATGCGGGAAATGTCCAGTAGCCTAGCCAAGGCTCTGCTCTTAGAGGGTTAAGTGGCACTGCTGTTGCTAAAGCACCAGTGTAAAGTCCAAAAACACTAGCAAGCTCCTTAAGTTTACATGAGGTTAAAGTTGGTGTGATTTTTTTCAAATTCCGTTCTAATCAGAGATCAAATCATTTGCAGCATTCCTCTTGGTACTTATAGCACCACAAGGGCTCTGGTTATTGAGGGACAAAGATTAAGTTCGTGTTTTATTTATGGCCCAAATCTGCCATGTAGAAGTGCTTCAGCACCTTTGTATGACATTAATAACACGTCCTAATCCCGTGTTAAGTGCTAACAGAGAACTCCAAAAGCTGGGCCCCTGTCAAACAGCTGGATCCACCCCACCAATGTCTCATTTGTTTCTACACTTCACACTCTCTAAATTTAACTTAACAAAAAAGGGCCCATATGGAATTATTTACTATGGTTGTTTATTTTTGAGGGGCGCTATAGCCCCTACAATGTCTGGCTTTCACACATGACATCATGTGGCAGCCAATTGATTGATTGATTGAAATATTTATTAACAGTTTGCAGAATTACAGTACATTCCAAGCACAAACTCAATACAAAGACTGTTAACTGTGAGTGGACGACCCAATTAAGCATTACACTTGTTTACAAGAGGGTCCACCATGTTCAATTCGTCAAAACATTTAGAGACGTACAAATAGACACTTCTATATAGACAAAGAACAGAACAGGAATTCATCATAATGGAGGTAAAAAGGGAAAAGAAACATATACAGTGAGGGAAAAAGGGGGGGGGGGGTCAGTTTCGAATTGCAGCCATCCGTAGGTGCCCTTTGAGAACGGTTTTGAAGCCAAGTCTATGGACTACTAATGTTTGTCTAATTCATGCTACCCCAAAAATCAGCAAGTCCTCAAAAATCGTCATGCCCCTGCTGTGAGGTCATGTGGCAGCCAAGTCTATGGACTTTTTATGTTTTCTTTAACCCATTCAGGCCTGACGTCGAAATTAAAAAAAAAAGTTTTCTAAATCATGACAATTTTCTGAAAGATTTGAGGCACATTTTAACGATTTTTCAAAAATAGCAGACCTACAAGCTCATAGCGCGCCACTCGGTGGCACGCTATGAGCTTGTAGATCTGCTATTTTTGAAAAAAATAGCAGGTTCCCGCCCAGAATGGGTTAAGCATGCCCACCGTGATGTACAAAAGCATACAAAGCACTTCACACAAGTGTGATTTTGTAATATCTCAGTGGTTTTATATGTTATCATAATACTGTAGATCAAAGAGGGTCACTCTGGAAAGAACCATATTGGATTCTGTATCTTACCATCTGTATCTTACCACTTTTTTGTTGTTGTTATTCTTTCATTATTTTTTAAACCAAAGAAGTTTACTCGTGTGAACCAATATCATACAGCTCCTTCTAAACAACAAAATATTGTGCAAAAGTTCATTTTCTTCAGTAATATAATTCAAAAAGTGAAAGTGAAATAAAGTGAAATATTTAAAGCCTTTTTTTGTTTTAATATTGATGATTATGGCATACAGCTCATGAAAATCAAAAAAGCCTACATACAAAATATCACATACAGTAAGACCACTATTTTATTTATTTTTTTAATCCAGAAATGTCGACCATCTGAAAAGTATATTAATGTATGCAGTTGATACTTTGTCTTTTAACAAGTTATTTCTTCAATGGGGTGTGGCATGGAGGTGATCAGCCTGTGGCACTGTTGAGGTGTTATGGAAGCCCAGGTTTGCTTTGATAACAGCTGTAAGTTCATTTGTATTGTTGAATCTTACGTCTCACACCTTCCTCTTGACAATACAACCTAGATTCTCTGTGGGGTTCAGGTCAGTCCAGGTGGCTGGTCAGTTAAGCACAGATATACCATGGTCAGTACACCAATTACTGGTAGTTGTGGCACTGTGGGCAGGTGCCAAATCGAGCTGGAAAGGAAAATCAGCAACTCCATAAAGCTTGTCAACATACTGAAGCATGAAGCGCTCTAAAATATCCTGATAGATGACTATGGTGACTCTGGACTTGATACAACTCAGTGGATCAATACCAGCAGATGACATGGCACCCCACATCATCACTGATCAATACCAGCAGATGACATCATCACTGAGAGTGAAAACTTCACACTGGAGTCATTAGTCAACACAGCCAGCTACCAGGATATTTTAGAGCACTTTGTGCTTCAGTATGTTGACAAGCTTTATGGAGATGCTGATTTTCCTTTCCAGCTGGATTTGGCACCTGCCCACAGTGCCAAAAACTACTAGTAATGTGTCTACTACCCATGGTATTACTGTGCGTAACTGACCAGCCAACTGGCCTGACCTGAACCCCACAGAGAATCTACAGTAGGTTGTATTGCCAAAGGTGTGAGACACTAGACTCAACATGAGCTTAACGCTCACCTCGACTGAGGTTGAACACCTCGACATTGCCACAGGCTGATCACCTTGATGATTAATTGATTTGTTCAAAAGTAGCCTCCATATTGACTGCAAACATTTCAGATGGTCGACATTTCTCGATAAAAGTTGTAGTGGTCTTGTGGAATATTCTAATATTTTGAGATAGGAGTTTTTTTATTTTCATGAGCTGTATGCCATAATCATCAATATTAAAATATTAAAAGGTTTTAAATAGGCTACTTCACTTTATGTGCAATTAATTGAGAATATGAAAGTTTTATTACGGAAGAAAATTTACTTTTGCACAATATTCACATTTTTTTTAGATGGAGCTGTATATGAGAGGTAACTTGAATTGTCAATAACATGGGCCCATATAAAGAATGTTTTATGGGTCAATTATAATGACAGTTATACTGTATAACTTGTTTAGTTCCTTATAAAACCTTGTACTGTACCTTACAGGAACCCATGCACACATTTCCCTCTTAACAACTCCTGAACAAAGTCCTTTAAACCTTAATCGAGCTCTAAGACATGTCAAGTTTATCTAGCAGCACTTCCATTAAAAAGGCAATTTGCTCTTTACAATATTGTGTTAAACCGTCCGTGGCTGAAATAAGCCTATCTCACAGAATTTCCCCGCCCCCCTTAATACGCCCCCTTTCGGGGTTAGTGGTGATAGCGTGACGTCACTCCATAGACGCTTCATGTTAACAGAGGTAATTTAAGAAGTCTACAACTTTTGTTTTCTCAAGGTAAGGTTTGTTCTATCTGTTCGAGCTGATTTACCATATTGTTTGCTTCATAATAATATTGGTCTGTCACATTTTTACATTAGAAAATGTACTTAGATTCTCCAGAGAAAAAAACGTGTAAATGCTCATGTTAAAGTCACCACTATTTACCGGAAGTGGGCGTGAAAAACGGGCTGTGAGATAGGCCTATTTACATTAACCCGATATCATCCAAACACGGTGAAATAACACAGATTGGAGTCCGTACATACACTACTAGGAGACCCCCAAAACCGTACATATTACACTAAAATCCTCCCAATTAACTGCGACGGAGGGGCGCCTTCTCAAGCGAACTTGAGCAACGAGAGCCAACACCGAGCGAGCTAAAGCGACCAATTTGTATTCCAGTTTTTGTGTGCACTAAATCTGATTCGACTAAATCACAAATTACTTGCTGATGTGAACTACCCAAATGTTGAGAAGAAGAGAAGGCACAGAGCAAAGTAGGGAATGTATTTAAAGGTAGGGATAGCCTAACCGTCTTCCAAAAGGTTTATTCCTAAAGAGGCAGTCTTAATCTCTATGTACTTGGGGTGGAATGCACAAAATGACATAACCACATACAGAGCCATTAGCTAGTTCTGCACATTCTAATTAGAGAGTTTTTCTGGTAACAAAGTCACAGCCCAATCCTGCCAAGAACCACCACTCTTCTGAGCGTCTTATGTAAACTGAGTGAATGAACTGAGAGTGGTCACTGGTTTCACCAGGCTGTTTCCTACTGCTCTGCATGAAAGGTTATGGTATGGTATCCATGTAACCCAGTGATGGAAACGTTGAATTAATAAAGATGAGTTATTCCTTACCAGTGCTGCAGACTCTATTTCTTTCTCTTCAACTATACAGTATTATTTTGTACTATATTTTTGAAGAAAACAAGGCAGCAATTTAATATAATTCCAGTGGTTACATTTTAATTCACTTTTTATCCATTCTTCCAAATGTTTAACAGTTGAAAGCCAACTCATTATGAATGAACGCATGTATACGTATCTATTGTATGTTATCAACTATTTTTGGGGCAGCAGTTTGAGGAGCATGCTCGTGGACGAAAGGTTCCTTCTCCACCCAGATTGTTCCCCACCCATGTAACCATCCCTCAACAACAACCACCATCAAAATGTCCTTGAGCAAGGCACTGAAGCCCCAACTGCTCCAGTGGAGCTGCTCATCGGCCAACCGTTTAAGACTGTGGTTGTGCGGGGCACGGTGGCACAGTTGGTAGTGCTGTCGCCTCACAGCTAGAAGGTCCTGGGTTCGATTCCCGCTCGGGACGCTGTGGGTGCTGGTGGCATCAGTGCCCATACCCGAGGCTGGGTTGGCGAAAGGGCCTTTCTGTGTGGAGTTTGCATGTTCTCCCCATGTCCCCGTGTCCCCTAGGGTAGGTACCCTCACAAAAAACATGCAGTAATCCTGGTCTCTAAACTGCCTCCCCCTGGCCAGCCGGGGCGCCAGATGGAGGGGAAAGGAACTGGTTGGAATAACGTGTTCCTTCCATGGGCTACGTCCAACCAGGGAAACTCCCCCCTGTCAGGTGTAAAGGAGCAACTTGGACACTCAGGCATGAAGGAAGCATGAGTTCAAGTCCGTTGCTCTCCCCATGTCCCCCATATATGGGGACTAGGATGGCGGAGGGTGTGTAGAGCCCAGGATCACATTAGATAATTGACACAGGGGTGAAAAACGGGTTACAAAATTGTGGGATAATAATTTAAGTAAAACAAAAAGACTGTGGTTGTACAGGGCAACTACCAGGTGTGAAATGTGAATGTATGCAATTTGTTACTGAAAAAAGAGCACTCCTGCTTTGGTAAAATAAAGCTTTAGAAATTAGAATTTGAAGTACTCTATTGTTAAATAAAGAAATGGCCACATAAAAAAGAAAGGGGGGAAAAAACAAATCCCTGTTTCTTCCTTCCTCCTAATTTGAATACAGCTATTGTCACTTGCCGCCAATTAGTGGAAACTTGAAAGTAACATTGCCAAGCTCTTACAGAATTAAGAGGAAAGTTCCTGCTGAGATAAATGTGTCTAACACTGAATTAAAAGCTTCACTGAATTTATGGAAAAGAGAATATAGGCCTACTGTATCATTCTTTTTTTTCTGACAAGGCAGGTAATTCTGTTATTTTTGATAGACTATGAACAATACTGTATTTTGAGATAAATAAATGTTAGACTCTACAAACTTATAGAGAGATGACTTCCGCACACCCGGTAGGTAATTTGGAGCAGGTGTGATGATGACGAGGCATATACAATGTGGAAAGGAGGGACACCCGCACGCCGCCACTTGCTGGGTTCAGAGCATTTTATTAAAGCAACGCTTCGGTCTTGCGACCTTCCTCAGGCTTCTAGACTCTACAAACTGAAATCCCCCTGAATAAAAACTGAAGTATAGATTCACACATAGAATTCACACAATCGGAAGGATGGATGACCAAGTATGAAATCATTTTTGTTCACTAAATGTGTGTGTGTGTGCGCGCGCGCGCGTGTGTGTGTGTGTTTGTGTGTGTGTGTGTGTGTGTGTGTGTGTGTGTGTGTGTGTGTGTGTGTGTGTGTGTGTGTGTGTGTGTGTGTGTGTGTGTGTGTGTGTGCGCGTGTGCGCGTGTGCGTATGTTGACATACAAACCACTTGATGCAGACTTTATTGTCAAATAAGAGAAAATATGTATTGACGATAAGTGGTAACCTGTAAGTGTGGGAGTTTTAAACTTACCTTTACCGTAGCTAATTAAGACAGAAAAGAAAAGTTAGCTGCCTACCTAACATGGATAACATGTAGAAAGAAATAATAATAATAATGGTAGTGCAGTGGTGTAGCAAAGCAAATGACAAAAAATAAAGCTAGGTGACAAACTGTGAAGGGGAGCCTAATTTTACCCACCTGAGGAAGATTAAAAATTAACTGAGAGCTAGATTAGTCAACGACTCTTGAACTTGAATCAATACTGTCAGAACTCGTCAGAGACCTGGACGTTATTGATGTGGTGGAAGAAAAAGAAGACCATTGCATACAGTAAGGTGTAGCTTTCTCTCATGGTAATCACACATTATAAAGTATAAATTCTTGTCTCCAATGTGTTGTGTTTAAAGTAGTTGACATTGACCTCCGAGTTTGCGCCCAGGGGCCTCTGAATTCTTAATCTGTGCTTGTTACCTTCAACTGTTACCTAACTACAGTATGACACATCAAAATGTCTACTGAGAAAAGGGATACTTAATTCTTTGTATATGAAACTGATCTATAATAAACTCTTGGCTGCTGTCGCTGCTGCTGCTGCTGATATAACAGTCTGTAAAGCCACCACTACATTGTTTGAACAGTACACGTTGATAACTACTTTAGTAATATTGTTAAATTAACTTATACACTTTTTATTTCTACTCGCTATCCATATCCTATATTAAAGACGTAGTGTGGTCATCATGTGGACAAAAAAAAACTAACAATTGATGCCAAAACAATGGGAAAATTTAAACTTTTGTGTATTTTCATATCAAAGGTCCATAAAAAGCCAATTTTAATTACTTCCTTTGAATGAAAACGTGCTGCGTGATGACGTAATGCGGGCTGAATAATCTTGATTTCATTCTTCCCATAGCTGCACGTTCGTCCAAACACTGCTGATTTTGATTACATAACTACTCCGTTTTTAATCTCATTCAAGATGACATCCATACAGTGTATTACTCATTATACACTTAAAGATGGAGTGCCGTGATTTTTGTATTTTTCCAGTTTTTCATGTGTTTATGAGGTGACAGTACTTCATTAGACCCCATGGTGTAGTTGTTATCTGCAATGATGTCTTCCCTTTGTATTTAAGGTTTCTTCAGTACTTCATTAGACCCCATGGTGTAGTTGTTATCTGCAATGATGTCTTCCCTTTGTATTTAAGGTTTCTTCCTGGAGTCTGAAACCTTGATAGTCAAACGTGCCAATGAAAATAACAGTGATATAGAGCGCCAAAGTCCTGACGTCACTCGCTCGTCCCCTCGTTTCCCCTGGTTCACGGAAGTAATTTCTCTATTGAGAATAACATGGGGTGATCTTAATATCGTCTACTATAAAGCATTGTAGTCCAAAAATAAACAAGCTGTTTCTGCGTTATTGTCAGGGAGGTGTCTCTGTATCGTTTGTGACAGTCAATCACTCATACTGTATATACAGAACATGGGGCTAAATATGTATTCTTTTACACAATTTTATAGCAATTTATTTTTTTATTATTTACTATAGTCCTACTAGACCCCAGGAAATTACATATGGCCACAAAAGATCACAGGATCTACTGAATGTGAAGGGGGGGGTACTATAGGGGGATACAAATAATAATAAATCGCTATAAAATTGTGTAAAAAAAATACATATTTAGCCCCATGTTCGAATGCCCCCCCCGACCTGATTCCCTGCACATTATGCAGAGTTCAGTTATATGTCAAAATTTTAATTACCTTTTTATTTTTTTGGTATTCAGACAGCCAGCAATGGGTAGAACGCTCCCAACAAGATTTAGTCTCTGTGACACATCTAGGGGCCACAATCTGCATTCAAATATTTTCCTAGAAGCTTTATCATTGGTCGATTTGCTTCCTGATTGCTTAGTCATCGCGACCGGGTTTTTCTTCGACCAATGACAAAGCTTCTAGGAACATCTTTGAATGCAGATTGTGGCCCCTAGATGTGTCACAGAGACTAAATTATTTTTGGGAGCGTTCTACCCATTGCTGGCTGTCTGAACACCAAAAAAATTAAAAATATAAAGGTAATTAAAATGTTGACATATTATTGCTTATAGCAGCTTTAAGTGTGTCTCAGGGAGGTTGTGATGCAAACAAATTGCTTAAAGCAGTGGTCCTAAACGCCTGGGGTCCTAGGAGGGGATTACATGGGGTCCCCCGCAAAATGAGGAGCACTTTACTCAATGACAGAATGTATAAGAATGACTATTCAGGTCATATAGTTTTCACTCTTTCCACTGTTTTCTTCCAGTAGAAATAACAGAAATCTTCTGTCATAGATTTTGAGTCTTGTGAATCAAAATCTCCGCAGGCCTGTTCCGTGGCTCAGCGGTCCAGGCACCTTGGCTGCTAATCCAGTCTGGCAGTGTGGTGCGGGTTCGACTCCCGATCCCGACGGCCTTTACTGCATGTCACCCCCCCATCTCTCTCCTGTCAGCCTACTGTCTGTCCCTCCATTAAAAAAAATATATAAAATAAAGGCGAAAGCCACAAAAAAAAAAAAATAACTAGAAAAGGTGCCCCTCGGGGCACGTCTCCACCAGGGCAGGTCAGGTTGTGGCCTCCTGGTGGCGCTATAATAGGCCAATGTGAAAAGGGTGCAATTTCTTCATACGCCTTTGATGGCAATTGGATGATTTGAGGCATTTTGTTCCAAAAATGTGTTTTGCAAAAATCAACCTGTTGGTGGTGCTATAACAGGCCAATGTGAAAAGGGTGGGATATATTCCTCAGCCTAGTAAGAAAATGTGTGAAAGATTTCACGTAAATTGCATGCTGCGTTCATGATTTGAGGCTTTTGTTCAAAACGGGGCAATCTTGCAAACTGTGAAAGCCAATTAGGATGGAATATGAAATCTCGGACAGATCCGACTTGAGCACATGACCATAGAGATACTGTGTAGCGATTTGTGGAGTAATATAAAAAAAATGTTTTACAAAAGTCGGCCTCCTGGTGGCGCTATAAAAGGCAGATGCGGAAAATGCAGGTCAAAGGTTTGTCCTTGGCCTCTAGGGAGTGTGCATGCAATGTTTCACGCAGATCGGTGCAGTTTCAGGTAAAACATGTGAAAAGCTGCCACATGGTGGCGCTATAACAGGCCGTTCTGGAAAATGTGGGGCAGAGGTTCATCGTTGGCATCCAGGGAGTGTGTGTGCAAAGTTTGGCCTCGACCGGGTTAACGGTGCCGGAGATTAGCTGGTAACAGACGGACGGAAGGACACACACACACACGGACGGAGTGCAAAACATACTCTCTCCCCATGCCTTCGGCCTGGTGGAGACAATAAAAAAAGGGGGTCTGCACAGCCTTGTAGCTATATTTTTATAATGATTTTTTGTGGGGGACAATAAATGTCAATGGTCTGCTCCAGCACTCTCTAACACTCAATATATTCCTATTCTGAGAAGCATCAGGCCCTCATCCAGAGAAATACTGTGAAATGCATTCCTTTTCTATAGCAATTATTGGACTCCCAAGGTGTGAAATGGTGTATTGCTATTGATTTCTATAGTTGTATACAAGGTAGTTCACACCACTGAAAAGATCATTTTCAATTGTTTGGTTTAATAAAAAAAAAAACAATATATTTTCAAAATAAATATGTTTTAATTGTTACACTAAAAACAAAACAAAAAAAGGTTATTAATATTGTAAAACATAATTTTACAGCACCAATAAATATATTAATGTGAAAAATATACTAAAAATGTGGCTGTACATGATAAACAAACAAAATTCTGGCAATTAAATACAAATAGAATGTTTCTTTTATTTCTCTCTCTCTCTCTCTCTCTCTCACATCATCAGAGGGCTTCAGACTGAGGCGTGGTTATCATGCAAGCAGAGTTCTCCTTTGGGGCCACGCACTGTCGTTAGTAACTAGTCAGACCAGCGTCCAGCACAGCTGCAGGCCTGCTGGCCACAATGTCAATCTGGTCTTGTCCAAAATCTGGTCCAAGCTGACCAGTGTGACGCCTTTCAGTCCTCTGTGATGATGATGACGTGTCTTTTTCGGGGCACTCAAGTGCAAAAACACATGTCCAACTCCCAGTCCAAAACCCAGAGTGCACCTGTGTTGGCGCATCATTTCACACACTTTTCTTTTTTTTATCACTGGGGGTTTCTATCGGTCAAAGAGACATGCTATGAGGCCCAATCTTAAGCGTGGAGAAACCACAGCTAGTAATATGTTTTTCAGGAATGTCAAAAGTGTTACCTTTCTGTTCTTTTTTTTTTCTCTCTTAAAAAAAAGCCGTCTACAGTCATTCATGTTCTCCGTGTCCAGACAGATTGTTGAAAGCGTTGACAGTTGAAGAGGAAAATCAACTATTAACACTGAATATAAATATATCACTTAAATACGTAGAATACTGAACATATTCTAGCATTATAAATTAGATGTAGTTAACGAGACAAAGGGATATCAGGTAAGTATATACAGATCGTTGCGTTTGCGTTGAAGTGAACAGTTCTTATGAGGATGTGCAATCATCTCTTTGGAAAACAAAAAAAATAATACATTAAATAAGGAAAAAACTGAGCTCGTTGATTACTCTGGTGGCTTAAGGGTCCACCATTAAACTCGTGGGTGTCGTCCAATCAACTCGTCTATTTTACTCTCTGTCTCCGTATATACCTACGTTAATATCCCTTTTCAAATATTCTCACACCGAATCCTATTGGGTGTTAGTCGATACAGTGGTGACAAGAACTTCACTCCGTGGAGGAAGTGACATCACATGACAGAGGGAAACAGTTTCTTCTTCTTTCTGACAGCTCTCTATAGACGTTGGACCTGCCATTTAAGTTCAAGCACAACAGGAGTGCCTCCCCCTCCTCCTCCTCGTCCTCCCTCCCCCTCCTCCCCAAATACACCCACCCACCCACCCGCCCACCCACCACCCCCTCCCCACCCCTTCCTCATCTTCTCTATCAGAGTTCCGAGGGGAGTCAGGCTCCCATTGCACCTCTCAAGTGAAGTTGTGGTCACAAATCTTTTTGCTCAATGTTTATACTCGTATCATTTTGTTTAACATAAATCATATCCACAGCAGACCAGCATCCAGTGAAGTGTTACATAAAATTAAAAAAAACTCTTTTTTTTCCCATTCTTTTGAGCGAATCTCCCAGTTTTCTTTCTTTTGAGGGAATCTCCCAGTTCTATCCATGTGCAGGACCAAACAGACTGGCACAGAAATGTATCCCATTCACACGCCAGCGGCGCATTCGTTAACTTATATAATATCTCTGTTTTTAGCAGCAATACACATTGTCATTGTCCATTCAGAATATATGTGTACATACATAGTATATATACACACAATATATACTGTATATATACGTATAAACACATTATGTACATATACACATATACTGTGTATCAATACGTATATATATTTTTCAACGGCTGGATCTCTGTGTCCCGACTGTTCTTTCTCGCTCGATCTCTCTTGCGTTGCCATTTTAACTCCTTGCAGGGAATGCTTCCTCAAAGTGCTGTGCCAAGACAAGAATTCCTTCATGCCATCGTCCCACTCCCCCCCTGCCCTCGTCTCATCTTGGTTTGTCACATCTGTGGAAGACAAGACAAGGCAATTGGTTAATGGGGTAGCAGCAGCAGCGACCAGTCAGCTTCTTAGTAGGAATGTAGCCAGGACAGTCCCATCACCCCAACGCAGGGCGCCAACACCCACCCCCGGGCCGCAACCCTGACCGCGTAGTGGCCAATTTGAAACATGTCGCTGCTGGTCACCCCACCCGAGAGTGTGTGATGGCTCGACTAAATGCAGCGCGCTGTGGGGGGCCCTGGGAGTTCGGAGGTCATGGAAGTGGTTAAGTCAGGGGAGGTCATTAAACACTGGGCCTTGTGAAGTGTCTCAGTAGAGGTGGCGTTTCACAGTTGCTATGTATTTGACTGCTTACTGAGTGCAGGCGTTAGTCACACCAACAGCAATCAGTCTGATTCTACGGATTAGTGAATGAGTGGGGATTTACCCTTTATATTTATAGATGAAGCCTGATTTATAACTCATTGTACGACACTGCCGCGAGCCAAAGCCAGTGACACTGTCGTACGATGGTGTAGAAAATCAGTCAGAGCAAGGCAACACAGACACCATTTCTTGCATTCACTCAATCCCGAGCTTTCCACACAATCAATAGACCATGGGAAACCCTTTTCCCTGTGAGTGTTAGTGACGTGCATGAGTTCTGTCTTTAGAGGCCTGGTGCATAAACACGTCTGTCTGGGAGTGAAAAATAAAATGAAATTCCCCCTCCCACATAGGTTGTTATATATATCCCTGTGCCGATGGGAAAGAGATTGGATAAGATAAACTAATGTTACAATATGATGTGTGGTGTGTTGTGCATGGGCCATTAGCTACTCTATTCAGACTGACCCAATATGGTGTACGAGTCTTGGTGTGCATAACAATTAGATCATAGTTACAATGTTTTAGTCACAGCTGGGCTGTATAAACAATGCTATACACAAAATACTTAAACTGCCAATTTGCAGTAAAACATGTCAACAGTAATCACAAAGTCAACATTAAGAGTCATGTTCGGCAGAACAAGAGACTGCTGCATTCGACAGGGACATTGTAAGCACATATATAGAGAACCACAGACCAGACACCAGCACACAACACACAAAAGCAGGTATAAGGAGCATGCAGCTCGGCGGGAAACCTCATTCAAGGCCCTGGCAGAAGAGCAGAGAAGAACGGGAAGATGGAACGTTCAAGTGGACAGGAGGAAAATTCAAGGCACTTTTTGTTTTTATCGTGACATAACGTAAACAAACCTGCAAGTTCTTTCGTTTAACTCAAGTTGCCTGGACTTGCAGTCTAACTGTGTGAATTTGCAGGAACATTTACAGGTGAGAGGGTCCTGCACAAACAAGCGCTTTCTTCTCTCTGAGCAAGGCTCACAGTGGCTGCAAGGGAAGCAAAAAGGGAGAGAGAGAGTTCTAAGCTATAGAGCGAATCCTGCAGAGAAGGCAGACACAGACACTCATGCACCCCCAAAAAAACAAATAAACAACAACTTAACACCCGCCCCTCACCATAGAGAGAAGGCACAGTATCAATGCGCTTCTAATTTTTCCTTTGCTTAATATCATCAGCCTCATCACAGATAACAATACAAAACATCATCAGCATCAACTCTCATCACTGTTAGCTACATAGTATGACATCCCGAGTCTCAAGATGAGAGGATCTGGTACTGTGTGATGAGTAAGAAAGTGACCGTCCTACAGCACAGAGATAGTCACTTGTTGAATCTGAACATGCAAGCATATACAATCTGTCACAAACTCTCTTCTTTCATTCTTTTATGTTCGATATTCCTTGCTAAAATAGCATGACAAGCACATTGTGTGATTGGATCTAAGTGAAGCAGCACAGGACATGAGAAGGAAAGTATGCAGTATGCAAGTATGCAGATGAGGCCTTCTGCAGAATTCGCCCCAGCCAGGCACCGCACCGCACACAAACCCACATTGACATAAACAGATCTACTATAAGGTGCATGTGTGCTATTGTGACAGGGACGTTTTATACTGATGATACAATGTATTCCTATAAAGATCTAAATGTTAAGCTGTGTGTGTGAGGTGAGGTGCAATCAGTGAGGTGGGTTTATTTGCAGGAATCTTTTCCAGATGAACAATTAAAAAGTGCTACTGAATAAGGTTTTGGTTGGGATGAGGTAAGTGTCAAAGAATACATTCTACTCGCCAGCCTGTTCTGAAATCAACGTAGACTGCATGAAGACGCGGAATAATTTGCAAAGACCAACTTATGATATGGGAGTTCACACGCCAGAGACACAACAGAGACAGAGACAGATACAAGGGTGACTGACTATGGTGCAGTGGAGAAGCTATGCTTTGTCTCAGACGACAACGTATTTGCCCTTGACTCAACACTTGAAGCCAGAATGATGCAGCCTATTTAAGTACGGGTCAATTTTGTGTCACATCCGAGACCTCCTGTGTGACAACAGGAACAAGATAAGCCGAAGCATAACATATCAATGTTCCTCGTGCTCAAGGCTACGATCACTTACATTAAACACCATGTATTTAGCTGTTACTGATTATTGGCTTCTATCTAGGCTGTGGTCCTTAGAAAGCATCATCTATCGTCTGAAACAAATAGGCAACATGGAAGCAGATAAGAGACCCAACAGTCAACTTGGCTTCCACTAGCTGACAAAGTGTGGGCCAGTAGATAGTTATAAAAACCCCAACCATGCTTAATAATTACCTGTCAGCATCACATCACTGCCACGGCACTGGAATAAATGTTGGGCCATATATACAGAAGAAAAAAAAAGGGGGATAGTTGAAAAAAAAGGGAGCTTATAAGTTCCAATAAAAAATATTTTTTTAATTGACAAAATACCAAAAAAGTTCCACCGATATCAAGCCAACCACCAAGAGAGACACCGTGCTCACACGCACCGCAGCGCTCGTATAGGCCTCAGCCTCAGCGATCCTGAGGGTGTCTCTCTGTTTCTTTCTCTTTCTCTTTTGGCCCTTGCCCCTGGAAAACAGAGAAGAGGGCAGAATAGAAGAGAGAGAGACACAGAGAGAGAGAGAGAGAGAGAGAGAGAGGCCTAAGTGGAAGCAGGAACACTCGTGCAGAAATCAATCAATAGCAGTTAAAGCCAAACAGGACGCAATCAATCTACAGGGCGGTTGGCTTCTAATCTAGTCTCCTCATTAGCAGGGGGTATTGATCGACAAAACAGGCCTGATGTGGATGTGTGTGTGTGTGTGTGTGTGTGTGTGTGTGTGTGTGTGTGTGTGTGTGTGTGTGTGTGTGTGTGTGTGTATGTTGCCTGTTTAAATTCTGTATATCAGGTGCCTGAATTTAGTTCACAGCAGTTACTGTGTGTGTGTGTGTGTGTGTGTGTGTGTGTGTGTGTGTGTGTGTGTGTGTGTGTGTGTGTGTGTGTGTGTGTGTGTGTGTGTGTGTGTGTGTGTGTGTGTGTGTGTCTGTCTGTGTCTGTCTGTGTGTGCATGTGTGTGTGTGTCTGTGTGTGCGTGCGTGCACGTGCCTGTTAATGTGTGTGTACATGTGCCCATGGCCCGTGCGTGTGTGTGCCAATGAATGAGCATGTTGTCTTTGCAGAGCCCCATCCTGCCTTGCCATAGGGTGAATCGGATGCCTACGTGCGCTGTGACAGGCAGGCGTCCAGCGAGGCCTGGGCTCAGCCCCATGACAAACGGATTTGATTCAGCCTTCTCAGCTAACATGATCTCTCCATCTCTCCTCCACCGATCCCCGGAGGCAGCTTTAACCCCGCGAGGCTTGGCCGGGGCACATGACACGCACGACCATCAAATCCAATTAAACAAGGAGGCATATTCTCTGACCTGCAGAGAAGGTGGCTTTGAGACACGCATGCACCGGGCCGGCCTCGCACACATGCACACACGTCAGCTGCCACACCGCCCGCGTTTCAGCCACGTCTCCAGGCTCATGATCCACTATTTACAACGCTAAAAATAAAAAATGGGTTAACTGCATGACACCTGTTGCTATGATTAGATGGGGAAGTAGCCGAGGGCAGAGGGTCGAGTTTGTGCAACTAGTGTCAGGGTGCAAGTGGTAGCGGGTGGTCTGAAGCAAGGCCTCAGTCGTCCACAGCGTTACAACCGCACCATAAAGCACTAAAGCCCGTCGTCATAAAAGCAGCACTGTGTGTGTGTGTGTGTGTGTGTGTGTGTGTGTGTGTGTGTGTGTGTGTGTGTGTGTGTGTGTGTGTGTGTGTGTGTGTGTGCGTGCGTGTGAGTGTGTGAGAGCCCAGTAAAGATAGAGATAGAGGATGAGCCTGTGAGGCATGCTTGGGCGGGGGGCTGTTTTTTCTCCTCTCAAGACCAGCAGGGAACATGCAGAACTATAGGCCTGAAAATGGTTGACTGGCCGCTGGCCCTGTCCCCTCTGCCCCCGTGAGACCGGCAGCACCGTGGTAAATGGAGACGCTGATGCACTTCCTCTCTGCTGCCCCTGCAGTGACACGCTGGGCTCAGCGAGGAGGGAGGGGTATATACACAGCCCACGCTTTGGCTCCAGCGGTACTGGTGTGCTGCTGTTCACTCTGCTAAAGTGGTGCTGTTCACATGAGCTCCTCTGAGGTTTGTTGGTATTAAATGTGCCAGGCTGACTGCTTCTTGTCTACTGTTTACACAGTACAGTAAATACCCCATGATCATTCACACTGACTGGTCTGAGCGTAATGTAAGAATACTGTGGTCAGGTATGACAGTGGGCTAGGTTTCCGATCAGGGCTGAACTGAACACATTCTCATCCATCCCCTCTTCATTCGAAACACACATGACAAGATGATAAAATAAACACGTACTCACTTTTCTTTCTTTGCCTTCACCTCCGGCTTTTGTCTGAAAGGGCAGAAACAAAGCGATCATGTTTCTGACATGTTAAATGAATGTCAGATGTGTTGAATATAACTGTTGAAGTGAAAAGTTACAAGATGGAACGTTTCCTTACCTGCAGTCGCACTTTAGGTGCTCTGCGAAACTTAATTGGATAGTATGTTGCGAATGCTTCTGTCTGACTCGTAATACCTGCAAGGAGGGACAAACAACAACACGTGGTTTAAATTTAGAGACTAAACTAAACAAAAATAAATTAGATCACTTCCTCACCTCTCGTCCCTTTCTGTAACATTAGCCTTTATTTTGAGGAAACCTCTGTGACCGCAGTGAAAAGACCACAACTTTAGAGCACTCTGACCTCCACTCTGCTGACGCTGCTGTGACTCTACAAAGGCCTCGAGACCTGCACACGGTCTGCATTTACAAACTTACACTAGCACTGATCCATACCAGCAGGGGTTTTGGAGTTGACCAAGGCCCATGAAAGCCTTGTTGTGTAGGAGGGGTAAACAACCAACATAACTGACATGCCAAGCCCTGCCATTTCACTTTCCCTGCACCTGCACTGCTAACTTGCCTTCACACTCAGTCTGGCGAGAGAGGCAGTGTCTCTCTCACAGTTGAGAAGCAAGAGAGAAAGAGAAATAGGCATAGACCGGATGAAGAGGGGTCAGGGCATTACATTTGTGGGTGGGGGACTTGAAAGGTCAAGTCTACAGTATATGTGACCAGGTCTAGCAAAATGGTCCTCATCTCGCCTATAATGAAAAGGCAGAAAATCTAAAATAAACTTGATTTTTTTTTTTTTGTGATTTTCGTTTTTTTTTTCATATTAACACAGTTTGAATGTTGAAGAAGGTTTTCATTCCAACAGATTATTGATTTGGGCAAATTAAATGTATACATTTATAAGTCAAAGTAGGCTAGCCAGCTCTAGGTGTTGAAATGTTGTGAACATTCAAAGGGGATTTTCTCAGCTTTGGGTAAAACGGCACAATCATTTTAAAATGGTCATATCTCCTTCAAATATTTTCCTGAATTTCACTGAATGATACATCATATGAAAGCTTACATTCTGTACTTTAATAATCTGTAAAAAACTGAAAAATTACTCTGGTCGAGATGAGGGCCTATTTGCCAGACCCGGTCACATATGTGCCATCAAGTGTCCTCCACCCAGACCTACTGTAGGTAACCATGCGTTGTTCTTGCTTACTGTAAATAGCTCTGGATTAAGAGCCTCTGCTAAATGCCTAAATTGTAAATTGTAACAGCTCACCTCCATTGTGATATTGCGTGTTTCCGAAGGGACGCACTCGAGCGCCTCGTCGTTGCAGTAGCCCGAGCAGCGTTTGAGGACCACGCATGACGGGATGTACGTGTGCTCGATCTCTTCGGGATACTCGTGGTAGATGTCCACCAGCATCTCCCGCGTCTGACACATGCTCTTGTTATATACATCCAAGAAGGGGACCACTGCAAGGGGGAATTGTGGGAGAAGAGAACATTACTGTCTATCCACCACCATCATCATCTTCACCATCTTTATTTGTTATAATCAATCACACTGTGGGATACTTTAGTGACGGAGCGGGGAAAACGCTTCAAAGTGGAGAATAGTCTACAGCAGATTCAACTTCTTGGAAAATGTCTTTGAGGGCCAGGCATCATGTTTCTATTCTATGTACCGATGCAGTCTGGTTCTGTCTCTGTTATTTGCACTTCACCCCCCCCCCATCCCTACTCTACTTCAGTCAAAACCCTTGTCATCCCTTCACTGCTCATTTCCGCTCAGCACTGGAAGAGAGCACTTGTGCCCCTTTGTCAACGTAAGAAAGGTACAGGCATTCATTTCCTGAGTAGTGCCCATTACTAAAGCTAGCTTAGAAGGCAAACAATGCCACCGATCTATGGCCACAGCTAAAACACAGACGCTCATTGTGCCGATGAAGAGTCTTAATAATTACTGGCAAAACAGAAATGATGTCAAACCTGCTCAAAGTCCAAAGCCCACTGACGTCACACATGATCCCACACACAGATGAAAACCTAATGACCATTTTTGTGTGAGTGTATACAAAACATACATGTGTGCACGCACGCACGCACGCACGCACGCACGCACGCACGCACGCACGCACGCACGCACACACACACACACACACACACACACACACCACCTTTATCCGTCAGCAACATCAAGCCAGCCACTATACATCCCTCCCCTCTCCATCCCAGAATAATCCATGCCACCATCCGGCAGACTGGTTTCCCAGCGACCCCTTGCTAACTCCTGACCTCTGGGGTCACCAGAGCAGCCGTGACCTCGGGCAGTGCGGCGCCAGGGTTCACCGTCGACATGTGACCCCAGAAAGCCCACCCTTGAACAGGGCCTGCTTCTAGCATAATGCTACAACAACATCCTCTGGCACTAACCACAGTCACCACCATGCACTATCACCACCTCCACCACCAAACGGACACTGCATGTGGCTCAGTGACTTTACTCTCAGGCCCTTTTGTTTGGTCCCATAAGCAGACCTGGCCGACATGATGCAGAGGTAAATGGTGCATTTCATATAGAACCTTTCGCCAAAGTTCTTTACAATGTGCATAGTAACATTCACCCATTCACAAACCAAGGGCTGAGGAAACCATGCAAGGCTCATCAGGAGCAGTAAGGGGTTACGTGTCTTGCTTAGGGACACTTCGACCCAGGGGGAGCCATAGGGAACCAGGAATTGAACCGGGAACCTTCCGATTCCCAAGCGGCCACTCTACCTCCTAAACCACTGCTGCCCCAGTGGATGGACGATGGTCGCTCACAAACTAACAACACGCAGCCACCTGCTCAAATAAGAGCCATCCAGATCAGGGACTAGAATGGGTGCTTTGCTGAGTGAATGATTGGCTCATAAGACAATCAAACACTTTTGATTAACAACCAAATCTCTATGTTGTTTTGTTTTTCTTTATTGAGATGTACATACAGTACGTTATGGCTTTTGCGTGGTGGAGAGTGTGAGGGAGTCTGTGGTGGCTAATGTGTTTCTGATTACATTTTTGTCTGGCTGTCTGACATTCTGTGTTTGAAGGTCAGGGTGAGCGTGCAGATGGCAGAGCAAAGGGGAAGGGAGTTGCTTCCCTTGCACAGACAAAAACAATTACATATTCATATGTGATGCCACATAGAAAGTCTTATTTCGGTCTGTCTACTATCAAAGAACCTGTCTAATCTTTGCATGGACATAACATAACTAATCAGTAAACAACACCAATACACTGTAATGTCTATGGCCTCGGACCAATCTTCACTGTCTGTTGCATCCAATATGAACCATGCAGTTATAGGTATGGTCACACATTGTCCTCTGTCCACCAGACACATTAAGGTCAAATACATAAATACAATAAAATAAAAAGGACCCACAAAGCATTCTTTTTGAAGCCTTCGTGTGGGAATACCATTCCTCCTATAAACTGTCGAGATGAATCGGGCTGAACTCTTTTATGGCGATTCCAAAGTCCCATATCAGACCTTTCACCTATGTGCTGTTTATTTCTGTATATGGGAATCTAGTGAACAACAACCCTGGCTGTAGCTATAGCCTATACAACAGTGGTATATCACCAGTTCACATGCACCACACCAACCACTGTCAAGAATTAACGCACGCACGCACGCGCGCACACACATACGCACGCACGCGCGTAAGTGTTACTGCTCCTAGACTTACATATGCCTACATTTCTTCTCATAGAGAAACGAGCATTCCCCTTTTGACCGCTAGGTGGCTCAATGGGCGCCTGTTGTAGGCTACAGATAATAAAAAGTTAAAAACTGTTTTAATAGTTATAGGGGTATTTTAGACAGAACACTTACCTTCATTTTTACTCTTCGCCACCTCCTTGTTTATACTGGCAGTCTGCAAAAGACGCACATGACGAGACCAATCAAAAAACAATTAAGCATTATAGCCTAAAACAGCCTCTATAAACTGCCTCTACTATATAAACATATAAAACAAATCCCGTTGCATGCATGGCGTGATACGGTGCTCCTAGTGTAAACAACATATCAATTTCACCCACGACTGGTTCTATTTCTATAATGGGTTTATATTACACTGTAGGACACACAGAGAGTGTCACTTTTCCCGCCTCGTGTGTGTGTGTGTGTGTGTGTGTGTGTGTGTGTGTGTGTGTGTGTGTGTGTGTGTGTGTGTGTGTGTGTGTGTGTGTGTGTGTGTGTGTGAGCAAGTGCACCATCAGGACAGACGCACTAACCCCTGCAGTGAGACTGGCTTAGTCATATCTCTGAGGCTGCAGCCTGCAACCGACTTTAGGTATTGCGTGAGAAACCGGTCGATTGTGTGATGTCGTGTAACCAACGTGTTGTGGGGTGGCATGATGCAGGCGTGTGACAGCTAGACAGCCCCTTTAGAGCAGACTATAGACTATAGACGACTTGTATGAATAGCTTGGGGAAATAACTATAAAGCCCCAACCTCAAAGATTTGTTTTATACAAATAGCGGTTCTATATTGCTAGGATGTTTAAGTGAGTTCACACCATGACTGTGACATGGAAAGAAAATAAGATAGAACTCTCCATCAGAATAAATATAGGTTTGACACGTTCAATAAATATCTAGTTTTTGTATGTTTTTTAAATAAATTATAACAAAAAGGATATGCGATTGTAATTGAGCATTATACTGACCACTGAGAGAAGCGCTCATTGATAAAACAACTTTATTATACTTTTTTTTAAACTCGTGAATATTTAAATTCTCACCTTTACAGTGGAGATATGAAGAACCGCTGCCAAAAGGATTTGTATCAAACTGACAACACAGTTCATGGTTGTAATTCCAAAGGGATATATACCGTTGTCTTGAAATCTCAGCTGTCCGCTTTGCTTCACAATAAAAAAACAACAGACACAAAAAAACGCGAAGTAGGCTGTAACAATATCTTGACTAAATCAAAAGCATATTATATCCATATCGTCCACCCAGGAAAGGCGCGCCACCTGAGAGGAATCCGTCAAAAATGAATGTGTTGAAATTGTCTCCAAATGGAGCCTTTAAAGAGCGCACCAAAAAGAAACGTATCATCCAACATGCGTCGGTCATCCAATAACAAAGAGAAATATCTCTATTCTGTATCCACGTAAGAAGAGGAACACCTTGAAAAAAGAGCAATCCTCCCCAAAATTAATGTTTTCTGATGGGTGTCAAAAACGACTGCATGCAGCGTCACGCCAACTTTGCGCACTGGTCTTTCTGCGTGTTGCTTGTTGTGCCCATTGATCACAGGAGCGAAAGTCAGGCACTGTTTGCCGGCGTAAAGTGATCCGTTATCAATCCCTTTGGAACCGCACTGGAAACACTCCCTTCTCTTTTTATTTTAATAACTGACTCCTTTCCTTTTGTTATGCCCTTTGTTTTCTTTTTTTTAAGCTTTTGGACATCCGTTCGTATAGAAAAGGGGAGATTGTCCGACACCACCTTCTCTCTGTCTCGCTTCGTGTATTCTGTTTTATGTTCATGGGTTATTAAATTGGATATCAGGCAACAAGGGAGAGCGAGTGAAAGCACGCCTATTGGCTACAATCGGGTTTGGTGGGTGGAACCTATAAAGCACTGCTTGGGAGAAGAGCTGTGAACATAGAGTGTGGTGTGATAGGTATAGGCTACCAATGTTTGATTTCAGCTCCAAAAATCGCCATAGATTGGCGTAGCGTAATTGAGCTACACTTTGGATTGTAGTGATGCCTATACTCGAGTCGTAACGGGGGAGATTTGAACACTTAATTTAACAACAAGTTTTATCTTAGAAATTATATCGGTATGCAGTCAGTATACAGTTTGGTAGGTGAAAAATCAGCTAAACTTCCTATAACTAATTAACCAATAAGGAAATAGGCCTACATAGTGATGAATAGCCTATATAGTTTTCTATAGAAAGTTTATACAGTCAATACATTTTTTTTTCAGGTCAAAGTAAAAAGTTTAAACATACAAATGATGACATTTCCAAATTATTATTATTATTTGAACAAATTGTTACATGCCTTATACTGTATTGATTTGATTTACTGCATTTATTAACCAAACTGACTTGACCTCAGTATTACCAATCATGAACTTTAAAATAGGCTACATGATAGGCCTATACTGATTTAAAAAAAAGCCTGATTCAGTGAGGACAATATTTAATTATTTAGTGGATCTCACTCCATCTCCCATGCAGCTTCAAACAGTCAGTTAAATTCAGTCTCCAATGCACGTGCAGACAGACTGTGTCCCTGCCCAGACCAACAGCACCACCTCCTTCCCTTTTGTCCCCCAGAAGAAGCAGGCTTGTTCCCATTCAGAATTGGACTGCTGTGGGTATTCAGGCTCCAGAGAGATGGGTCAGTGCTCTCTCTCTCTCTCTCTCTCTCTCTCTCTCTCTCTCTCTCTCTCTCTCTCTCTCTCTCTCTCTCCCTCAAACACTGCTTCACTGGAGACACTCCACATTAGTTTCCATGGTTCCTGGCCTCTCCAGCCTCCCTC
>NC_136811.1:42122196-42129696 GCF_951216825.1 Electrona antarctica
TTCCCTCGCATGAAACCCTGAGGGTCGGGTTGAGGCCCATAAGACCTCTCACATGCTTTCTGCAAAAATATTTAGTCTGGGCCCAACGTCCTGCAGGGAGTCGCAATGATAACATGTGCGGCGGCAGATCAAGAAAGACGGAGGATGGAAAATCCATCACGCCGCATACAAGTGCACAATGGGAGGAGGGCAAAGGATAGAGCGGAGAGGAGGCGGGAAGTGATGGATGAAAATGAAAATAGGGCTAAAGATGACAGGGAGTCCCTCTCTGCAGTGATGTAACCCAATCTGTAGGGTGAGGAGGACAGCTCGTCCCTCAGCACACAGCAACAAACTCCTTCAGTGTGCCGAGGGTTGAGGTTTTAATTGAAGAATAACAAGCGAGTGCGTCTGCCTCCCGTAAGAGCCTCCCTCCTCTTAATTCCGCTGATGCCACGGAATCCCATCGGGGTTCCGGGGCCAGGAAACTTAATGAACTGTCTTCCTGTCCCATCAGCGTTAACACCCACACCAAACATACACACACAGGCGCAGGCTGATGTTTGTGTGTGCTTTCGGGAGCACAGTAAATCACGAAAGCCCTAATCGTCAGCTGTACTGTACGTGTCATGACAAGATTTATCACAATATTCGATGTGTTATACAGTTCAGATGGAATTCAACAGGCTCATTGGCCAGCGTTGCCCCCGGATTTATCATGTATTTGTCATGGTTCATGGGTCCAAACCTGTTACCTGTTACTTGTTAAGTTTAAAGTAGAATTGTATGGATGTCACATCAGGCCCCTCTCACAGCATTGAATGACAGGGCTATCATGGGCCTGTCACAGGCCCTGTCGTGTTACCATGGCATGTACCATACCAGCCCTGTCACAGTCACACAGTGCTGTGAGAGGGGCCTGATCTGACAGGGCCTGACATCCTTGTGACAGGGTTATATCGTGTCAGTATCATGGTCAGACAGTATCATTTCAGTGTCATGTCGGTATCATGAACTGTATCTGGTCACTAACATGGTATATATTTTATCTGGTCAGTATCATAATACTGACATGATACTGACCTTGATACTGACATGATACTGACCATGATACTACCATGATACTGACATGACAAAAACGGAACATCTCTGTACGCCCCCTGTCGGGCTGTACCGCCCCCGTTATGAGAAACACTATTCTAGAGAGACTTTAAGTCACACATGCATTAGTGTAGGATAATGTGTTCTTGTGTTAAGCAGGGCAAGAAAACCATAAATGAAATTACATAATACAAGTTGTCAAAGTTGTAAAAGCTCTGTCCTGAATAAATAAACAACTATAATCTGAAAATTACCAGGCCCGAGCTCTTTCACACAGTTTATCATAAGGTTCTTGTGTCATCATACTGTACATGTCACAAACATAAGTTGAAACTGATATAGAGAGTACAAAATCTGATCCACAGACTAAAGCACATGGAAGCGTTATAGCTCAGGGCAGACACTCAAACTTCATTGATATGCACACCGCTGCCATCTTGCCAGCAAGGTGCTATAGGTGCAACTTCCCATTGACAGTCCATTCATCCAAACAGAAAAGTCCTATCTAATTGTATTAAACAATGTCAAACTCACATTGCAGCTGTACGAAAAGCTTGAATTATCCTCTTTCTATCTGCAAAGATCCACTTATGAGCTCCTTTCTGTCAAGAAATTACTTGCAGGTGATTTTTGAGTGGTGCTGCAAACCACTCCAACAACCAGCTTTGTTTGTATCCGTGTTTGTGTGTACCTGTACGTGGGGCCCAAAATAATGAGCATGGTTACTATGGTCACTGACATTACGTCAGACCACAGCTGATCAGGCTATATAAGACCTTGCACCACTCAGTTCACACGGTGTGATTTTTTACTAAGTGCTGGAGTTTGGAAGTGCTCGTTGACTATCACTCAACAGCCCATGCGTACCACCTGTTTTGAATTTGCACATAATGCAGAAGGTTGCTTTACTGATAACGAGTGCTTCCAAACTCTGACACATAGGGCGCGTTCGGAAATAGCACACTGAGCGCACTGTGCAATGCAAACTAAGGCGAGTGCGCTCCGGTGCGGTATTTCCGACCGCGCCCTTAGAAAATAATAATCTGCAAGGAATTTCTTGACAGGAACTAGCTCATAACATGCCTACGGTGGATTTTTATTAAACAAAGTTTTGCAGATAAAAAGAGGATAATTAATTTATTCATTCAAGCTTTTCGGACAGCTGCAATGTAGGTGAGTTTGACGTTGTTTCAGATAGGACTTTTCTGTTTGAATGAATGGACTGTCAATGGGAAGTTGCACATAGCCCCTTGCTGGCAAGATGGCAGCGGTGTGCATAAGGTCAATTGCTAATGCCCGTTTGGAGTATGACCTTACAGTAATTGCCATTTCAAACTCACAGAATAATGACCTCAAAACCACGCCCACCTGGGCGAAAGCTCTGCAAAAAAGGCAGTCCCGTGAAGACCTGTCAGACACCAGGATGAAAGGGTTGTCTTTTGACGTCTGACCGTGATTTCTTATGAAGGGTTCATATTTTATTTCTGGGAACAAGCAAAACTCCCATCTTGTTTCAGGATTATTTTGACACCTTTGATGTCTCTTCTGGTAGTAAAATGTTAATCTGGCACTGATGGCCTCTAAACGTTATAGAGTTTCAGACGGGAATGCAGGGCTGAAAGTAAACGTGCTTATGTTTGTGTGTTCGCACCAAGTGTAGATCACATGTAAGATACAAACAATAAACACACATTAAAATATTTAGAGGCATGCTAACATAATGTTATTTACTTTATCTTTATTTCATCTGGAAGTCCCATTGAGATCAGAAATCTCTTTTACAAGAGAGACCTGACCACGGCCGCAGCCATATAACGTCCCAATGTCATGGCAGCTGTCCTGTCTTGTCTCTCTATGCTCTCTTCTTGTTTGTCGCTATAGGCCTATCTCACAGCCCGCTTTCCACGCCCACTTCCGGTAAATAGTGGTGTCATTTAACATTAGCATTTACACGTTTTTTTCTCTGGAGAATCTAAGTACATTTTCTAATGTAAAAATGTGACAGACCAATATTATTATGAAGCAAACAAGATGGTAAATCAGCTCGAACAGATAGAACAAACCTTACCTTGAAAAAACAAAAGTTGTAGACTTCTTAAATTACCTCTGTTAACATGTAGCGTCTATGGAGTGACGTCACGCTATCACCACTAGCCCCGAAAGGGGGCGTATTAAGGGGGCGGGGAAATTCTGTGAGATAGGCTTATTAGGTTGGAGCTGCACTCTGCATGCAGAGAGGTGTGTCCTGGCAATCACCTGGGCTGTTCTCCATTCTGCAATCACCTGGCTGGCTACTTAAACCTGGCTGTGACAGCACGCAGTGCTCAGAGATATTCCCAGATAGTGCGCCCGCTGGTGCAGTTAGCACTAGGTTATAGTTCAGCAGCAGGTCGTTTAGCTTTACAGACCCGATTCTTTCCGGACCGTCAGTAACACTAACACCTGCTCTCTTTCACACTCAGCCGGATAGCCTCCCATGCACACACAGTTCCAACCTGGACAATAGAAAGCAGCAAATCAAGGACTTTTTTTTTTGTTACTTGCAACCCTGGACCCCTGCTTAGCCACTTTTGGGTGAAATCCTGCCTATGTTTGGCTTTTTTAGCCTGTATCTACGTTTCTTTGGGAATAACGACTCTTTAGTTCACTTTATTTACGTCTCCTTGTATTGGTCTGTGTTCTGCATCTGGGTTCACTCACTGACACTGACACCCAAAACAAATCACAGCACATTAAAATACAACATATGCAACGTTATATAAAACTTCATTCCAACATATAAATCATTAAAACAGCTATTGAATAATAGTGGCTCCATAACCACATACTTTATGATGCCATTATATAAATGCATGTAATTTTGTACATTATTCCATGCCCAAGGTGCTTAGGAAAAAGCAGTTTTCTGAACTGACCAAATTTGGGGTACATTAAAAAGCAACCACATGGAGAAGTGTGGCCTGATCAGAGCTGGGTATAGCCAAATCAATGGAATCCATTAAAATGGTCCCACACATAAAACAAAGCATTTTCCATCATAGTGGAAAAAATATATATAATGGAGAAAGGTAATGCTTCATTTATAATCCATCATACAACAATGTAAACAAGATTGTCATACCATGGATTATAGCAAATCTACAAGCAGATCCACTAGCTCACAACGATGAAACACGTTGTGAGCTTGTAGATCGGCTATTTTTGGCATACATCACCATTCTACGATGAAGTATTTAACAAGGCTTTACACACCAGAGAAAGATATCAACAGGGAATGAGGAAGAGAGACAGAGAGAGGGAATGCAAAGACATCATCAACCAACCATTTCCAACCCCACGTTGACTGAGGCTCTCATGGCATTGCCCCACATTTTTACTGGGTCGGTCGGGACACACATCCTGATCCTCAGCCACATGTGCTCCACCAAACCAAACAACCAGAGGGTTTTTTGCGGGGAATAAACGAATTGCAGCATTTCTCATAGGTTTCAAGCTAAACACTTCCCCTCAATATGCAACATCCTGGTTGGTTAATGGTCTCTCATCCAATCACGACAACAGGATTCCTCTGGGTGGTCCAGCGTTCCATCCTAGGACCAGACAAGACATCGCTGTCGTCTTCCTGCTGACCGTCTCCATGGGGGTTCCCTGGGGACCATGTGGCGCTTCTCACCAGCCCTTCAGTAGACTCGGGACGGTCTCAGCAGACTTGAGAACTGCTCAGGGCAACTGTACACACATGGCTTAATGCTGTGTTGACTGGGCATAACTACACTTTGGTGCCTGCCTGGCTCGCACTGTCCAACATGGCTACAATGACGTCTGAAATAGAGCCCGACTGATGGGGGGGTTTGATGGGGTTACCGATTTTGGAGAGTCATACTGTATAACTACTGATTACTGATGATTTGAGGGGGGGGGGGGATAAAACAAAAATAAATGTGTTCAAGTTTCAAATTAGAATGTTTTCTTTTATAAGCGAAATAAGAAATAACATAACTTTAATTAGCCAATACAATGAACAGGAAAACACATACTGTAAACTGAAATGTATTGTATTTAACCACTTTAAATATGTGCATGCCCAGAATAGGGACACCAGGTTGAATATAGGTTGCATAACTGATACCGATGTCGTCCAAAACAGTCGTCCAAACCGACAAATCTGAATAGCACAGATGATGGTGAAAGCTTAATAAACACTAGATCTAGAGAGCAGATAAGACGACATGGGGTAACAACAACAAATTAACATTTTTATTACACTGAGGGTCTGGTCGCTGTTGGTGAGCAAGCTAAGTGCATTCCCGCTTAATGAGGAAATGTAATTTTAGAAATTCTCAGAAATTTAATTTCTGAGATGGAGCAGGGAGACTGAGAGTGTCCGCCAAGAGAGGCCCACGCTGTGATCTAATCTATCTTCTACAGGATCAGTGGGTCAGCACCACGGCCCTGTGCTCTGCCATGATATCATACTGTACTGTTTGTTCGTGGAAGGCTTTTGTGATGATCTGAAAGTTCAAACGGCCCTTTTATAAGCATTCAAAAGCAGCTTTGAACACCATAATGGAGCCCTTTGCCTTTGATATGCCCATATAGCTGGCTGCGTCTGGGCCCCATTAATCAACATTAAACTCAGATACAGACAGACGGGGCCCGCTCTTTCCTTCGTTCGTCCTTGAGCTTGATGAGGAGGTCTCTGAGTATAGCATTAAGCTTCCAAATGACAAAGACAGCCACGGAGGGGGAATCTTCCGAGGAATGGTCTGCAACGTTCGTGCCACGTCGAGGGCAATGGGAAGATACAAGCCCAAGGCCGCAAATGACAAAACCTGCTGAGAGGTGTAGCAATGCTATGTGCATTTTACAGAGCAGGCTCTCCATTGAGTTGGTTGATGTTTGCACACCACACTAAGTGTGATTGCCTCGGCTGCATGCACACAATCCCCTCAAGAACACACAGGTGAAACAACAAGGCCGGAAACAACGTGTTGTGCATATGTGAGGTAATGGATAGAGAGTCAAACATGTCACTTGATTGTTATATTGCTCTTTGGACAAGATACAAACAATTCTGTCCCTCTTGCAAACATTAACCCATGCCTTTTGTCTTCATTGTTAGAGAGAAGGCATGCAGGCACACACAAAGACAGATTCACAATTTGCTTTGGCTCTTCAGAGATAGCGTAATGCTTAAGAACCCTGTGTACCCATCCCTCCATCCCTGAGTGCCATGCACCTCCATCAGAAGAGTGACATTTTGAACTTCCTGTCATCCTTCCTGACCTGCAGACAGCATTTCTTCCTCAGTCATCCCTCCTCGAGTTGCCACAATAATCACCAGAGAAACAAAGAGGATTAAGCAGCAGCTGATCTAAGCAAAGAAAGAAAGAAAGAAAGAAAGAAAGAAAGAAAGAAAGAAAGAAAGAAAGAAAGATAGAAAGAAAGAAAGAAAGAAAGCCTTCCGAGACAGCAAAATCATAACAAAAAATGAACAGGAAGGGTAACAAAACAACAGTATCTACAGGTATGGGTACTATGGATGTGCCTGTCATGTTGTTATGACATGCTGTCACTGTTCATTCATAGCGGCAGCTATGCTGTGTACTCTTATCATCTGTTCCCATACTGTCACTGATTCCCATGCTGAAATCTTGCCAGGTCGTAGCCAGGGGTATATCCTTTATAACGTGTTTGAACTTTGACTATTTAAATAATATACAAATAAAACATATCAGTAAGAAGATTGTTTGTTGCTTAAATTCGTATCACATATCATGAGCACAGATAGGGAATTCCATTCCAATGAGGCTTTATCAAAACCACGACTGCACTATTTATAAAATCCAATCCTAGGCAGAGGACGTAGGTGGACACACCACTCATCTCATTTATCCACTTCTTTGAACATGTTGACCCAATAAGACTGTGGCAGGGCAGGCATGATAATAGAGCAAATAAATCACCTAAATTGAATTTCCTGCTTGTCAGTTTCTGACCTCTGAAGGGGTGACTTGCAGAATGGATGGCCAGTCTACCTCAGAACAAGTCTCAATCACCTTCAAAACCTTCTCACTTGCACACTCACTCACTCACTCACTCACTCACTCACTCACTCACTCACTCACTCACTCACACGTCTCTCACTGACACGCAGAGTCTAACTTAACTCTTTAACCTGATCATCTGCATGTCCATACGTCTGCATGAACCCCACCTGTAATTTTATCATTTATTTATATCAAACTCTTTTGCATTTTGCCTAACACTTCCACCACAAGGAACCTTGCAAGTGTGCAAACTAGACTCAACAAGTTCTCCAATCTGCTTGCCAGTCTGTACAAACTGCAAGGCCTTGGTATTACTGCCGTATACCTTCCCCCTTCCTCCTGCTCTGTGAAGTGCCGGCCTGCTTTCGTT
>NC_136811.1:42134696-42384696 GCF_951216825.1 Electrona antarctica
CATAGCATAGCGTGAGCTACGACTATTTGTGACCGGGTCTGGCAAATAGGGCCTCATCTCGACCAGAGTAATTTTTCAGTTTTTTACAGATTATTAAAGTACAGAATGTAAGCTTTCATATGATGTATCATTCAATGAAATTGGAAAATATTTGAAGGAGATATGACCATTTTAAAATGATTGTGCCGTTTTACCCAAAGCTGAGAAAATCCCCTTTGAATGTTCACAACATTTCAACACCTAGAGCTGGCTAGCCTACTTTGACTTATAAATGTATACATTTAATTTGCCCAAATCAATAATCTGTTGGAATGAAAACCTTCTTCAACATTCAAGCTGTGTTAATATGAAAAAAAAAACGAAAATCACAACAAAAAAAATCAAGTTTATTTTAGATTTTCTGCCTTTTCATTATAGGCGAGATGAGGACCATTTTGCTAGACCTGGTCACATTTTATCGATGCACGACACCAGTGCACAAAGCATAAATCAGGCATCAGGCATCAGGCTCAAGGACAGTGGCATCGCTTATTGGTTCATTTGCAGGGTTGTACTGTCACTTGCAATGTGGAGATGATCATGCGACAGTATGTCCAGCAATTAACACCTACATGGCTGATAATGACATAGTCTGGCAGGAGCCACCGTTTGGATCATGGGTGCATCCAGCAGGCCTTAAGTCACAAAGACTGAGTGTCATTTGCATTAACTCCCAATGCAATACATCCCTACTATTCACAAAAAAATGGTTGTAATTATTAATTCAGTGTAACATATTTTTGTCACCCCAGGTGGTGTTAATTCCAAACCAGACTAGCTCATGAATTTGAAGTATAGGCTGCATTGCAGAGTTGTGTGCTTGCGTGGGTGCGTGCGTGGGTGCGTCCGTGCGTATAGTCATCTGCTTAATGGCTAAATTGTAAATTGTAAAAAAATAAGCACTTATTGACCTTTCCTGGTGTTTGGTTTCTCAAGTCTAATGGAATTAAGAGTGGACTTACTCATCAACATCTGCTTTTGGATGAACTTAAAGAAACGTTGTTTATGTGTGTGTGTGCGTGCATGTGTGTGTGTGTGCGTGCGTGCGTGTGCGAGCGTGTGTGTGCATCATAAAGAATAAACAGACAAAGCAGATTATTGTCTGCTAATGGATTCCTGAATCACTGCTCGCCCATAAGCAGGCTAGGGTCTTTGACGTCACGCTCCGTATCAGTGTACCACGCCTTTTCCCTGGTGTCACAAAGCTCTAGTTCCTTATTATGCAACATCCAACGGGACACGCTCCTTCTTGGTGGGCATGGTCCAGATGTGCGAGCTGACGCATGTACACAGCGTGCAGAAACGGCCCGTGTGATTGTACGTTCATCCGTGCTGCTTCTGCTGCAAAACATGCTAACAAATCCCTGACTGATGAAGATTAACGTTTGACATCTGTGACAAATAAGCATACCTTCAGATGCAGCTTCATCAGAATCAGCTTCATTGTCACATCACTGGTAAAACAAAAGCGGGTGAAATACGTTTTTGTGCATAGTTCCCATCATGTCCTTTTTCCAAGAAAAAGAAAGGGAAGAAGAGATGGGGGCTTTTACTACAAAACGTACAGGTAAAGGGTTTCCTTCTGTGTGGGTCTTAGACCTTTACAAGCTTTTGCTACAAACGGTACAACCGAAGGGCCTCTTCACTTATTTACAAGCTTTTGCTACAAATGGTACAACCAAAGGGTCTCTTCCAAAAAAAAACATATTTACACCTTATTAAACAAACAAAACAAAAATGTAGTTGCAACCGTTATGACTGTGCACCTAACCCAACGTCAAATGAAAGCAGAGTAAGACATTTATGTGGGCGGGGGGGTCAAATAAATATATGAATAATAAACAGGCATGAGGGGAACCTCCAACATAAACACATTAGTATCCACCACATGTACCACCATGCAGCCTAGCTTCCCTTGGCGTCTAATCCCCACTAGACCTCCAAGACGTCTCCAGAGGTATAGGGTTAATAGGGGGCAGGGAGACACAGAAAGGGAGAAGGAGAGAGAGGGAGAGAGGGAGTGAGACAGAAGAATGAAAGCATGCGAGCGAGAAGGGAAGTCGTGGAGGAATTTGAGAGCAAACAAAGTTTGGGGGTTTTGTTTGCCGTTGACATTAGGCCAGTGTGTTTGGACTGCTTCCTACCCAGCTGACTCCTGCAAACATCACGGCTCTTCTCACTCTGGGCTTTTTTTTTACTCCACCCTCACTCACCCTTCTTTGCCTTGCCTCTCTGTCTCCATCCATCATCCATCCATCCATCCATCAATCCATCCATCCATCCATCCATCCATCCATCCATCCATCCGTCTGTCCATTCATCCGTCCGTCCGTCCATCCGCACGCCACGCGCACACACACACATACGTTCATATCCATCCATCCATCCATCCATCCATCCAATATCCTGACCCTCACGGATCACTTTCACAGTGTACACAGTACACATCTTCACTCAGTTCCTCCCAAATCCCAATCCATCCCCGTTCCCCCTCCACCTCCCGATGGCATCATTAAACACTAAGCCATACCTCTTTGCAGGTCTGAAAACACTTCACATGATACTTTAGACATCGTTCGTCTGATGATCCCCGCCTGACGAGTGGTATGCGCAATGTTGAAACGCGAAGGCATATTTTGCAAGTCGAGCGTGGACTGAAATAACACTGAGACTTTCAGATTTGTTTTAACATCAAAGGGAGCGATAACACTTAGTCAACTGCAGCCATGGGTGTTAGTAAAACACTTTTGGCTAAGATGTGTATACACAGAACCGTCCTACAGTAACCCTATGAGCTGTTGTGTTTGCCCGTGACAGCCTCCTAAAGGGCTGTGTCTGTGTGTGTGTGTGTGTGTGTGTGTGTGTGTGTGTGTGTGTGTGTGTGTGTGTGTGTGTGTGTGTGTGTGTGTGTGTGTGTGTGTGTGTGTGTGTGTGTGTGTGTGTGTGTGTGTGTGTGCGTATTTGGCCAGAGGCCCAGAGCAAGGATCAGGCCCGCCTGCAGACCCGTTGCCACCCGCACATACACTTGGTTCCTGGGCTACTTCGCACCTTGTTTTCATTAGTAATTGGGTTGTTAACAAATCTCTGGGCCTGACATGTGTGTATGTGGCCCCTGGGGCTCGAGCAGGGTGGAGTGTCTGTGTGCATGTGCGCGTGCGTGCATGTGTGTGTGTGCGTGCCTGCGCATGTGTGTGCCTGCGTGCGTGTGTGTGCCTGCGTGCGTGATTTGTGCATGCGTGCGTGCGTGCGTGCGTGCGTGCGTGCGTGCGTGCGTGCGTGCGTGCGTGCGTGCGTGCGTCTGCAAATGTGTGTTTGTGTTATGTGTATATGTCTGCATACATGTGTTTTTATGTATTGTAGGCTACCTGTGCGTGCGTGTGTGCGTGTGTGTGTGCGTGCCTGAGTGCTTGCGTGCCTGCGTGCGTGCGTGCCTGCGTGCGTGGGCACATCCGGTGTCTGTTGGGGCGGTGTGGTGGTGGGAGAAAGCTGCTTACACAAGTCTTTATACCTTCCACATCTCCACCGGAGGTTTAGTGACAGGTGGGCCTTTGAAGTGACTCCAATCAGATGGAAAACACACCTCCAGTGTGTTTTCCATTACAACAAAAGCCCCCCCGATTTTCGGCCGCTGCAAATGAGCTGCTTAACAGCTCACCACTGCCTGACCATGGGCCTGACCATGGGCCTGACCATGGGCCTGACCATGGGCCAAACGGTATTTCCAAGTATATATATATATATTTTAACAGGCGGTTATAGCCGTCTGAGGAGACAGATTGGAAAGGTTTGCCGCGTAAAGTGCACTCACAGCGGCGAACATCACTTGAGTTCAATATTTTTCAACTTGCAAAGTTTACGTCATGCGGGAAAGTATTTTGCAATTCAATTGAGAAACTTTTGAAACTTTGACTTTTACACTTCATAGGTTTGACGCCAATAGCTATTTTCCTGCAGTACTCACTAGTACTACTGTGGTTATAGAGAACGACCATAAAAGGTTCTACAGTATATGGCACGAGAGAGACGGAAACCGTTTTTGGGGTCGCTTCAGTTAAACGAAAGGTTTAACAAGGTCTGTTGAGTGGCCCTCCGTGGAGTATCTCCAAGGTCTGTTGAGTGGCCCTCCGTGGAGCATCTCCAAGGTTACGACAAGTAACAATGTCCTGGCCCCCTTGTTTTGCAGTATACTCAACCAGCGAGTGATTCTGCTGAGTGATAAGGTCATGCACGTCACAAATATCAGCGCACAATGAAAACATGTTTATGCTGGCGAGAGGTGGCTTACATAAGACCACCATGCCCCGGTTATACTGTGCTCTTGTGCAAGTGGTCCCCCTGGAAAATGATCTGTCTTTCAGCAATTAGGGACAGTTGTTTAGATCACTCCTTTTGACCTGTGACCTGTGCTGTCGCCGCACCCTGTCCCCAAGCCCCCCGGTTCCCCTCCGCTGCAGTCCCCCTGCAGTGGAGGGGAACCACAACCCACGCCTGACCCCTATAACCTCCTCAATTGCTCATCAGTAAATGGGGCTTGGGGGTCCACACTTTATCACTGTAGCAATAGCAGTGGTGTTGGTGGTGGGGAGTCCTCATGTTGCATCAACATGCATGGACAATCAAACACATACCGCACACACCCAATGAGACAGATTAATAAATCAAGTCTTGGCTGGAAGCCATTGCACATGAAACTCTCTCTCCACACCGTTAAGTAATGGCTCACTTTGTTTAAACAAACACAATGCAAATAACAAGCATTGTCCCTGTGTACATCTGTATGCACACATACTGTACGTACGCTCACTTATAGCCACATTAATCATCTTATGCACACACACACACACGCACGCAGGCACACACATAAACACACACACACACACACACACACACACACACACACACACACACACACACACACACACACACACACACACACACACACACACACACACACACACACACACACACACACACGCACGCAGGCACACACACACACAAACACACACACACACACACACACACACACACACACACACACACACACACACACACACACACACACACACACACACACACACACACACACACACACACACACACACACACACACATACATTAAAAACATGTGCACATGAAGTCATAGACACGTGCACGCACACACTGTGCGCACACATGGCAGTCAATCCATTCCCGCAGTTGTTCTTATCTTATCTTGTGTTGAGAGGTGAAACCTCATTATGGGTCTGTCCTGTGGGACCTTGCTCTGGGCCACGGGACCCCCCTGGCTTCTTGTTGGGGTCTGGACCAGGGCCTTGTCAGGGCCTCCAGTTTCCAAACAGGCCTGGTCTGTTTGGAGGTATAGCTAGCAGCAGTGGAAGAAGTATACTGAGATGCTTTACGTACTGTAAGTAAAAGTATCAATTCCACAATGTAGAAGTACTGTAGTCTGATCTGTTGTTACAATTAAAAGGTCCTCGGGGCGTCTTACTGGTATTGAAAATCTACTTGAGTAAAAGCACAAAAGTATTGGCATCAAAACATACTTAAAAAGTAAAATTACTCATGACGCAGAATATTCCATTTCACAAGTTGTATTTCACAATGTGGTTGCGCCTCGGTGGATTCCAACGAACCACCACGGAGGTTATGGGTTCGAATACTGTTATATACCTGGCCTTAGGGGTGAGACAGATACACAACAAAAATACAGGGGAGACGCAGTACTCAAATGAAATATAATTTTAATAAGTAATCAAAATAAGGAATCAAACGGTCAAATCAGGAGCAAACAGATGAGGTGTGGAAATCAGTAGTCAGTAGTGTAGTGCGTGTATGCATGAGTGAAATGTATGTGTGTGCATGTTGTATTAAAGGAGCATTCAGTGATTTGGAGAAAAAAAACGGTCCACCCGGTAACAAGATGTGCACATGCACACGCTCTACAGTGGGGGAAGTACAACAGACCAACAGCACGTGCACCAATGCCCGCCCCACTCGATCATGATTGGAGGAAGGCCCCTCTCATCCTGATTGGATGAAGGCTTTGCCACCCAAAGCCTAAACCGAAACTAGGGTTTTTTTTACCCCAGGGGCTCACTGGGGACAGGGATGAACTCCTTATATGGTCAGCACACTTTATAGTAGGGAGGACTATCCAAAAAATAAGAAAAAATAAGTGATATTTGAATTGAGTGAAATCACTGAATATACCTTTAACAGAAATGCTGAAAAAGGTGCATGGTGGGAGAGGCGCAAAGGAGAACTGAAAGCAACAGAACTGAGGAAAGGACTGGGGAGGCAGGCTTATATAGGGCGTCGGCACCGGGCCCAGGTGCTGACACTTGGCTGATTGATCATCATCATGCATGTACACCTACAGGCTGGTCAGTGGGAGGAGTAGGACGAGGCTTCCACATCCTCCTGGTGGAGGCTCCTCACTGGCACTGAGCCAGTGTAGGATACAACCGTGAATCTGTGTGAGGAATCAATTGGCATATAACTAGGGATGTCCCAAACACGTTTTTTCCAATTCCGATCATTAGATTTTGAGCATCTGCCGATACCGATTTTTCCCGATCCGATATTTATATTTTATAGAACACGTTTATGCCATATCACAATAGTACAATATCCCAATATCCCAAATCACAGACAATATCCAGTCTATATCCAATAGCCACGTTTTTTGGCTCCCGATCCGATTCCGATCATTTGAAAATGACGGGATCGGCCCCCGATTTCCGATCACCCGATCCGATCGGGACAACCCTACATACAGTATAACAACTAAATTGGGGAGAAAAGGGGGGTAAAACATTATTGGCTACTCAATAAAAATAAAAATAAAACAGATCTACAAGCTCACAACAACGCATTGCGTTTTGGTATAGTACAACATTTTAAGCGCGTTCTAAACTTGCTTTCATCCACTTTCAACCTGCTGTCCTTATTTTGTGCATTGGGTATTGTAAAAATAATACCCAAAAAAATAAAATAGCTGATCTGCGAGCTCACAACGCACCGGTAATTCGTTTGGTCCGACGTACTAACAGTCCGCCAGGCATTAGTCTTTTTTTTTCTTTTCACAGTTTTGTTTATTCAAGATTTCAGGGTATACAGTAAATCAAATAATATGACAGTATATGTGACACACCCATACGGAACATACCAAAGAGATAACATGTACATATAAATGTCGTGACCACTATATGCAAAATATTGTGGTAGCATAAAAGAAAAATAAATTGTATAGTCCTATGCTAACAAGGAAGTGACACTGATAGTTACAAACCACATAACCTGAATGAAGTTTTCGCCAGGCATTAGTCTTTGACACCCTACCCCAAACCCTAACCTACCTACCTATATAGAGCGTCACAGTCCCGCCCCCTTTCATGACGACGCCAGGCCCAGGAAATAATTCCCAATGCATATTTCCCATAGACATTTCAAAAAGTATTTATTTAAAGACCTTATAAGCGTCGTACAAAGCGAGTGGTGTGACAAATCATGACAACAAACACAATATTTTGGACCAAACAAATAATTACAAAGAATAAAAACAACAAAAAAAGTGTTGTAACCTGCCGTTTTTTTCTTCTTTCTAATTCTTTGTTTGGCCCAATACATTGTGTTTACTGTCATGATTTCTCACAACTCGAGTTGGCTTTGTACGACGCTTAAAAGGTCTTTAAATAAATACTTTTTGAAATGTCTATGAGGAGAATGATCGGGGAATCATTTCCTGGGCCCTGGTAGGGGACGGGACTGCGACGCTCTATAACCCTATAGGGAAGCCATGCATGGGTGAGTTTTAACCGGCAACGCATATCGGGAGCCAGGTAACCAGTCACGCATGTGACAGACGAATGCCTGTCGGACTGTTAGTATGTCGGACCAACGTATGCACCCCGATAATTCGGAGCTATGGCATAAAAGTGTGTGTGTGTGTGTGTGTTTTGTCAGATGAAAGAAGGGGGGTCCCCAAGGGAAGAAGGTGGGGTCCGTGAGGAACCATGCTCTAGTGTGGTGGAATGGTGTCTTGACAAAGAGCACCTCCTTGGACATGGTTCACAGCTTTGTTCACGGCTTGTAACTGGACTCCTAATTAACCCTTTCCCACTACAACATGGGGCCTCGGAGGGATAAACAAAGCTGTGTTTATGAGCTACACAACACTATAGCACCATCACCAGCACTATGGATCCGTGTCAACGGTGTCATCCCTTCCTGAAAGACATTCCATTGACCTGAGACTGACAAGGAGAGGACGCCTTCAGTCAGCGCACGCACGCACGCACGCACGCACGCACCCACGCACGCACGCACGCACCCACGCACGCACGCACGCACGCACGCACGCACGCACGCACGCACGCACGCACGCACGCAAGCATGAATGCACATATATAAATATAAATACATATCAAACATCCACTCATGCTGCATGATTTCAATGGAGAACGGTCTGATTGCTACTCCTCCGTGTGTGCACACACACGTATTTGTGTGTGTGTGTGTGTGTGTGTGTGTGTGTGTGTGTGTGTGCGCGAGCGCACACATGTGTTTGTGTCTGTAATGCATGTTAAACACTGAGAACTGTAGTTTCCATGTGAGAGACATTTCATATACTGTAGCAAACTGAGGCAATTATATCATTTCCCAGATTTACTGCAGAGAAATTGCAAGCAAATTTTCCCATGGTTTTTGTTCTCTTTTTTTTCCATTTATTAAGGATTACGTTTTATCTTTCTGGTTCCCCAGGAAAAAAAAGGCACAGGGGTGGGAGGGTATTGGCCTAAATGTGGACAATTCGAACAATTTCCCCCCTGGGTCAGCACAAAATAATTTATACGTGGACTTAAAATAATAATAAATGAACCCAGATTGTTTTAACAGATTGCATTGCAGAGTACATATTCTAATAGCAACGTGACTTTCACATTGACTGTTCCCATTCCAAGAGAACAACTCAAAGAGCGGGATTTTGCTTTTGTCTGAATCTGGGCATGAATTTGTTTTCGAAGCTAGTGCCTACATCTCAGTCAACAGCAAAGGAAATAGGCTAACGGCCAGGAGGTGGCGATTATGTTTTCGCCCCTGTCAGTTGTACAGTACGTACAGTATGTGCACAGCCTAATGGTGGTGCAATAACACGAGCAGCCTAATGGTGGTGCAATAACAGGCTAGCCTGGCTAATAAGCCAGACCGAATCAGCCGTTGGCAAAAAAAAAATTGCCTGCCGGCGGATTACGGTCTGGAGAGGCTCAATTGTACGCCCATTTCCTACACCAGAGAACTGGTGTGGCCAATCGGGACACGGTATGCAATATGGGCGGGCTTTGGTACAGTGACGTTCAATGCTTGAGACCTTTGACTGACAGTAGCTCTGACCAATTGCGTCAAAGAGAAAATGTTTGAACCCGCCCCCCGGGAAACAAGATCCATACACAGCATCTCCAGACTCAAATACCACACGACAGTGTGATTTGAGTCTGGCTTATTAGCCAGGCTAATAACAGGCAGCTTCATGTTTTGGCCTATAACTCTTGAACCCTCTTGTTGTACAATGAACATGTTTTACCCTGGATTCCTTGGGATTATGTTTCACCCCTGTGTGTGCGTGTGTGCGTGCGTGCGTGCACTGCGTGCGTGCGTGCGTGCGTGCGTGCGTGCACTGCGTGCGTGCGTGCGTGCACTGCGTGCGTGCGTGCGTGCACTGCGTGCGTGCGTGCGTGCGTGCACTGCGTGCGTGCGTGCACTGCGTGCGTGCGTGCGTGCACTGCGTGCGTGCGTGTGTGAGTCGGTGAACAGCTAACCACTGGCACCGCTGGAACGCAGCAACGTAGGCGAGCAGGCCTGGCAGAGATATGCACTCAGAGGAGTTCATAAATAATTATAGTTGCTTCAAGTTGCCTCAAAAGATAAATAAGAACAATTGCTTAGGCAGATTAGTTTACATCTGTGGACAGGGTTTCAGGTCTGGACATAACTTACTTGTCAGTGAGATATTCTTTCTTTCTTTTTTATTTCCTTTACGTGATGGAAATTCTAAATAATGAGCCTCTCCACTTATCCATACATCCAGCGGCCTCTGCCTATTTTCTAATTGGTTTACATTATTTTCTCCTACTAAAATAGTGTGGCAGCATTGCAGTTTGCGCACGCATACACGTAATAACAGCGGAAAGAAGCAAACCAGGCCAAAACATCTTTTGTTGATGCCAAGGGTTTTGATTTAACCACTTAAACCCTGTATACTACATTGAATGGCCCCATCCTTTTTTGCCAAATGTTCACAAATGTTCATACCATAATTATGTTGAAATTCTATTGAATGTTTAGAGGCACAATTCAAGTACCACGATCATATTTGAAATATTACAATTATGCATACTGAGTTTCAACACATACACAATGTAAGACTCAAGACTGGAGTGGAAGAGTGTGGAATAGATTGAGCAAGGCAAGTAACCTTAACCAATAATACACTCTGTTACTGAAGATCATAACAACATATGACTTTGTAATCTGTTACTATATTGTGTCTAGGTCAAACTATAGCTCATGTCACAAGGTTCAGAATAAAGTGTGTAATGTACAGAATACAGGGTGGGTGGGGTTTATGAGAAACACAAATAAAACAAGATATGAAACACTTTGTTTTATTATGGTAGGTACTGCGCTATATATAACAACATGACTGGTGTTAACAATGTAGTCCATATACCATATGGATGGAAGTATTTAGTAAGTGCATATTCATTCAAGCTTATACGTATGTCGAGATGTGTTCTTTTCCATAAAAAGTGAGTAATTGATTTTATGCAACCATCAGTAAACACACAAGCTGATAGGGAGGTGGTGTGTGTGTGTGTGTGTGTGTGTGTGTGTGTGTGTGTGTGTGTGTGTGTGTGTGTGTGTGTGTGCGTGTGTGCGTGCGTGCGTGCGTGCGTGCGTGCGTGCGTGCGTGCGTGCGTGCGTGCGTGCGTGCGTGCGTGCGTGCGTGCGTGCGTGCGTGCGTGCGTGCGTGCGTGTGGCCTCTTCAAGGAGTGAATAAAGCCATTGGGGTAATTTCACACCTCTTTGAATGCAATGTTGGGGAGACGTCGGGGAGACAGGGGCATCTCTGTTCACCAATCCCACCCCTCACTTGCTTTAGAGCGCTGCTAACAAAAGGAGAGGTCAGGGGGTCGAGGGTCAATCGGGGTCATGCACTCAGCGATTCAGTGAGTAGTTTCTGCAACTCTCTCTCTTGGCACTACAAGACACGTTGAAGGGAAAGGGACCAAAGGGGATCTGGAGAGAGTGAGAGGAGGACGGCCGATGAATAAGAGGATGCTCCCACACACACAGATGAATGGGAAAACCATTTAACGGTGAATGGGAGACGAGGAGGTGAAGCCGTGGCGGGGGCCGAAAAGAGGGGCGTCGGAAACCCAGGGGTCATCGCTAAAGACGACACAGGACAGGACCACAGGCAGTGGGCCACCAATCAATCAATCAGCCCGTCTATGAAGACGTCAGTCAGTAAGATGTCATTCAAAATGTCAAGTCGTCACTCCAGTGAACCACAAATCACTCACTAAAACAATGAAAAATGTGTCATGGAGTTGAGTTACACTTTATTATGTATTAATTGTAGAATGCCGGTGAAGGTGATGATGCTGGTCTGTGTGTGTGTGTGTGTGTGTGTGCGTGCGTGCGTGCATGCGTGCGTGCGTGCGTGCGTGCGTGCGTGCGTGCGTGCGTGCGTGCGTGCGTGCGTGCGTGCGTGCGCGTGTGTATGTGTGTGTTTGAGCAGCTGATAACAAGGCATGCCCAAAGCATATACTTTTGTTTGTGTGTGTGCATGTCTAATAGCATCTAATAGAATCAATCACCCTAAGGACAATGGCTGGACGTGACAGGTAACATGTGTTGAGTGCTTCAGCTCAGCTGTGCTAACAAGCCTATGGGGCTTTCTTCTGCATCAGAGAGGTTAACAAACCTTTTCAGCTCGAGAATCAAAGGAGAAATTTGGTGTCTCCCCAAAACCCAAACTTACAGAAACACATTAATTACGGTACGGTAATTGAGCCCAAATTTCTGGTAAAAGAAAAAAATCATTTCTCTGCAGTAATGTAAATATTTTGAAAACGTTAAAACGGGCACAAAACCAAGAATGGTTGGTGACCCCTTTAGGGAACAAACATAGCCTACTGTAGGCCAGGGTCACAACCGTACAATTATTGTAAGATCTCATACTGGAACACATCTTAAAAAAGATTTAATACTGTATTTTTATTATTTATTATATTAAATGCATGAAGGTTTTGTTTTAAAATGATCAAATCCCCTGTAATCCCCTGTGAGGGACAGGGTTCCCATATGTGCCTCACACAAGATTTGAAAGGGCATAGGCTAAATAACATATGGAAAAAGGAAAGGTCAAAGGTGCTGGCAAAAAGAGGAAATGGGAGGTTACAGCTGCGCCTGCCTATACAGTAGGCTGTGAAAAGATTCAGTATATTCGCACGCGTTTCCATGAGTGCCTGTGTGTGACTCTCTGCTCATTTTGGTCATTTATACTCAAGTGGGCATACCAGAAAGAGCGAGTGCATTCTCCAGCAGGGGGGGGGGGGGGGGGGGGGGGGGGGGTGTTAGGGGGGCTTATGACACACAGTATTGTACCGTAATGCCGGTACAATGCCGCACAGGGAGTGCAGTGCCCGATGTCGAGTTGGTCTAACCCACGGTTGTCCAGAACCGCCACAAAAGGCCTCTGCCCGGGCTCTGGACATGCAGGGCCCCTGCCCAGGCTCCATATATGGAGCTGGCCTGTTCTGACATCACAACACTCCATATTTGGGCATGCCTGACACAGAACTCCATAGGAATAAAGGGACACAGAGAGACAGATACAGAAATGTATGGGCATTAAAGGGATCACAGACAGATGGGTGGAACGGGTACTCTAACACGGGTACAACGGGTATTGCATAGCCGGGTGGGACATGGATCTCCAACTTCCATAGTTACTGACTCGGTGCTCTACAGCCGGGCACCGGTCTAGTATGCACTTGCGTGCAGCTGCACTGCACTCCCTGCAGAGGAGGGGGGGAGGCCACCCTCTGCGAGTCTGCGTCTCTAACATGGGAGGATCCGGGCGGACGCATTTGTTCAGGATTACGCTGTTCCAGACTTCGTCATGGGAGCCCCGGTCTGTTTAGTTCATCTACAGCAGTGGTTCTCAAACTTTTTAGCTTGTGTGACCCAAAGAGGAATTAGATGTGAGCTGGTAGGTCGGCTATACTTAAACATTTGTTTTCTAATTTATGGAGTTTCTTAGATTTTTCTTTGATTTCTTCATGAAAAAAAATCATTGAACTAGCTTTTAATTCATACAAAATGTTGCTTTTTTGGGAATGTTTTTTGAACAAAAGAAAATCACACCCGTGTGAAGTGAGGGGCGCTCTAATCATCGGTACATCATCATCAAGAATGGTGGTCCCTTATTGGCCAAGGGTTGGCCATATATTTATTAACAGTTTGCAGAATTTCCATACATTTCAAGTACAACTCAATAGAAAAACTGTTCGTGGACGACACCATAAAGCATTACACGTGTCTACAATAGGGCCCACCATTTTCAATTCATCAAAACATTTAGAGACGTATGAATATACACTTCTATATAGCCAAAAACAGGAAATCATCATAGAGGAGGTAAAAAGGGGGAAAAAAACATATACAGTGAGGAGGAAAAGGGGTGGGTGGGGGATTCAGATTTTACGGGGGCCACTTTCGAATTGCAGCTGTCCGTATAGGTGCCCTTTGAGAGCAGTTTCGAAGGAGTCAAGGGATTTGCATGTCTTAATGACTGTTGGTAGGGCGTTGCACATTTTGGTGGCATACTGTAGTAGCAAAATTAATTTAGTCCCTTGTGTATATAGTTGGAGGCCATCGATATTGTCCTTTTCTTTTTGCTGAGGTTTGCGTGATCTGCGCAAAAGGACAGTTAACCCATTTTGGGCGGGAACCCCTTTTGGTGTTTTAAACATTATGTTATAATTTAGCTATTGAAAAATAGCAGATCTACAAGCTCATAGCGCGCCACCGAGTGGCGCTCTACAAGCTTGTAGGTCTGCTATTTTTGAAAAATCGTGAAAATATTTATTTCAGAAAACTGGAGGATTTAGAAGGATTTAAAAAAAAATTGAGGTCATGCCTAAATGGGTCAAATGATAAGGGACAATATCGGTGGCACCCAACTGTATGATTCATGATGACTATATTGGGTTCTTTCTTACTGTAAATCGCTCTGGATTAAGAGCGTCTGCTAAATGCCTAAATTGTAAATTGTAAATTTATGTACTATATTTGTGAGCAATAATCTCGCGATGCGTATAGACAAATTCTATACGCTAAAAAAAATGTATATATTTTCGGATGTTATTTATAAATAATTCACTTTTTACTCCACTTCGATTATTAGAAAACTTTATTTACTAGTTACTTTGTAGATTTTTATTACAAAACATATACGTTAACCACTTCATCCCATTTTGGCGATTTGCAAATAGCAGATCTACAAGCTCCCAATGCGTCGCAAAGAGTTTGTAGATCTGCTATTTTCGAAAGACAGTATTTCTACATTGCCGTATTGATACAACACTCACTTCACACCCGTGTGAAGTGAGGGGTGCTCTTATCATCATACATCATCTCATTCTATAGCCAATCACAATTTGCGTCCTCACTTTTGTCTTCAATGTTTGTGTTTACACAACCCTCAAAGCTGGACATATAGGAGCGGGCCCCTCAAAAACTGTGATTTTCCAACATTGCTTAATACAGGACCAGCACCACAGCGGGGGGAGGGGGGGGGGGTGTACCGTACTGAGCCATGACGCTTTACACGCCTCTGCTGTTACGCAACTTCCACTCATCTGCCCGTAGCAAGGCACTATCTGGCCCCTGCTTCCAACAGTCTATTAACCTTCTTTATGAGAGAAGACATCACACAGAATATATCTCTGAGCCAAGTCCATCTCCCTGGTTACAGGATAAACAGGCCGGGGTGGGGGTGGGCTGAGTCAAAGCATCGCTCTGCCTCTTACAAGACCCGAGTGTGGCTCGGCTGTGTTGTCTGTGGTCTTCTTATCGTGACTGAGTCGGAAAGTGTGGGAGGAGTGTGACGAGAGTGCGCTGATCTGCTTTCTCCAGGAGATCTAACTACTACGCAGAGGTCATGACAGTAATACATTTTTGAGGGGCGCTAGCTAGTCCCTCGACTCCCTTCACAGGTTTTATGTTTGTCTTTCCTAGTTAAAAACGCCATTGACAATGGACAGAGTTTAATGTTTGTTTTGTCTGTCACTGAGCAAATCGGCATATAATGTTATGTTATGATATCACGATGATGTAATATGATAAGGGTTGGTAAAGCACCCCTCACTTCACACAGGTGTGATTTTTTGAATGAAAAGCATGGGCTATGTGGCTTTAGTTAAGAGATTTTGCGTGACTATCTCTCTCTCTCTCTCTCTCTCTCTCTCTCTCTCTCTCTTTAATCTCCCAGCATCTTTCTCTCTTGTTACGTAATAATCTGTAACGTAATAAGTGTACCACACACACACGTACAGTCACACACACACACGCACACGCACACGCACACGCACACGCACACACACACACACACACACACACACACACACACACACACACACACACACACACACAGAGAGAGCCACTCACTGTCAGGATTATGACTCAGGCAGGGAGATGTTGGAGAAAAGACGTGAGTCACAGCTGTTTGGCAAGGCACTTTCCCTAGCCACGAGCTGCGGTCAGGATTCCCCTCCCCCCTTGGGGCCGCTGCCAAGTGGAGGAGAAACACGTCTAGCTCTTGAGCGACGTCGCAGCATCCCCGGTGGTCTAACTCTTCAACTGATGCTTCAAAAAGTGTTTATTTTCGAGCAAACACAGCAGCTCCATGAATCAGATGAACACAACTTGTACACGTGACACACCTTAAGGTCGAGCTACGATGAGAAACACACGTATTCCTGTCCTCATTTCTGACTGAAAATACAGTATACCTGTATATGGCACTGGGTTGTGCAATATGATGGGGTTGTCAATTATGTTGGGGGACGAAAGACAGACAGACGGACGGACGGATGGACGGACAGACGGACAGACGGACAGACGGACGGACGGACAGACAGACAGACAGACATTAGTAAACAGTTTATTAAAATGTTTAAAAAATACATACATTTCTAATGCCTGCATCATTTTGGAGTGAGTGTCGGGGCACACACTCACAACACCCACATTATTATTTGTTCTATGTGGAACGATTATTGTGGAATAAAATATACCAGTGAAAGATCATGTTAAAATAACTTTTGCTTAATTGAAAAGGTAACACTGTTTCATAGTATGGCTTTAAAGGCTGGTCCTCTAAGTAACTTCTCCGTCTTGAAAACAATCAACACAATGCATATTTCTGGAGTGAAACTCCAGCACGTAATGTAGATATTGTGGGACTAAATGTTGTCTCTATGAAAGCAAACAGGGAAGAACAAAGGAATTCATGGTTGTCAACACTTGAATTACAATCTGCATGGAGCAATAGGGAATTCTGTAGCGCAAGGTCAAGTGTTTTTGTGCGTTTGTCTATATGTCTGTGTGCTGGGCTGGTATACTTGAATAAAATCAAGTTGCCTTTCAATGGCGCCGCCTTTTTTAAAAGCTGCTTGTATGATTAATGCAGTTCATGCTGCAAATGATGCAGTCCTGTTCGCCCGCTATTCTATCGCATCTCTCATTTTGAGACTCAATTTGAAACCACAAACGTGCTGGGACGTCAAATGGAATTCAACCACCATTAAGGACTACTAATCATTGTGTGTATCTGAACTGTTTACACCTAATGAACTCGGCATTCCCATTGAATTTGATTGCTTTGTTCCACTTTGCTTTGGCAATAGCCTATATAAACATATGTTTTCTCATGCTAATGAGGGAGAGTATGTGTGCATGCGTGCGTGCGTGCGTGCGTGTGTGCGACACCAGACAGTACCACTTGAGGATCAATGTGGCTCATGGTTTCAGAGGGGCCTGTGCGGCGGGTCTTGTGAGGCCAGCTGTAACAATCTAATTGAACCAGTTCTAGTCTATAGACCCTTTCTGTCTGCCAGATCTGGGATGAGCATTGTTTGTTTAACCACTTAAAGGAACACTTCACCCATTTTCAACATCGTCCTCATTAGACTGACTGGGTCAACTTCAACTCAACGTCAACTTCATCACAGGTTTACAGCAGGTGTAAAGAAGTGGGTGACATTATTTTTCATACAAAGCTCCAATATTTTGTGTTGTCATAAACACAAAATATAAGCGTATTTACTTGAGCGCGGTCCCGTGAATTTGCACCCGCTTCGACTGTTATCAATGGACAAGACCGCAGTTATCAGTTCGGATCAGTACGATTGTTTTCGACGAGTATGGGCATGCTCTGACGACTGATAAAAAAAAACGACAGGATTAAGGTTGGCGAACATGCGTTATTATTAGGACCGCGCTGCGACATGCTTGCGGTTAAGTTTAGGGGAGGGTATGAGGAGGCTTGTCATTTTCAGTAGGCTCCCAGCATGTCCAGTAGACCTGAATAGACCGATAAGATCGGTTAACGTGTTATCGACGCCAATCGCAGCCAGTAGGCTCCAGACGAGCCGATCGGCGTAATAAGATCGGCGTAATAAGTAACCTACTGGGAATTATCGGTTGATTTTCGGTCGAAACGGCTGGAATTTGTTGCGCGCGTGCTCGTTTCGTGCACACACCCTCGACTCACCAGACCTGGATTCTGTTTAGCTTTTTTTTACGCTTGCGTTGTTGCGCCCCTCTTGAGCAGACCTGGAGGAGACCTGGAGGAGACCTGGAGGAGACCTGTCGTTGATCCAGGCAACAACGCCTGCGTTCCTCGCTTCCCGTTTGAAAGGCCCTAAAGGCTGTAGTAATAGCGTGGAATCCCCATTGATGATGTCATTGGAACAAGGCTGCTGAACTGTCCACAGCCCACCCCCGACCCACAGAGTGAGTATGAACTGTCCACAGCCCACCCCCGACCAACAGAGTGAGTAGACAAGACATGGTGCCATCCTATAATGAGCATTACTGAGATAAGGTGAACATGAATGAAAGTTCTGCTTTTTCGTCATACGACAAAATATGAAATATAAGGCCGATTTTATATTTTGATATTTAACGTACTGTATGACTTATGGTATGACGTGTTGTGTGAAATAGATGATCTACAAGCTCACAATGCATCACATGATGTGGTGGGAGCTTGTAGATTTCCAGCTATAAAATGCTGTATACGGTGCTATAAAGATAAAGATAAAGATAAAGATAAAGAAAACTTTATTGTCCATTAAATTTACATAAAATGGAAATTTGTCTTTGGCACACCGGCAGTCAGTTACAACAATAAAACATTACAAAAAATACACAGGTGCATTAAGATACTATATATAAGTATGAAGACCTTTAATAATGTCCTTAAGTATATATAATGCAAAGTACACAGCGGCTGCTATGCTCACACACCTTATATCTTATCTCGGGTACTATGTAAATATGTTTTTTGTGGAAAAAGCTGAGAGATCCTTTGGTTGTACGGTTTGTAGAAAAGCTTGTAAATAAGCTAAGAGACCTTTTGGTTGTACCGTTTGTTGGCAAAAAGCTTGTAAATATCTAAGAACCATGCAGAAGAAAACCCTTTACCTGTACTGTTTGTGGCAAAAGTGCTCAAACTGTCTTTCTTTTTCATCTCCTTACCTCCCACCCCCTCCTCTTCCCTTTCTTTGTTTTTCCTTGAAACAATTACACGATGGGAACTATGCACAAAAACTAATTTCACCAACTTCACCAACAATTTCAACCACTGATCTGCAGAACACAAAAGGCAGTGCATTCGGGCCCCGGAACCTTCCCATGTGAATCCATCCACGCATCCAACGGAACCTTCCCATGTGAATCCATCCTCGCATCCAACGGAACCTTCCCATGTGGATCCATCCTCGCATCCAACGGGCCCCGGAACCTTCCCATGTGAATCCATCCTCGCATCCAACGGAGCCAAACACAACTCATTCCAACTATACTTTGTCTAGCCGCCTCCTCTCCATTGAGCCAGTCATAACAGGCCAACCTGCACTCTGTCACAGTTCGTGGTAAGAATAGTCGTGTATGCCAGCAAGGGAGGGACAGGACAGAGATACCGTGCTGCAGAAAGCAAGTGGAGAGAGTGGATGTTCCAATAGATCATTGCTAATCATGTTCATGTTATCAGAGTGACCCCTGCAAGAGCCTGCAGTTACCGATGGTAACTGCCTAACTGGCACACAGTAGCAGTGCATTTAGTAGGTGTGCGACTGTGCGGGCATGTGCATATGTGTGTGATGTGTGTGTGACTTGTGTTTGTGTGTGTTCATATACCCAATACCCATGTTAGTTCAAGTGCAGGGTACATTGTTAAGCGAATGGGGGTTGTAGTGAAAAGTTCATATTGACACTTAATTTTCATGACATACTGTAAATGGTCATAACGAATACCACAGGATCAAAATAAAGCCCTTGAAAATTTGGAATGAAAAGCGTGTCAAGCAGGGGATCAAAGACTCCCAGTCAAATGACCCCTTACACCATTTTGTGAACTTTGAGAATGTCAATATTGACTGCGAATCAAAGGAAGAATGTGGTTTCTATTCTTAGCAGGGGTGCCAAACACCTGATTCCATGATGTATTACAGTGGTAACTGGTTGAAATAATGTATTGTACTAGATTTGCTCATGTTATGATGAGCAGGACAGGCATCACAGTGAGTTAGTTCCTGCTCTACCCAGAGGATCATGTGTATTCTGTCGCAATAAGGTGCAATCCCACACAGTAAAGCCTGTAAAATTCCACACCGGGCTGTTGTAGTACATCTGAAAGTGTTTCCCTGCCAGTTAAACAGCAGAAAACACTGTTCCAAGTGGCTTTTACGAACACTCTCACATTGCAAATGAAATACACATGGCTGTGGCTTTCTCCTGCTGGGGTTTGGCTGCCTTGGTCCCCTATATTGGCTGGCTGGATTTAAGGCCATCCATCAAGGCGATCCCACAGCGCGGATTATGGTGCGTGTAATTGCCTGTCCCGATAATGAAATGAATTTGCATGTACGTGTCTCCTCATGACTTACTATCTGAGGTCGTTAGTGGTGGAAGAAGCCCCCATGGAGGTGTCTATAACGCACCACAACATAAATACTGGACAGATGGTGCATGGAGGGCTGCTCGGTGTAAATGTGTCCAACTTCTTTTCTCTCACAATTATATTACACCCATACACTCATGTACGCGTGACAGGAACTAGATGTATTACAAACACACATGGATGATACTCACACGCACACATACAAAGAGCTTCTCTTCTAGCTTGCCATTAATCTTCCACACATTAGAATGCTGAGTGTTCATTTAGCTGAGAGTATAAAAACCGAAGCATCTCGGGATCCACATAAATACTGTAAACATGAACGGTGTGGCTCCAATGGGGATCTCAGACCCAGGGGAGGATTATCCAACGGGCCTGTTGGGCCTAGGCCCAGGGGCCTCTGAGCTAGGGGGGGGCCCTGAGCTTCAGTCTCCAAGTGACCGCGTTGCTGTCACACAGAGGCTCAAGCTTAGGGCCCCCAAAAAGTGCAAAGTTAATAACAGTTATTACCTTCGAACTTTTTGCCAGTAATGGGCTTATCATGTCTTATCATGTTAGTGGAGCAGATTACTGAAACGATCGTTCAGTAATGGTACAGTGATGGTACAAGCACCAAAGTGCTTCAGAACCTACTCTCTCAGAAAAGTACGTTGTCCACTTGAAAAAACAAAATGGCCACTATTTTTCAAGATGGCCGCCTTTCAAAATGGTTTTAAACAGTGTTTGAACTATAGTTTGATTGAATAATCCTATTCTGATTGCCTATACATCAAAATGTATGTTTCTGAGTATGAGAAATCCAATTCTGCATTTAGCAAATCAAAATTATTGAATATTATGATGATACAATGGGAATTAAATGAAAAGGTGGGGCAGATTAAGTCAATATTCCATAATAATCCTTCAGTTGGTGGTACAAGCACCCAATTTGGCACAAATGATGTCCAGTATGTACTTTCTATGAAAAGCACGTTATCCATCTGAAAATCCAAGATGGCTGCCAGTTTTCAAGATGGCCGCCTCGTCAAATGCAAAAAATCAAAACAACAAGGTTTTCGAAGTAGAATTTAAATGTGTTAATGATCCAAACATCAAAATGAACTGACTGGAAGAACTCAATGGTGTTGGAATTGAATTCCAATATGGCCGCCAGGTTGCAAGATGCAGCTATTACGTGATTCAAAATTAGTGTTTTTGGAAGCTGTCTTAGATATTGTTGAAGGGCAACATCATTCATTGATCATGCATTGAAATGCTGTGATCAAGCTCTATTGGTTTGTAATTTTGTATAAGAGTGATGTCAAAGCACAACCAGGACACACTGGTGACATCACTGCTGTGAGACTCTGCTTCAGTGTGGCCTTGTAGCGTAGCTGCAGTTGTGGTTTACTAACTGCTGTAGTGGTGTACTCACTGTAGATTGTTGTATACTTTAGTGTCCTAAATGCTAATAAGCCCCTGTATATATCTCCACTAGAAGTTTAGTTAGTTGTAGTATTGTAGTTGGATAGCCACACCTGAATTGACAAGACGTGCCAGCGTGGGAGAGCTGGGACAAGGGTAACGGCCGCTTCAGTTACCTGGATGGTGTACAGATCGCACAGGACTTAAATCGCATTGGATGAATGGTTGGGCTAGGTGTAGGGAGCCAGATGCTTGAACCTATAGATCAAGGTTCAAGGTTGGACTTTATTGTTACATCTTGTGTACAGGTACATGAGAGTAAAACTTATTTTTGTTTGGCTTCCTTACAGACAATGCAGCGGCATAAATAGCATAACATTCAAACAACAAAAAACACAGCAAGCACAGCAAACAAAGTGATAGAATAAAGAGTGCTAGAAAAATAGTAACATACATGTGCATGTTTTCCCTGTAGTAGCAAAGTTAGGTAATCTTTCGCCCTAGCTGGGTCTTATCAGTTCGTTCATGTATCTGATTGTTTGGGGAAAGAAGCTTTTTTGCAGTCTATTTCCAGTGGCTTTGAGACTGCGAAAACGTTTTCCACGTGGCAGCATCTCAAACAGTCTGCGGTTGGGATGGCTTGGGTCCCTCATAATTCCACGAGCTTTGCTGATACAACGATCGTCATACAGGGTTTCGATGGGGGGGAGATCACATCAGCTGCACACTTCCAATTTGTGCGTGATCATTCTGAATTTCAGCTGCTCTCTTAGTGGAACGCTGGAGTTTCAGTTGCTAAACATTTGGCCGACAACTTTGGTGATACTTTGTACTGTTTTGCCTCAATGTATCCTCACTGCCACCTCCATCATCCAATCTGGATGAGTCTAACATGATGGGCAACAGGTTTATTGCCTGGAATACGGGGAGACTTCAACTCCTCTTTTGTATCTGTTTGACAGAGGAAACACTTCCTCCAATCGGTTAAAGGCAGAGGCCTATATCCTTTTACCACCCAACCGTACAAAACATCAAAGCACATTGAAATATGGGATGCATCTAGGTTCAAGCATCTGGTGCCCTACACCTAGCCCGATCGACCATTCATCCAGTGCAAGTCCTGTGCAATCTGTACACCATCCAGGTAACTGAATCCCTGTTACCCTTGTCTCGGCTCTCCCACGCTGACACATCCTGTCAATTCAGGTGCGGCTATCTAACTACAATGGTACAACTAACTAAACTTCCAGTTGAGATGTATACAGGGGATAGATAGCATTTAGGACACTAAAGTATACAACAATCTACAGTGAGTACACCACTACAACAGTTAGTAAACTACAACTACAGCAAGTACGCTACAAGCAGACACTGAACCCCATGCTGAGTCTCACAGCAGTGATGTCACCAGTGTGTCCAAGTTGTGCTTTGACATCACTCGTCAAAATTACAAACCAATAGAGCTTGATCACAGCATTTCAATGAATGATGATGTTGCCCTTCAACAATATCTGTGATCAGACAGCTTCCGAAAACGCTAATTTTGAGTTGCGTAATAACTTGAAAACTGGCGGCCATATTGGAATTCAATTGACACTTCCAGTCAGAATACATACATTTTGATGTTTGGATCAATGTGTGGATCACACATTTCTGTTCATTAAAATTCTACTTATTCATTTGACGAGGTGGCCATCTTGAAAACTGGCGGCCATCTTGGATTTTCAGATGGATAACGTACTTTTCTGAGAGAGTACATCCTGGACATCATTTGTGCCAAATCTGGTGCTTGTACCACCAAGTGAAGGATTATTATGGAATATGAACTCAATCTGTCCCACCTTATCGTTTAATTCCCATTGTATCATCATAATATTCAATATTTTTTTCTTTTCTAAATTCAGAATTGGTTACTCAAAAACATATATTTTGAAGTAAAGGCCATCAAAATAGGATTTTAGAGCTCAATATAGCTCAAACATTGTTTAAAACCACCTCGAATGGCGGCCATCTTGAAAAATGGTGTCCATTTTGTTTTTTCAAGTGGACAACGTACTTTTCTGAGAGAGAAGGTTCCGAAGCACTTGTGTGCCAATTTTGGTGCTTGTACCATCAAGTGAACGATTCTTATGATATATTGACTTAATCTGCTCCACTATGTGGCGACTGTGGCTCAAGAGGTAGAGCAGGTCGTCCAATGATCCATGGGTCGGCGGTTCGAATCCCGGCTCCTCCTGGCTACATGTCGAAGTGTCCTTGGGCAAGACACTGAACCCCAAATTGCTCCTGATGTGCTGGTTGGTACCTTGCATGGCTTCCACCGCAATCGGTGTATGAATGTGTGTGAATGGGTGAATGTAATGCACAATCTATGTAAAGCGCCTTGGATAAAGGCGCTATATAAATGCACCATTTACCATGTCAATAAAATAACCCCAAATGTCCTAAACTAGTGGTTTTCAACTGATGAGGAATGAGGAACCGCCACCCTGACATAGAATCAACCTGGGGACCACTGTTGTGTTGGGTGGGGATATGGGCTAAGATTAGTGCTCTTGTATCACTTGCTATATGCATCCCATGTGTATTCAACATCCCACTGTGTCTCAACCAATGGTCCATTGACTAATAATTTCCTAATAATAATGACTGATCCAGACATTCCGGTGAACTTCCCCCTCTTGCGATTTTAACTTCTTGACCTCCGACTTGTCAGTAAATGACTGCATGGACGCTCATCAATGTCACCAGGTCATTCAGTTCACTGTTTCTCAACGAGTGGAAAGAAAATGTAAAAAAAAATCTACAAATCCTACATTACTAAATGCATGGTCAGGGACCACATGCAATACCTCCACGGACGACATGTTGAAAACCCCTGTCCTAAACCATCATATGATACATGTTACTGCAAGTGTTTAAACCCTCAGTTTATCCATAAGGCTTCCAGAGGGAGGTCTCCAAAAACAAGGGGGGGCCCTTTGTATGTGTGTGGCCCAGGGGCCCTTTATCTCTAGATCCGCCTGTGCTCAGACTTCATGCATCTATGGTACGTCTATGACGTATGTATCACATATGACTCCAAATTTGGGCCAAATCTGTCCGAAACGTCATGAGTCCAGTAAAGTAGTGTTTCTACAATAAATGAAACACTGTGGAGCAGAGCCTGTGTGCCGACTTCTCCTCTTTTTATTCAGCCCAATCTGACCCTTATTGATTAAGATGATAAAATTAAATCTCAGCAATATTTTGTATTAAAAATATATGTGAAACAATATGCGTGTGGACTGTGGAGTTACTTGCCTGTTAGCAGCATAGCCAAGAGGCTAGGTGCTGATCAGTCCAAAGGTTTGTGAAAGTGAACGGTACGTAGCGTGAGGGACTTCAACAAGCTTCACTTCAGCACCACCAGCTTAGGTCATGTATAAGTGGGGGGAAACAATCTGAACATTGTTTCAGAAATAGCAAAATTTGAATTTTCGCTGTTTTACGACAAATGATAAAACAGGGCTTAAGTGTCATAGAGTGGTTAACTGCACCGTTGTACCTCCAGGCAGAAGACTGACCTCTAAGGTCAGGTGAATCGGTGTTAAGATTCAGATTGTGATTGGCCAGCATTAGGCTATACAGCGTATTTAACAAGCCTGAGAACACACCAGCATTTATCTCTTGGATCTGTGTCATAATTGGACGGCTCTAAAGTCTCATGTCAGAAGGCTAATTAGTGCTCGGCGAAGTGGGTGCCGTTGATTAAGGGCGTCCATTGCGTGGGGTGAGAGGTCTCGACCCCGTGAAAGGCTAATCACAGGTTTTAATGACAGCTGAGAACAAGTGAAACCTCAGTCCGGCACCGAGATGCCTGAAAAAACATCTCCAACTTGATCTGCTTTTACGAGGGGAATCACACCGCCGCAATGAAAACATTCATAATTTCCAAAAGGTATAATCATTTCACGATGCAGGAAATATCAGCTGGGCTTAAATGTTTCTGCACTCTTTAATAACTTCAAGATGGGATCCCCGCAGGTCCCCCGCTCACGGGGAACCTCTCGCTGTCACCAGTATGAGAATAGCATTTCACTTTCAAGTCTCTTCCTCTCCCAGTTTCCTCTAAGACTCTACACTGCTGCCTGGCGGGGCAGAAGGTATGTGACGTGAGCTATAGCATCGGTTGTTTGGTCACCCGGCTGACATTATGTAGAGCAATATCCCTGCATAGAATAACGCTGTGTCACCTGCGCAGTGACACAGTGTTATTCTGACCAGGATTCCAGTGAAACCATTTCCTGGCTGATGCACATGCACAACATGGGGTTGGATGGGAGAGTCCAAAATGTCTCCACAGAGTTATGTCACTCTCACTCATTTGCTCGCAATCACATAGTGGTCAGTGGTCACTGGTTACAGACAGTGACTATGTTTATTGTCCAACACACTCATCATACAAAATGCAGTCATATTCTTGACCATATTGATATTTGACCAGTTGCCAGATCCAGCACATTCCTTCTTGCTTACATATTCTTCATACAACTTCTGACTGAGATGGGGAGGGGAGGGGAGAGGAGAGGAGAGGAGAGGAGAGGAGAGGAGAGGAGAGGAGAGGAGAGGAGAAGAGAAGAGAAGAGAAGAGAAGAGAAGAGAAGAGAAGAGAAGAGAAGAGAAGAGAAGAGAAGAGAAGAGAAGAGAAGAGAAGAGAAGAGAAGAGAAGAGAAGAGAAGAGAAGAGAAGAGAAGAGAAGAGAAGAGAAGAGAAGAAGGGAGAGGAGGAGACCCTTATTTGCCACTTAGCCTTTGGGTACCACGTACTGTACACCCACCATCTGCTCGATTGATGTTGACGTGCAGACATACTTTGGTCAGTCGTTCTCATGTTTTTGAGGGGCGCTAGCCCCTCAAAAATTTACGTCATGTGTCTGAGCAAATCGACATAAGAGCGCCCCTCACTTCACACTGGTGTGATTTTTTTTGCCACAGTGTGGCATGTAATTTTGATAGCATTTTATTTAAACAGATTCTAGGTTAATTTTCTACCTGTTTCAATGTACAGATTATTTTCTGATAGTATATTGTTGCATTCCATGTACTGTATGTGATTACCTTGCTTACTAGTGCAGGTTCTGACTCACACAAAACCAAAGATGTACCATACAATTATACAGAAAGCTCCCATGCAGAAACTCTGTACTTTCCATCTTTTTGTATTCGTCACTCGTCCTTGGCCATCAATCTAGGACATTCATCTGTCATCTCCTCTCTGACAGACCCCTGCCTCGGTCCAAAACAATCACATACGGCACTGATCCACATTGTCCGTCAGTCAGTTAGCCCGAGCCCTGCATTTAAATTTAGCCCCGCTTGGTTTCTTTGGCCAGCACTACAATGCTCAGAGAACCCCAGTGTTTGCACAAGGTCTAAATTAGTAAAGTCAACGAAGATAATAGTATAAGGAATCCAGACACAACCGGAGAACGGTTTAAAACAAATATACGATGCTGCTCCTGATATGCAACTAGATATGATATTTAGGCCACTGTTTTGGACATAGCGTGCGAGGCCACGACAGGTTGCTGCCTGGTAACATGGAGGTCAGAGAGGAAGCAACTTGAGGGAAGCCAGATGGACTGCATGCAGCCTAATGAGAGCTATTAAAACTTTGCCCAAGCTAATAGAGGCAAGTCATCAGTATTATTGGAGACAACAATTGTGCTGTGTCTGTGGCTTGGAAGTGTGTGTAAAACTAAAAATGACGGAAATATAAACTGTGATGATGTATGACTACTGGTGTGGTGGGTGTGGTACAGTGGTGTGTATCCAAGAGGTTTTCCACATCTAAAAACTGAATGGCCAATCCGGGAGCTAAGTTAACCATGATAGAAAAAACACATATCAATTGAATTTGTCTGTGGGCAAATCCAAATGACCACAGTATTATTCTATTACGTCTCAGTTTCGTTTTTTGACCACACAGGTTATACAAGTAGGCTATTTAACCACTTCAGACCTATACTGTACTTTGAAATGGTTTTAGATTTGTAAGTGTTCCCTCTTTTTCCCCTCTCCCACCGTGTTATGTTATGTTATGTTATGTTATGTTATGTTATGTTATGTTATGTTGAAGAACCCCCCCCCCCCCAAAAAAAAAGAAATAGATTTGTAAATGAGCAAAAATAGCCAATCTACAAGCTTACGACATTAGCCAATCTACAAGCTTACGACATTTTGCTATGTGATGTGTTGTGAGCTTAGCAGATCTATAGAAATTTATTTTAAAACGTCCCCTATAATAACATGCCCAAAATAGGGAAGCCATGGATTGAAAGTGTTTTTCTAAATGTTTTTTTTTGTGCGGCTTTCGCCTTTATTTTATATTTTGTATAGAGGGACAGACAGTAGGCTGACAGGAAATGGGGGAGAGAGATGGGGGAGTGAGATGCAGTAAGGACCGTCGGGATCGGGAGTCGAGCCTGCGGCACACTGCTAGACTCGGGCTACCGGCCAAGGTGCCTAGACCGCTGAGCCACGGCCCAGGCCCATGGATTGAAAGTGTTTAACCAACTAAAGCTTAAATATCATAACTCCATTAGACCCATTGGAACAGGTTTTTATTAAATGTTTACAGGACATACAAGGTTTCCATCCGACAGCAACAATATGAAAATTGTATTCTTATTTGGTGACAAGCTTTACCTCTCTACTTAGGGCCTCAGCCAGGTAATCTCTCCCCGCCCTGCAGCTGTGGCTGGCTGTGAGGCCACAGGGCATTAAAGCCATTCTGTAAACATCAGGAGCCGCTGGTTGCTGAGTGATGGAAGCCCCAGAGCCACTGACCCCTCCATAGGACAGCACAGGGGCCTCTCAGATTTACATCAGTCACATGTTGCCCTGGCCCAGCACCCCTGACCACTGACCAACATCCATGGTCTGAGCACAAATCACGAGCTGCAAAACACTCCGAAATTAATTTCCGACCTAGCATGGTGTCCCTTTTTAACACAGCTCTAAATTCTCCCAGCAAACCTGATCCTGATGAGCTTGGGTTCCTGAATTATGTTTTTTTTTTTTTTTCTGTAGTTCAGGGCTTTGAAGGTTTTAGGTTTGATGGTTTAAAGGGCAACTTTTCTTCCTCGCTCTCCAAATATTTACATACCATTTGGTCCGTAAGCCGGGCAAATCCTGTTGTGCCCCCTCCAAATTCTCTGTTCAGTCATCATCAAATAACTTCTCACTACTGCCTCTTTTCCTTGCCGTTCACGGTCAATTCTCAATTGCGTCGTTAAGGCTTTGACGTTGTTTCAGCATTGTGGAACACATATTGTGACGTTCGGGGAAGGGCTGGGTTGCAGAGGAAGGTGGTGAGATCATCTCTTGAAAGGGACATAACAATACCTTGGGTGATGTGCACATTATATCTCGACGTTCCGCTTTAGGGTGTTCAGAGTTTCTGGGGCTTCTAAACATCTTTGGGTGAGAAATGGAGGAAACATGCAACAATAAGAGTCTCTGAGCGTCTACTGACCATATGTTCAGACTGACCATTTCTTTCAAGAATGTTTTTTTGTGTGGCTTTCGCCTTTATTTTATATACTGTATTTTATGGAGGGATAGACAGTAGGCTGACAGGAAATGGGGAGAGAGATGGGGTGAAGACATGCAGTATAGGCCGTTGGGATCGGGAGTCGAACCTGCGGCACACTGCCAGACTGGATTACCAGCCAAGGTGCCTGGACCACTGAGCCATCAGGCCCAGGCCTCTTTCAAGAATGGTTTTGACTCATTTCCAGTCAGGGTTAAGAATTGCGTGTTTATAGACAGCGGTAAACATAGTGCTTCCTTTTTTAAACGAAACCAGCCGAGGTTGAGATAAATCTTACGACTCTGCCCCGTATCTGCTCATGAGAAATTGTGTGACGGAAACCAGGTCAGACAGGAATGCACCTGACATCAACATTTAGGGAAATCTGGTATCATTTGCTGCCATGGAATCTCAGCGTTTGCGTGTAGGCTACAGTACGTGTGCATGCGTTCAGAGACAGGGGCGTAACGGAAACCCTGATGAGAGAGTCATGATGATGAACATGGTAGTGGTACGTGGTCTTAGTGATGGTGAGGGGGCGGTAGAAGATTTTTAGGATGAGTATAGCATGATAGTTTATGGAAGATGTGTCTAATGGTGACAAGTTAAAGGACCTAGCAGATACCATTAATGCATGTCATTATATCAGCCATATACTGTACAGTACTGTACATAAACAGATACACAAAGTGTTTTCCCCATAGTTACTGAAATGTTACAATGTTTGTTGTCTGTATAATTCAAGCAAGCAATGGCTCAAAATCATTGTGGAGTCATGTTTGAATTTAATTATCAGATTAGCTATTCTCCATGGTCTGTGTTTTACTGTTGTTTGGAGACTTTTCAAATCAGCTATTAAACTATTATTTGGAGAATGGTTGGCAATAAAGTCTCTAAGCAATTCTTTGGAGAATGGTTGTCAGTGATGTCAAGTATAGTCAATATGGGCCAAACATTGTGGTGTGGTGTTGATAAGTAGACCTACAGATCATTTTTTGAGTGGTGTAAACCACTCCTACGACTGGCTTTGTTAGTTTACGTGTCTGTCTGTCTGTCTGTTCGTACCAAAAAATGAGCACGGTTGCTATGGTCACCCAGTTCACACGGGTGTGATTTCATTACGTCAGACATTACGTCAGACCACAGCTGATCAGTCTATATAAGACCTTACACCACTCAGTTCACACGGGTGTGATTTTTTAAACATATCTGGTATACTGTGCTCAGGCAGCAGGCTATACGAAGCAGGGCCTGACAAGATTTTGTGACACATTGATTCCCCCACCTTTGTATAGTATACTGTAGATATGGTTTATGCTCCAAAGTGAGAGAAAGGAGTCTTGTTAGTCGTTTCACTTTGGCTAAAGAACATGATCGGCATTTTAACAAGAATATCAGCCTGGTTTGAAGGTTTCCCTTCATTTTCGGGCTTGTTGAGAGCGGCTTGTTAGGCGGCTGCACTAATAACTTTTGGGGAGGCCCGTCTAGAGTTTGAATGGACAGGTATCAGTCAAAAGGGAGACATCGAAGAGGAAGGATGGGTGGGGGGGGGGACAACATATGGAATGTCAGAACAGGTCAGCTCCATGGAGATCTAAGGGTTTGAGGTTTGAGGTCAGATGTAGAGTTGCTGGCTATGGCTCCATATATGCAGATCTAGTCTTCTATCTAGGGTTTGATGAGGTCAGTTTCATGATCTCTATATGGAGATGGCCATATATGGAGTGTGTCACGCGGCGTGACGGACTGACAACCATACTGTATATGGTGGCGTGACGTGTCACGAGGCGTGACACGTCACGCCTCGGAGTCACTAGCAGGTTTTCATAGTAATCTGCGACTTACAGTCGCAATACATTCTTTAATAAGGTCAGCATTTCAAATAAATGCATACTGCTTTGTGGCTTAATTGTAACATAAATGTATTGGGTTAGGTGTAGGTGTTCATTCTAGGATTAGCCTGTACAGGGAGATAGTAAGACACAGAGAGCGTGGGGCGTGTTTGACGTACGTCAGACAGGGCTCAGCTGCTAGACCCAGACATGAATCAGGGTTTATTAGAGCTGGGATAAATGAATGACTGCACTGCAGCACTAATAGGCTATCCGACATTGGCAATGACTAACAAAGCCCTGTGCTGCTCTATATAAACAAACCAATGTCCCCCCTGAGGCCTATAAACACTGAGCGAAAACACACACTCACAGACTAACATTAAAAAAAAAAAAATGCATACACCTACTACACGTGTCTGTCTGCTTGCACGGAACACGATGAAAGCACGACTCTCGCTTTCTTTACTTAACTGAGTCACTCACAACCCTCTCACATGGAAGACTCTGCTCGGAAGGACTTTGGCTATTAGCATCACTCAAGCAACTTGAGGCACAGCTGCAGCTACTGCTATGCTAAGGAGGAGGAAGTTACAACACTGGAGCGGTTAATCTTTTCCCACTGGGAATGTTATGCATGCAGACTCACTAGTGATACGGCATGACATGGGGGGGAGTTTGAGGTCTGCGCAGACATCCTCCATGTCACGTCTTTAGACACAGACTGAGTCAACTCCCCCTCTGATGTCACGAGTGTCGTCACAATCAGCCCCCAGTTCCTCATTTGCAAGAAAGTCATGTTTAAGATGTGTGTTTAGTCACGTAACATGAGTTTGTGTGCGTGTGTGTGTGTGTGTGTGTGTGTGTGTGTGTGTGTGTGTGTGTGTGTGTGTGTGTGTGTGTGTGTGTGTGTGTGTGTGTGTGTGAGAGACGTGTTAAGGTGCTTTATACAATCAAACATGCAGATAAGAGAGAAGTTTGGGTCAGTGGCCTTTTTATTTAATTTACTACACATTTTATTGTGTCTGCTAGCCAGGTTCCTTTCTTGGCATTCATACTCTCGCGTCGAGTCTCAACTATTTTTTTTTTCTCCTCCAAACTTTCTTTACTTTGTTCACTTCTTTACTGTGTCTTTTGCTTCCATCTATGCTTGCATCCATGGGTTGTCTGCGCATCCCTGACCTGACCTCTCCCATGCAGCCCACATTCTCATAGCCATTGTCTTGTTATCTATATACCTATTAGGTCAGAGATGACAGATGCGTGCACACACAACACAAACAAATAGAGAGGAAAACAGACACATGCACACAGAAAGGTACAGAGAGAGAGATACAGACTCCTGGATTTTTCCTACAGTACACTAAATGCCCTTCTCAACATCTCACGTCTCAACAACAAACCACATTCGTTTCTCTCTCATGTTATCTTCTACCATATATGTCTTCTCTTATTGCTCTCTCTCCCTCCCTCTGAGAATAGGCAGCTGTGGGTGGGGTTTCAACAACAAAAAGAACGAAAGAATGAGACTGAAACAATGAGAGCTGTCAGCTGATTTCCACCTATTTATTCCACTCTTTATGAAAGCACAATAATTTATGAGATTGCAGAGGGGGCAGGGCTTTCGTATCTCTGCTCTCCAAAGCTTTCATTACAGCACAATTAGGCCTTAAGTGTGTTCAATTTGCTAGCACAGGATGTTTTGATTGCATGCACCTGAGCATGTCCACATGCACACAAAGGCAGAAGCACCAACCTACAAACACATACTAGTGTACATGGTTGTATGCACGTGAGGTATGCACCTCGCAGCCTGCAAGTGAGTGAGTTTTGCCGTTTGAACATTTTTGTTTTGGGCTATGAAGTCATTTTGGCGGCAGACATCCTTCAGCCACTTCTCTGGCCGCTTTGAAAAGCAAAGCAAAGAGAGACGGCGAGTAAAAAAGAAAGAGCCACTACCTATTGTTGCTGAAGAATGCCTCTGAGGAGCCATTAAGGCATGCTTCCGGGGCCTCCTGGCCGTGATGAGGGCCCCCTTTTCCCCATAGTCCCCCCACACACCCACGCACCCACCCATGGGAGTATTTGTGAGTGTCAGGGGCCCCTCACGTGCTCTCTCTCTCTCTCTCTCTCTCTCTCTCTCTCTCTCTCTCTCTCCTCTCCCCTTTCTCTCCTCGCCCTGCTATGCCACCCTGCAGAGAGTGTCACGACGGGGATCAAATCAAAACTCAATTTGATACTAATCCGTCTAATTGAGCACCCAGATCTGAAGGTGGAGGCTGTCTTTGATCTGAAAGAGGGAAGGGGGGGTTAAAGATTAAGGCTACTTAAGCTACTTAGGTGCCATAGAGAGAAAGAGGGGCTTTTGCCTTCATTCCCATTTTCTATCTACTTCCTCATTCTTCCTCTCTTCCACTTATTCTTTCTCCCAAACAATTGACGATGAGGAGGGAGGGACGGAGGGAGGAGGAGATGGTGGCTATTGACAATAATAAGGGTGGTAACAGTGACCAAATAGTTCTAGTCTTGTTAACGTGCAGATGCATGCCAACACAGTCACACACACACACACACACACACACACACACACACACACACACACACACACACACACACACACACACACACACACACACACACACACACACAGTCACGCACACGCACGCACACGCGCACACACACACACTCGCACGCAGAACTTTGAAAACATGAGCCAGTCGTTTTACATCTCACATGATCAATAAGCAATTCAAGGGCTTTTTCGGTTCAAGCGCAATGTGCATTCTGTTGGCAGCTCACTTTGTTCTGGGTTTTATAATTGAAAATATTGCCCTTTAATTTTCCCAGCGTGACCGCTCCAAATAGATCTGGTGCTCCAGAGTCGATGTGAATCTCACGCCACGGTACAACGTGCAAAACATAAAGGTCACAATGGAGCCTCTTGTCGTCTGTCCCCGTGTGAATCCTTAATCACAGGGTCCACACGCACGCACGCACGCACGCACGCACGCACGCACGCACGCACGCACGCACGCACGCACGCACGCACGCACGTCAACTGGCTCAATACTGAAACACGCACACACAAACATGCAGCCCTGTCCACGTGCAAATGTTTTTATGATGCAAAGAAGCGTGTCTGTGGTCATGCCGTTGTCAGACAGCCGACAGGTGGGTCAGATGTACGAGCGCGGGGAGGTCACACGGTCCGGTGATCGGCCTGAGCCGGTTTGATGAGGTCAGGTTGGTGGAATCCAAGCGATGACTGGACGACGTGTGGACAGAGGTCTGGAAAGGAGAGAGAGATCCTGACTGACTGGGCGTGGAGCCATGCATGCACAGTTGGTTATACCTTCAGTATAGTCCAGTTACCGAGGCCCATTCTAAACAAAATGCCTTCTAATTTAAGTTCTCGCACCTTTTTTCAAGATTTTTCAACAATGTTTAACAAAAATAGCACATGTACAAGCTTGTGAGCTTGTATATCTGCTATTTTTGAATAGCCCAGGCAAAAATCTAAAATGATGAAAAGTACAATTTTGAGATACTTTTTCTTTATTTGAGCGTTTCAATACTTTATACTTCTACTACATCTCAGACGCAATATACAGTATATATATATATATATATATATATATATATATATATATATATATGCACTTTTTACTCCATTAAAACTATTTGAAAACTTTCCATTAGTGAGTAGTTACTTTGTAGATACATATTATTATTACAATACATGAACATGTTGTACTTAATCTATTCGAAAATAGAGGACACATAAACTCACATTCAGCGCGTCACGGTACACCAATGTTGTGAGCTTGTAGATCTGGCATTTTTGAAAGAATTTGAACAATTTGAGATACTTTTTACTTATTGAGGCCAATACTTTTGTAATTCAAGTAAAACGTCTAACAAATGAATGAATCAAAATGTATCCAGCACTGGGGACGTGTGGCCGGGGGAGTGGAAAGGCGAGAGGCATCCTGGCTGGGCGTGGAGCCACTAGTTAGTAGTTACTTTTCCCCTGTGGCCTGAAGCGCGGTGGCAACTGAGGGCAGCGGGTCTGGGCTGGCAGCAGCACTCTGCACGGCCCCAGCGCTGAGGGCAGCGGGTCTGGGCTGGCAGCAGCACTCTGCACGGCCCCAGCGCTGAGGGCAGCGGGTCTGGGCTGGCAGCAGCACTCTGCACGGCCCCAGCGCTGAGGGCAGCGGGTCTGGGCTGGCAGCAGCACTCTGCACGGCCCCAGCGCTGAGGGCAGCGGGTCTGGGCTGGCAGCAGCACTCTGCACGGCCCCAGCGCTGAGGGCAGCGGGTCTGGGCTGGCAGCAGCACTCTGCACGGCCCCAGCGCTGAGGGCAGCGGGTCTGGGCTGGCAGCAGCACTCTGCACGGCCCCAGCGCTGAGGGCAGCGGGTCTGGGCTGGCAGCAGCACTCTGCACGGCCCCAGCGCTGAGGGCAGCGGGTCTGGGCTGGCAGCAGCACTCTGCACGGCCCCAGCGCTGAGGGCAGCGGGTCTGGGCTGGCAGCAGCACTCTGCACGGCCCCAGCGCTGAGGGCAGCGCGTCTGGGCTGGCAGCAGCACTCTGCACGGCCCCAGCGCTGAGGGCAGCGGGTCTGGGCTGGCAGCAGCACTCTGCACGGCCCCAGCGCTGAGGGCAGCGGGTCTGGGCTGGCAGCAGCACTCTGCACGGCCCCAGCGCTGAGGGCAGCGGGTCTGGGCTGGCAGCAGCACTCTGCACGGCCCCAGCGCTAAGCAGCTTATCCGGCTGAAACAATGGACAACTGATCTACTGAGACAGTGAAAGTGAACTCCTCTTCTTATTGTCAAACACAACCCAAAGGGAATGTTCTCTGGGTCTCTGTCCTGGGTCAGCCTTTCTTGGCGCACTTGTGTGCGTGCGTGCGTGCGTGCGTGCGTGCGTGCGTGCGTGCGTGCGTGCGTGCGTGTGAGACTGTGGACGCAGAACACACACGCACAAACCAAAGTTTCACTCAGGGACACATAAAACATACAGACACATAAAACACATACACAGACAGACAGACAGACAGACAGACAGACAGACAGACAGACACAGACAGACAGACAGACAGACAGACAGACAGACAGACAGACAGACAGACAGACAGACAGACAGACAGACAGACAGACAGACAGACAGACAGACAGACAGACAGACAGACACGTGCACGCATACAGACATTACGCTGTTTCTGCCAATTTGTCCTCAGGAATAAATTTAAAACCAATATCCGAGACCAAGACAAATTAGGTCTGGGGTTGAGGCGAGAGTGAGTTTTGGTCTTCCAACCCTCCAACCCTCCAACACACGCACGCACGCACGCACGCACGCACGCACGCACGCACGCACGCACGCACGCACGCACGCACGCACGCACGCACGCACGCACACACACACCTGAGCCAGTGATGAGTGGCTCCTGTTTCAGGTTGGCAGCAGGTAATTCGGCCACTTCAGTTTCAGTGCATTCCTCCTGTTCACACACAGGGGGCTTCTGACAATACAGCTAATGTTACCTCTACTGACGGGTGTAGGAACTATGTACATTTACTTGAACACTAAGTACGGTTTTATACTTATTTTAAATTATTATTCTTTTCTATATATAATACTAGGGTTGGTATAGCCTACTTCTTATTACCCTAACTGCACAGGACAGAAGTTTTATCCCTGTTTAGTGTTTACTTCTCTGAATTTTAACCATTTTATTTTCGGTTTTGTTGATAAATTGAGCGTCGCTGTCCCGCCCCCTACCAGGGCCCAGGAAATGATTCCCCGTTCATTTTCCTCATAGACATTTCAAAAAGTATTTATTTAAAGACCTTTTAAGCCTCGTACAAATTTAAGCCAACTCGAGTTGTGACAAATCATGACAACAAAGAACAAACACAATTTTTCGGGCCGAACACATAATTAGAAAGAAGAAGAAAACGGCAGGTTACAACACTTTTTTGTTGTTTTTCTTCTTTGTAATTATTTGTTTGGTCCAAAATATTGTGTTTGTTGTCATGATTTGTCACAACTTGAGCTGGCTTTGTACGACGCTTATAACTAAGGTCTTTAAATAAATACGTTTTGAAATGGCTATGGGAAAAATGCATTGGGATTTATTTCCTGACCTGGCGTAGTCATGAAAGGGGGCGGGACTGCGACACCCGTTGGGCACTGGCCTACTTGGAACGATGCAAGTTGTAAATACAGTACATGCCCCACCCAGTTATTATGTCCCTTTTGCCCTATATACATGTGGAGTTATCTGTTAAGCATGCCCAAATAGGGAGTATATGCAGATGTCAGAACATCATTGTGATGTCAGAACAGGCCAGCTCCATATATGGAGATGTCCAGAGCCTGGGCAGAGGCTTGTGTGTCCATTTGGTTCCATTTTGTACACTCAGAGTTAAATGAACATTGATTTTGCAATATAAATTGGGGTCCCAGAGATAGAAATGCAATTAAATGGGGAACCGTGGCCTAATTCAAGTCAAACTGGGGGTCCTTAAAATAAAAATGGTTGAGAATCACTGCTAGAGCCATACATCTCTTCTCTTAGTTATGGGGGTCCCTGGAATATCTTTTCAAATGGGGGTCCACGGGCAAATTAGTGTCAATTTGGGGGTCCTTGACATGAAAAGGTTTGAGAACCGCTGGCTCAGCACACAGAAACATGTTATTTGGGACAGTCTGCCGTGAGGAGTGCGACAGTGCCCTCGCTCTTCCGTAGCATGCTACTACAGTATTCTCATCACTTTCAAGGGATCATTTTATTTGATCAATAATGTTGGTCAAAGTTGTAGCCCCAAGATAACGGAGACTGTGTTGCACTTATTTCAATTATTACATGCATGCAGCATGAATACTGCATACGCTTGACTGTGTGCGCGCTTGTGTGTGTGTGTGTGTGTGTGTGTGTGTGTGTGTGTGTGTGTGTGTGTGTGTGTGTGTGTGTGTGTGTGTGTGTGTGTGTGTGTGTGTGTGTGTGCGTGCGTGCCGTGCGTGTGTGCGCGCGTGCGTGTGACTGTGTGTGTGTGTGACTATGTGTGTGTGTGTGTGTGTGTGTGTGTGTGTGTGTGTGTGTGTGTGTGTGTGTGTGTGTGCATGTGTGCGTGCATGTGTGTGCATGTGTACATGTGTGTGTGTGTGTGTGTGTGTGTGCGTGCGTGTGCATGTCTGTGCGTGCGTGCGTGCGTGCGTGCGTGCGATCTAAACTACCCTGAAGCAACTAGAGAGCTCGCTGTGTTCGTGGCCGTGGAGTGCACGGAGCCCACCAGAGGCTATCCCCATGCACCCACCCCCCCCCCCCCCCTCACAAACATGCCTGCCCCCCCCCCCCCCCCCCCTCCCTCAGGGAGAGCGGGCTTTCCCAGCGTGAGAGTCTCGCTCCTGGTGTATATTTAACATGGGCTCACCTCTCTCATGGCTGCATTTATCTCTGCCCCTTAATCCTCTCTGTCTTGGTTCTGTTTGGTTTACTCAGCGTGGGGTGAACGGGTGTATATATATCTGCAGTAACTGGTACGCTGGGCCTAACTGCTAATCTATAGCCCAGCCTTATCTAACGCAACGTGTGCTTTATCTCCGGGCCTGGGGCGGGAGGTGGGGTGGGGGGGTCCGTCCGGAGCCCCACGGCAACAACCGCTCACTATAGTGCAGTGGTTCAGGTCAAGCATACCCCTATGTACTGTATTTGGCCACAAAAAGCTGGAGATAGTTTGTGCCAGAGCCATCTAATAGAAGAGTTGCGATATTGAGGGGGCAGAAAACTGCCGGGTCACGTGGTTCATGTACTCGCGCGAGCCCATATAGACTCCAATGCATTCCGTAAACTTCCGGTTGTCCCCATTCAATACTTCCGGTTGTCCCCATTCAATGTAGAAGAGCCGCCATTGGACTGGCCCCATGAAGTGAACGGAGTTTGCGTAACTCTGTTATATGGCTCTGGTTTGGGCCAGGTACCCACATACGTACACGATTTGTGTCACCAATAAGGACCGCAGAGTCACTTGTGTTGTTAAAATGTAAAATAAAATCAACATTAAACTTGTAGATTGACAATTTTCAAATATCCAAGTGGTTAAAGTTTAAACTGGTTGATGCTATATTAGTAATGAGTAATTGTGCTGGGTACTGTACTGGAACCCCCTGAAGGACCGCAGAGTAATTGTGCTGGGTACTGTACTGGAACCCCCTGAAGGACCGCAGAGTCGGGCCCCACTTTGAGAACCACTGCCTTCATTTCTCCAAGAGTGTGTAGCCTACTACTAGTAGACCTTGAAATCTCCCAGCCTCCACTGCCCACCCCACCTCACTCTTTCTTTCTTGCAATCTTGAACCACAATTGCTGAGTAGCTGAATGATGAAGAGGGGTGGTGGTGGTGGTGGTGGTGGTGGTCTGGTTTTGACAGAATGCCAGTCAGATCTGTCCATGCTGCATGCTTGGGTTCTGGTCAGCCAATCCACTGAAAGCATGAAGGGAGAGACGAGAACCCTCCTGTCTGTCTGTCTGTCTGTCTGTCTGTCTGTCTGTCTGTCTGTCTGTCTGTCTGTCTGTCTGTCTGTCTGTCTGTCTGTCTGTCTGTCTGTCTGCCTGCCTGCCTGCCTGCCTGCCTGCCTGCCTGCCTGCCTGCCTGTCTGTCTGTCTGTCTGTCTGTCTGTCTGTCTGTCTGTCTGTCTGTCTGTCTGTCTGTCTGTCTGTCTGTCTTTCCCAGCATCTCTCCCCCCCCTCTCTGTCTGTCTCTTCCAGTCTCTCTGGGGCTGGCTAGACACTCCAGTACTTTTCCATCTTGACAAAGCACTGGACGAGGAGGAAGAGAGAAAGAAAGAGAGTGGAGCAAGGAGGAGAGGGAGTGAAGGGGAGAAGGAGGAGAGGGAGTGAAGGGGAGAAGGAGGAGAGGGAGTGAAGGGGAGAAGGAGGAGAGGGAGTGAAGGGGAGAAGGAGGAGAGGGAGTGAAGCAAGGAGGAGAGGGAGTGAAGGGGAGAAGGAGGAGAGGGAGTGAAGGGGAGAAGGAGGAGAGGGAGTGAAGGGGAGAAGAAGAGAAAAAAAGTGAACTGAGAGCAAGGAGGCGAGCAAATCCGGGGAGGAGGAGGAGGAGGAGGAGGGTGGTCTGCACTTGTTCGACCATTAGTGTTCTTGACTTTCTTATGCCTTTTTTGCCAGGCTGTGTCTGACCGTGCAGACGTCTTTACCCGGGTGTGCTTTTACATGACGCCCTGTTTGCCGTCTGCCAGCCTCATTGTCCATTGTCTTGTCTAGGTTTTTCCAGACAAACACTTCTAGTGCCTACTCACCCCCCCGACCCCCGACCCCCCGACCCCCCCCCCACCACACACACACACACACACACACACACACACACACACACACACACACACACACACACACACACACACACACACACACACACACACACACACACCAAATGGCAGAGTTCATATTCATCCTGAGGAGGCCATGGGCACACAGGACCCAAATCGTACAGGTCAGTCAGACAGTCGGTCAAACCATGCACTTCACATACAGGTAGTAACACTTCCCTGTAGAGTCGGAGGGAGAGGGTTTTACCCCCGTAGTGGTTTCATATCAACATCAGTGTCATCTTTTTCAAGTGATTGAAATTGTGATTGTATTCTATTGTATTTTCTTTTCTTCTTTCTTACCCTCTCACTAACCAATCATATCCCACATCGCTGTGAAGGTCTTGAGAAGCATTAAGGGGGAATTTGGTGTTAAATGTTAAAAAACGTCATAAGCCTAAGCTGAGGAAAGTCTACTACAGCGCCGTCTTTGTGTAGGTAATCCACTGGCAACGCAGACCACTAATCCTTGTGACAACTGGTAAACATAAATCAATCGAATCATCCTCTTCCCAGTAGTTTGCTATGGGAAGAGTATCTCTTCTTGGACTGCAACCAAATATATGTTATACCATACAGTATGTTATACGGTATAATTGCATTTCTTTAAATCACACGAGTCAGGCCACATGGGATTACTTTTACATGCTGATTCACACTCGTGAGTGAGTCTCACTGCTGTAAGCAAACCGTTGGAATCATCAGCCCATTCTGAATTCTCTTTTCAGAGGTGTTGAGCATGGTCTTTCTTTCTATTTTTTTTTTACAGCCTCATAAAAGCCGAGCTTTGATACACGTGATCCCTCTGACAGTGTGATGTAAACTCCAATGAAAAGAAACACTGGCCAGGTGGACTGTTCCCCGGCTCCGGTTTCACACAGCGACTCAATGAAGAGCTGGCCATGGAAGGGGAGTTTATGTGCCGAGAGCCCTGTCAAAGCCTGACACTGTCCCTCTAACCTCTACCAGATGTCAGGGCAGAGAGGTATATGATGGAGGCGATCAACGGGGCAAGTTACACGGTGGGATCGTTGTGTGTGTGCGTGCATGTTGAGATGAAGCCTAATTCAATGTTTTGTCATACGCCAGCGGCGTGCTGTATACGACGTCAACTTGGTGGCTCGTCGCAAGCAACGCGGTTGAAATGAAATGAAATGATTACTATATTTACCCAGGGCTAAGCTCAAGAACTTGTTTCCAGCCAGGCCCTGCTCATAGAACATTTCATCGTAGTGGTTCAATGCCTTGTTCAAGGGCACTTCGAACTGGCGACCTTCCGGTATCAAGACCGCTCCGCAATCCGTTCGGCCACCGCTGCCACTGTGCATGGCAAAGGATCAGTTAGGTTTAAAAGAGTGTTGTTGTGATCATCATTTTTGAAGGCACAAAGGCCAAATGCCAGGGTAGCAAGGCCATCAAATAAATGCATCCACAGCAATAATACATTTCACACGAAAGAGGAGAAACCGGTGCAATCAGGCGGTTGAGCCGTCGTGGTAGGACATTAAGGCCACTGTGGCCACAGGGCGTATCATTTCTGGAGTGGCACAAGGCCAAACTTGATTGGGCATGGCGGCCTTGGCCCTCTTTGCACCCCTGAAATTCCTGCCGTGGCGTGAAGTATATAAGCTGCTGTTTGCTGAGGTGCTGAGTTGAGCAGTTCTAAGTCGGGATACAATGGAGACAAGGTGGCAAAATAATAAAAAATAGTGTGGTGATGAACAGGACAGCAGTGACAGGTTTTAAATTCAAGGCTTCAAGACTGTGACCACCTCCTAGGGCCCTCTGAAGAGACCTTTGAAAAGCACCGCAGTACCACAGCAACAATGGAATAAAGTTCAAGTCTGGGATACCATCACACACACGTACGCAGACATGAATGCACGCACGCACGCACGCACGCACGCACGCACGCACGCACGCACGCACGCACGCACGCACGCACGCACGCACACACACACACACACACACACATGCATACTCTCAAAAGAGGTCGCGCTGATTAAAAACAAAAGCTCACAACACGACAGGAAATAAAAGGATATTATTTTGCTTGGAAATGATGCACAGCTGCACAGTGCTAAAAGGCTGAGGCATTCATAGGGACATTGTGGGAAAGGGAACAGAGCTGACCAAAGCAGATGTGACCCAAGGAACACAGGAAGAACCAAGTGGCCCACAGCCGTGTCATGAGCCCAGGGAGAAGCAGATAGAAACAGGGGAGAGAGACGACCGTCCCTTTGGGAGTGTTGAGGTCTACCAACTCTGACGTCCTCATCAGCCACAGCGACGTCTCTCCATCACATGATTGTGGTCAGCGCATCGCCCATATGATACATAGTTTGTTAGTGATGCACGGGGACACTGTGACGCTGAGATCTCATTTGAACGGGGTGCATAGTTTAGACTAGTCATTGGTTAGACATGGGTTAAGGTTAGGTTTAGGTGTGCTCATGACATTAGTTTGTGGGGGGAATTTTCAAACTGCACTAAACAAAAAGTATGTCTTGTTGTCATGCTTTCATATGAATCGACATCTACATAATCAAGCTACACTAATCCGAGAGGATGGCCATGGAGTTCACGTCAGCTTTGTTCCCGGTATCACAGCACACGCAAGCTCAAAATGGCTCCACATTTTACACAGAAATTGTGCGAAGGATGATTGCTGCTTTCCTCACCGTTAATGCACTTGCACGATCTACAGTTTAAAACTCCTTGACGCTATATGTTATTGTGCATTGTGCATATGTTTTTTTTTCTGTTTGTTTTTTTAGGCTGGTCGAGCTTCCGTCATAATCATCATCATAACCAGAATCATCTTTATTGTCATATCTCAGTTTTACAATTAAAAAAGTGGGTGCAATTTGTTTTTGTGCATAAGATTTACCTCCAACAAGAAAGTGATTCTGCTGGTTTGACGTCTGTTAATTTCTGGTTGTTTCATAAAACAAATGCACCAACACAACAGAACACAATATTACATTACACATGGCCAATTCTCAACAAAACTGGACCCTGTTGAAAATGTGTAGGATTCATGCCGATAGACAATACATAATAAAGAACACAGTCTGCTCTGCTTGCTGGGAAGAATTCCCTAGAAACTTCAATTAAAATGCATGTGCTTTGTAATTCAAGCACCGGCCATTGTATGTACTGGTTTAGGTTAGTTCATTTATTAGCATGAAAAGACTGCAGGCTATACGCAAAGTCCACGGTCTGTGCAAGTAAGAAAACCATCCAATGAGGAAAGTCATATTCATCAGATTGCCATGTGCAATACATCAAGAAATATTATTTGTTACATGTTACATGTGTGTTTCTTGCTTGAGAGATCATATTTAAGACCTCTTTGTAAGTGCATTAACTATATTTCCTGCCGAAAGACAGATAGGGACAGATGGGGCCCCGAGAATCCAAACAGACTGACTTAATGCAGAAAATGTCAGGGAGAGGGTTCGATGCGCTGCCGTCGGACACTGTCGGAAAACCAGGGCCGGGAGGAGCGAGGAAGTGGAGAGAGGAAGACAGGGAAGGGCGGGGGAATGGAGGGGAGGATGGGGAGGAGGGGGAGGAGGAGGGGTGGGCAACTCAGCTGTGTGGGCAGACAGCCAGGACAGCTGGACCACAGAGTGTACAATACCCGCACTCACACAGACAGATGCAGGGATGTGTCTCACTCTCTGCCCATCTCTCTTTCACACAGACTCTCCCTCTTTCTCTCACGCACGCACGCACGCACGCACGCACGCACGCACACACACACACACACACACACACACACACACACCCCATAGTCTGCAACAGCAGAGCTAATGTCTTGCATCTCCAGTCCAACAGCACTTGCCATCACCAACCCATGTTTCCTTTGATCATCTTCCAACAGCGGTGTGGCTGGGCTGCCCCTTTGTAAAAACGCTTGTGATTCATTGTCTATGACTTGACAAATCATCACGGCTCCTGGTGTTGCGTGATAGAGTAGACCACAGTCTAGATTGTCACACTGGTGCTGTGGGGGTAATCTGAAGCAATTAGTTATACAGAAAGATGAGAGAGAGTCATCCCTATTGTGTGTTCCTGCTCATTGGCACAGTACATGCCTTGGGCACCCCTTTTCTGATTACATAATAGATTGAAGTGAACACCACATTGCAATATTCACCAACCAAGGTACCATTAACCAAGTACAGCTAAATATTGGATAGGCCATTTGGCCATATTTAGACCAATTTGGCGCAAGCTGGTACAGTAGCTCATGGTCTAAATTGCATGACGCGAATGCCTTGGGGGGCATGATGTCCAACACCAGTTTTGTTAGATAGAAGGCAGAGATAATCTCTGAATGAAAAGTAAAACAGAATGTGTCTGAAGTACCATGAATAATCAGAATGTCTTCTCCCATTCCCTTTAAGAGCCAGGTGCAGCCGTAAAGTTGGAGGAGAAACTAACAATTTTCTTCTGAGGAAACGGATCAGCTCTTGCGCAAAGTGAAACGGGAGCAGCAAGAAAAATACGATACGATTTCAGGAGACAAGCGGAATTGAAAAGGTCTTCACTTACCAAAAAACTTGAGAGAGATGGTAAATGGTAAATGGTGCATTTATATAGCGCCTTTATCCAAGGCGCTTTACATAGATTGTGCATTAAATTCACCCATTCACACACACATTCATACACCGATTGCGGCAGAAGCCATGCAAGGTACCAACCAGCACATCGGGAGCAATTTGGGGTTCAGTGTTTTGCCCAAGGACACTTCGACATGTAGACAGGAGGAGCCGGGATTCGAACCGCTGACCCATGGATCATTGGACGACCTGCTCTACCTCTTGGGCCACAGTCGCCAAATGGGCAATGTAGTCTACTCTATACCATCTGTAGTCTACTCTATACCATCTGTGGCCGTGCTGCAATGTAGTCTACTCTATACCATCTGTGGCCGTGCTGCAATGTAGTCTACTCTATACCATCTGTGGCCGTGCTGTTGCTTGCTGGCATATTTTGGGCATGCAGTTCAGAATCACCCCTTCCTCCTGTAATGTCTCCTCATTTACAGTTTGTCCAGTTGCTGTGCATCTGTCATATCTCGACATATATCAACATAATAATCACATGCTCAGTTTTCTTAGTAGGTTCTTTATTTAAACCACCTGTTAATGAAAGCATGACAGGGATACTGCTTGCTCCAAACATCACAGCATCTAAATGGATACTGATGACCTGTTAGTGTGCACCAGAAGGGTAACCTATAGGTTCATGAATAACGAGAGGTCTTTGGACATATTGTGAAACTGAACTACTTATTGAAATAAACTGCAGTCTGCATCTCTGTTTCTCTGTCTGTCTCTCCTCGCCGCTGCATTCGTTGCAGCCTCAAAATTGATGACCTGTTACAGTACTTTGCGCAAATAAAACTATCCTCACCGCTCCATTCATCGCAGCCTCGAAATTGATACTGATTACCTGTTACTGTACTTTGCGCAAATAAAAAGATCCTCAGTGCTCTATTCATCGCAACCTCTAAATGGATACTGATGACCTGTTGCTATACATTAAAATTAAAAGTAAACCAGAAGAGACCCATAAATGTATGGGTAGGCTACTTATTGAAATAAACTCCATCTCTTGTTCTCTGTTTTCTTATTTCTTATTAGTCACATTCTTATTAAAATTAATAATAATCAATGCTAAATCAAGTAGTTTAAAGAACGGCATTAAACAAACTGCCCCGTCGATAGGTTGGTTTTCTGTGTACAGAGGGGACCTTATTGTCTTGGTGATATGTTGTTTTGTGCCTGGTTGTTGTTGCTTTTATACGTTTGAAAAACAAAATGTTCCTGTAAGAGAGATGACGAGATGTTTTGCTCAAGTGACTGATATCTTAAAAAAATACCTCTCTCTCTTCTGTCTATCTCCATTTCTGTTCTTTATGTGAAGTTATCTCTAAGTGAAGTCTTACTGTAGGATTCTGTCTTCACATTGCTTACTGTTTCTGACAGTTTTATTTAAAGATGAGGCACCTCCCAGGGGTTATACCGTAATATGGTCATTGCCTCATTGGTCACTGTAAATAAGTCCGTTTGATGAGGGCTAGGTGCACAGAAAAATGACAAACCAAAAATCTTAATTGATGCCGAAGATTTATTTTCTCCAAAAAAATGAGTTTCCAAAAAAATATCTTTCACAAAAATAAAATATAACTTTTCAAAATGAAAATAACAAACTTACATCTTTGCTTAAATTCAAGCATCCAGTCTGGACATTACAAGTCCTAACACTGTGGGCAGAGCTTCCCGCATGGTGCCCCTTCCTCCTCTCTCCCACACAATAGAATGACTAGATACATTCCAAACCCAGGCCTCTGACTAGTGGCCCGAACCATCTGTCTAGTGACAGGTTTGCTCAAAGTATTCACTCTTAAATCTAGTGAACATGTAACCCAGAAAGCATTTCCAAAACCTTTACAATACCATTGTCAATCCTAAAGTAATTGAACAACACAGGTTTTAAATAACCCGTCCCTTTGCAATCATGCTAAATAGTAAAATAGTATGCATTGCCAGACCCAGGCACCCCTGCAAATGGTGCAACCCAATCTGAACCCTCCACCTATAAAAGGAGCAGTGGATTCAGTGAGGACTCTTTTGTGTAACTTGGACCAGGAAATGAGGATGGTGTGAGTAGTGTGTTTGACAATATAGTACTGATGATAATTAAACTGTTTAACTTTGAAATAAATAAAAGTATGTTTGATCAACCAATTGTACTGTCCAATGTATGTGGTGAAATGAATGAATATATGCATATAATACTGTAGAACAACTGATTGCTAACCTAGCCGGCATAGTTAGCAAACAGTGACTGACAGAAAATGTGGAAAATAATAACAGGTTAGGAGGATATATTGTAATGAGGTTATGACAGAAAATGAAATACAATTAAACATGTGTGGCTCAAGAGGAAAAGTGAAAAGCAGTGAAAAGCAGTCCGTCTTTATCACACATCCCCCCCTTTAAGACCTGTCCCTCACATGTCTTTGCGGGACAGGAAGTCAGCCACCACATTATCCTTTCCTGCACGGTACTTCACAGTAAACTTATAAGGCTGCAAAGAAAGGTACCACCGTGCTATTCTGCCATTTGTGTCTCATCCTGTGGATCCATTGGAGGGCACGATGATCAGTCTCGAGGATAAAGTCTTTTCCCAGGACGTAATACCCGAGGGTGTCAAGAGCCCACTTGATAGCTAGGCCCTCCAATTCGATGACTGAATAACGTGTCTCTCTTGGGTAGAGCTTGCGGCTCACATACAGTACAGGTCTCTGTTCTCCTGCATGCCCTTGTAATAACACCGCCCCAAGACCAACCCCAGATGCATCGGTCTGCACGATAAAGGGCAATGAAAAGTCAGGGCTCTGTAAGACAGGATCTTGACACAGACACTGTTTGAGGTCCTGGAAGGCTGCATCACACTCTGGTGTCCACTTGACTTTCACAGGGCAGGACTTTCGTGTCAGTGCTGTAAGTGGGGCCGCTCTGTCTGAAAAATTGGGGATGAACCTTCTATACCACCCAGCTAGACCCAGAAATGATCTGACCTGACGCTTGGTCGTGGGCGGTGGACAGGATTGAACAGCTTCAATTTTGTCAACCTGTGGGCGAATTTGGCCTCCCCCAATTATATACCCCAAGTACTTGACTTCCGACCTTACCAACTGGCATTTCCTGGCATTGACAACTAGCCCGGCCTGCTGAATGCGTTGGAAGACATCAGAGAGGTGTTGGAGATGTTGTTCCCGTGTAGAGCTGAAAATGACGACATCATCGATGTAGGCTGCCGAGTAGGACTCCGCCCCTCTCAACACATCGTCCATGAGCCTTTGAAACGTAGCTGCTGCTCCGTGTAGGCCGAAGGGCATCACAGTGAAACGGTACAGCCCAGAGGGCACTCGAAAGGCGGTAATGTCTTTGGCTCTCTCAGTAAGGGGAATCTGCCAATAGCCCTTACACAAGTCAAGAGTAGTCAAATACTTTGCATTCCCCAGCCGTTCTATCAATTCATCTACCCGTGGCATAGGATAGGGGTCAAAGGCCGAAACACTGTTCACTTTGATGAAATTGATACAAAACCTCAAGTCTGGGGTGTCTTTCTTTGGCACCAGCACCACGGGACTACACCATTGGCTGGTGCAAGGCTCAATGATGCCCATGTCCAGCATCATGTCCACCTCCTTCTTGAGTCTAGGGACCAAGGTGGCTGGAATTCGGTAGCTGGACTGACGGATTGGTGCTGTCTCGTGAGACAATAGATTGATGTCGTGAGTGACCAAATCAGTGCGTCCTGGTCGCTCACTAAACAACCCATCAGGAAAACAGTCTGTCAGTTCATTCTGTTCGGACGGAGCAAGGTGACTCACATCAGGAAGTGTAAAGGACTCAGAGGATGCAGGGAAGTATTGCTCCTCCAACTCTTCCTCATCTGTGACAACTCTGGCCAGGAGCTGCTGAGACAGAGGAATTCTGTCCTTCCATTCCCTCAGAAGATTCACATGGAAAGTCTGTTGTTTCTTCCGACGATTTGGCATGAAAAGTTCATAGGTCACCGGTCCCATTTTGCGAGTGACCTCAAATGGACCCTGCCACTTGGCAAGGAGGCTGCTTTCAGAGCTGGGCAACAACAACAACACCTTCTGGCCTGGTTGGAAAGTGCGTGGTTTGCTGCGCTGGTCATAGCCCTTCTTCTGCCTGGACTGTGCCTTTTCAATATTGGCATGTGCCAACTCAGTTAGCTGCTCCAGTTTGTCTCTCATCTTGAGTACATAGGACATAACTCCAATCTGCTTGGCTGGCTGCTCTCCTTCCCAGGCCTCTTTCAGAATGTCCAACGGCCCTCTGACATGACGGCCATATAGGAGGTCAAAAGGGGAAAATCCTGTTGTTGCCTGGGGGACCTCTCTATAGGCGAAGAGCAGGAATGGAAGCCATTGGTCCCAGTCGGCACCCGTGTCGGACACAAACTTGCGAAGCATAGCTTTCAGGGTTTTGTTGAACCGCTCGACCATGCCATCGGTCTGCGGATGATAGGGGGTGGTTCGTATTCCCTTAATGCCTAAGAGGCGAAAAACCTCTTTCACAAACTTAGAGGTCAGATTGGTACCCTGATCTGTAATTACCTCCCGGGGGACCCCGACCCTTGAGAATAACTGTATCAAACAGTTAACGACCTGGCGGCTCTTAACCTTTCTAAGGGGAAAAGCTTCCATGTACTTAGTAGCATAGTCACCAATAACAAGAATGAAGCGGTTGCCTGATGAACTACGCTCTAAGGGGCCTACAACATCCATAGCGATGCGTGAAAAGGGCTCATCTATCACTGGCATAGGAATTAAAGGGGCCCTGTCACCTTTCTTTCCTGGAGCTGTTTGTTGACATTTTGCACAGGTTTTACAGTAATCTATTACTTCCAGGTACATTAGTGGCCAGTAAAAGCGTGCCGCTATGCGGGCATAGGTTTTGGTGTGACCTAAATGGCCTGCCCAAGGTATCGAGTGTCCGAGGTGTAACACTGTGGGCCTCAGACCTTTTGGCACCACCAACTGGTCACCTGTACTGGTGCGCCTGTACAAAATCTGTCCCTTGACAACAAACATTTCCTTGTCTAGAACTGAAACCTTGGTAGACTCGTCTACACTCTTCTCAAACAGTTTCTTGAGGGTTTCATCCGGTCTCTGCAATGCACTGACATTACTTGGCAAAATGTCAAAATCTATGTCTGGCATTGCTGGTTCGGACTCTGATAAATTAGTTCCCCAAACCTTCTCTTGTCTTTTCTGACTCTGGGTTTTCTTAACCCTGCTCTGCTTGGCCACCTCCCCCGCAAATGGTAGCTCCTCCCACCCCCGATCTGAATCTGAGCGTTGGGATCTAGTGACTACCATGACTTCCCTGGGGCTGTCTGAAACACAGGATGGGGCACCAGAACTGTCAGAAACCTGGAAATGACTTAATAACTCATAGAGTATTGGCAAATCTCTTCCCAGCACTACGGGATAGGGCAAGTGTGCTACCACCCCTACCCTGAGAATGTACTCCTGTCCATCTATCTGAATGGCTGTTTCAGCCGTTGGATAAGGCTTGGAGTCACCGTGAACACAGGTTACATTAACCTTTCCTGCGTGCCTCAAAATCTGATTGGGCAAATGGTCTTCTCTAATTAGAGTCTGGTCACTTCCTGAATCTAACAGAGCTTTGCAAAAATGACCTGCTAGACACACTTTAATCACACTGTCGGCAGTAGGCTTTGGCTGTTCTGAAGGTGCATACACAGAGCTTAAGTGAGATTTCCTAACAGCAGTAACTGGACATTCAACCTTAATGTGCCCTGGCTGACCACAGTTGTAACACACAGGTGGATCTTTCCTATCTGATTTCTTAGGGGGGTCCTGCCTGGCATCTTGAGATCTATTAAAGTTCCTAGACCCACTATTCGAACCACCCCCGGGATTACCATGAGAGGAGTGAGGTGTAGAGGTTGTCCTTCCCACCTGGTAGCCCTTGGAGGACCTCCGGGCTGCAATAAAGGTCTCTGCCAGCTCAGCTGCTGCTCGTGACGTAACTGGGTCACGCTCTTTGATCCACGTCCTCAGCTCTGGGTTGAGGATGCGTAAGAACTGCTCCTTGACAATGGCGTCCCCAATCTCCTCCTTGGATATCTGTCTGGGGTTCATCCATTTGTCATACAGCTCCTTCAGCCGTGTCTGAAGTTCTTTGGGAGTCTCGCCAGCCTCCACTTTACTGGAACGGAATGCCTCACGGTAAGTCTCTGGATTAATTTCAAATTTCTGCAAAATGGCTGCTTTCACATGGTCATACTGCATAGCAAGATCAATGTCCATGGCTATGTAAGCTGCCCTTGCTTTGCCGGAAAGGAGGGGAACAAGATGAAGAGCCCAGTTATCCTCTGGCCACCGACAAGCCATCGCGATGCGCTCAAAAGTGGCGAGATAATGTTCGATGTCTTCATCCTCCCTGTAGGGCTGCATTTTCGGCCCTTTCCAATTAATTGGTGGTGATGCTGAAGAGGCGTGGCCTGACGATGGAGACCCCGCCCCATGGTCAGCCGAGACAGCAGGAGAACCAGCCATCCTGGAAGGCTGCAATTCCCTGCGGTCACCAGTAGGGGGCGCTGCGGTGACATCAGTTGGGGCTCTCAGCGACCTTCGCTCCAGTCGGTCCAGCTGGATTTCTTGCTGTAGCTGGCCAAACTGGTGCTGGAGGTTTCGTAGCCGGAGCTCCTGTGTCTGCAGCTCACGCTCCCTTTGTTCCTCTCTGAGTTGTTGATTCTGGAGGTAGGCTTGGAAGGTCCTGCTCAGATTGTCCACCGTCTCTGGTGGTTGACCACCGGTGGAACTGGCAACTCCCTCCTCCTCTAGAATGGGTTCCTCTTCTGGCTCTTCAACCTCGTCTGCAAACGAGGTCTGGTTGCCGCCATCTTGACGCACCTTGGATCTGGTTGCCATGTCGGTTTCTGTCACCCTTGACTGCCACTCATCCCACCGCTGCCACCATATGTAAATAAGTCCGTTTGATGAGGGCTAGGTGCACAGAAAAATGACAAACCAAAAATCTTAATTGATGCCGAAGATTTATTTTCTCCAAAAAAATGAGTTTCCAAAAAAATATCTTTCACAAAAATAAAATATAACTTTTCAAAATGAAAATAACAAACTTACATCTTTGCTTAAATTCAAGCATCCAGTCTGGACATTACAAGTCCTAACACTGTGGGCAGAGCTTCCCGCATGGTGCCCCTTCCTCCTCTCTCCCACACAATAGAATGACTAGATACATTCCAAACCCAGGCCTCTGACTAGTGGCCCGAACCATCTGTCTAGTGACAGGTTTGCTCAAAGTATTCACTCTTAAATCTAGTGAACATGTAACCCAGAAAACATTTCCAAAACCTTTACAATACCATTGTCAATCCTAAAGTAATTGAACAACACAGGTTTTAAATAACCCGTCCCTTTGCAATCATGCTAAATAGTAAAATAGTATGCATTGCCAGACCCAGGCACCCCTGCAAATGGTGCAACCCAATCTGAACCCTCCACCTATAAAAGGAGCAGTGGATTCAGTGAGGACTCTTTTGTGTAACTTGGACCAGGAAATGAGGATGGTGTGAGTAGTGTGTTTGACAATATAGTACTGATGATAATTAAACTGTTTAACTTTGAAATAAATAAAAGTATGTTTGATCAACCAATTGTACTGTCCAATGTATGTGGTGAAATGAATGAATATATGCATATAATACTGTAGAACAACTGATTGCTAACCTAGCCGGCATAGTTAGCAAACAGTGACTGACAGAAAATGTGGAAAATAATAACAGGTTAGGAGGATATATTGTAATGAGGTTATGACAGAAAATGAAATACAATTAAACATGTGTGGCTCAAGAGGAAAAGTGAAAAGCAGTGAAAAGCAGTCCGTCTTTATCACAGTCACACATAAATGTTGCAGACATTCCGAATGTCCTTGCGGGTCGAAAGTATGGAAAACACGAAAAATATGAAAAAGTACTAGTTTTTGGTAAAAAAAACCCCCAGAAACAAAGTTATGTTCTAACAAAATTAGCCAAGAATCTGTCTGGGATGACACTCTGACCTCCGGAGGCGCAATTACCATTTTCAAGAACTGTTGTTACATAATAGTTTCTCCCCTGACAGAGTTTGTGTTGGTGGTGTCATTGTCTGTCTTCCTCCGACCTGCCCTCATGGCACGCAGCCTGAAGAACAGATGTTCTCAGACTAAATATTTGTGAATTTCCAGAGAAAGAACCTGTCTGGAGGCTGAGGCAGCTGATGGGCGAGGTCACAGTTTTGGTCTGCGCTGATCTGCCGATATGAGACAGCCCGCAACTAAATATGAATTAGATCAGGGTTTTGTGATGCATCAGTGGTCTAAAATGACCCCACGTCGCATTACCATGGCGTCTGCAGAGCAGATGATATTCTCCCGAGTCCATTTGGTGGGCTCAGGTCTCTGCAGGTCTCGGTCTGGGTTTTTTGAGAACCAGGTTCCACAGGCACCGAACAAGCAGCCCTTTTGTTTCAGTGCGTGTTTCCCACTGCTGCACCCCCTCTGTGAGATACAATGATGAGATCCAGATGCGGCAGGGGCCTGAGATCGGGGCTTGGGTTTGAGGCTGGTGTTTGGGGCTAAAGACTTGATCAAGACTTGGGGCAACGGTGACGTCACAAGAAACCTTTCAGGCTTGATTTATTCTTTGTTGTGCCGTGGGGTCACTTGCTGAAATTATTTTGGCGTGCAAACAAAGGCTTTAAGGTTAAACGTGAGAGTTGCTGTAACTTGATTTCATTTCCTGCAATCGCACCAAACCAAACCTTCCTTGTGTGTCAGTTTTGTCCCACGTTGATTTTAGATTTTTTTTCCCAGGAATCCTCGAGCACCCCTTTGGTAATTGACGTAGACGCAATGACCTCCCTATATATCTCAGGCCAGAGGATATGATTCTGGGGTGGATCTCCATCAACAGCACTTGTTTCAACCATGCGCTCCTCTGCAGCTGCCAAGAAGCTTTCAGACATTCAGGAGGACAATTGTTATGATCTCACGTATGGGTGTGTGCGTGCGTGCGTGCGTGCGTGCGTGCGTGCGTGCGTACATACGTGCATACGTGTGTGTGTGTGTGTGTTGGGCCTTTGATGTCTCCCTGTGTTGCTGTGCTGTGCAGTGCATGCAGGGAGGCACACATGGCAGACTGATGGTGAGGTATGGCAGTTGTTTGCATGAGATCTTTTTAGGCCGGTTCTCTCCCCCCCTTTGTTTTCTCTTTCTTTCACTCAGACTGGGACCCAGTCAGCCAGAACAGACTCACACATGATACCAACGCTTTACATTCAAGCATGCATGCATGCATGCATGCACACACACGTCCATATGTCCATGCCATCAAACAAACACATACATGTACAACTAAATTCAAGAGTAAACGTGTGCGCACGCACACACGCACATGTTCTCACACGCACGCGCCCACAAACACGCACGCACGCTCGCACGCACACACCACACAGGCAATGGACACGTTTTTACACACTTTTAAATTAACATTTGTGACTTCACTGTGTGCTGTGGGAATAGCAGAGTGATTTACAGTGGTCAGTTCCTACAGGTCCTCAGAGGCTCCCACATCCATCCATAGTATGGCTGAGTGGACAGCAGAGGGGCTGTGGGATACAGAACCCCGCGTAAAGCTCGGGTATCTCACAAACTTAACCAACATCTAATTAGCGCCTTTAGTGGAATTTTACTGGCTTCCTAAAGAGCCAAGCTGACAGGTACAGACACCGTCTGGGTACACAACCCAGAGCCGACCAGATGAATACTTCCCGAACAACAGGGCCCAATTAAAGAGGGACTTTTTTTTGTCTTACTTTCCTTCTCGGCTGAACGACATCCGAGGTGTGCTCCTGATTTCCTTTATCACCGGGATCGGACGACGTCCCACTTCCCGGGTCTTCTTGCCAGACGACTAGAGGCAATGTGCTGGTCAGTGGTCACCATCGTGGATGTATTAGAAGAAGACGTCTTACTGAGCTGCCAACAATGTTCTGATAAACTGCACGTCCGGGCAGGATGTGACCAGCACGCCATCTTCCACCCTGTCAAAGACATCTCGCACACTGACCTTTGATGTTTGTGTTTCATCCTAGACAAACATGTCTAGGGGCATTAACACCTAGATGCATGCATGTGTTTATCTAGGTGTAGTGTAAAGGTATACTGAAGCGTGCATGTGTACTGCACATGTCTGCATATGTGACTAAATTTGACTGAGGGACTGCCATTGGATTTTTTTGAATTTTCGCTTTTTCGCAGGGAATCATAGCTTCAAATTGACATATTGGTTGTTCAGTTTGACCCACCAGTTTTGGAGATATGGCTTATAGAGTAATGTCTTGCCGAAAACAACGAGTTGAGAAAACAGGATTGAAAGGTTCACTTCTCCAACATTACACCTAGCTACATGTTTAAGCATTTATTTCATATTTACATGTCGATTTCAGCTCTGACACTTATTTCAGACATGCTCTAGTATGTGAAGAGTCTGCCTGTGCTATTAACTCATTTTTGGAGAAAAATAAATAAAAAATTGTCCTCTGGTGAAAAGCTGGAATTTGCACGATGGCAGTCTCTCAGTCAAATCTGGTCACATATATGTATTGTGTCTTTTGTGAGGAGTCAAACAAGAGATGGAATAGGACAGGGATGTATCCCAGCTGTGATATGGCCGTGGCCCTTTACTTTGAACACAGCTAGCATACAAAGCGCTGGCGAGGGACTTAGAAACATGAGGGGTGAATGATTCCTAACAGTCTTGACTTCTGTCTAACCCCAGGTGGAACTAAATTAGATTTGGGTAGATTAGGGGATAAAGAAAAGAAGCACTCAGCGCTTGTTGATTTATTACGTACTGTACATCACGTGTCATCATCATGCACAGCAGGTGATGTGTCCGCCACTATTAAAGTCACATTAGGGACCTTTGCACAGCCCTGGTCTCACTCAGGGCAGAGTTGGGGGGTAAACTCAAATACTGAATCCTCAAAATGTTATTCTGTTTTTACTTTCAAGCATGCACGCATGCATGCATGCATGCATGCATGCATGCATGTACGGACACACTCAAACACACATGCACACACACACACACACGCACGCACGCAAGCACGCACGCACGCACGCACGCACGCACGCACGCACACAGGCAATGGACACGTTTTCACATACTACACCTTTTTTGTGTGTGTGCGTCAGTGCATACATTTTTCAAGAAGGAAGTATATGACTTACCGTATTTCCATTGACTATATGCTGTATAAACAGTCATAATGCAATTCCCACATACATGTATGCATTATTTGAATGCAAACATACATTCAATAGGCCTGTTTTCACCACAACCTTGCACAGCCATACCAACAAGGAGACACACTTTCTAGAATGAGCTTCAATACCCAAATATAACTTCACCAAATGAAAATCTGCTCAAAGATTGTTGGCCAACCTGCTTGAGAAACTCTGAATCAGCCTATAATACTGTAACATGAGAAAGATTGCCAACAACATTTTTATTTCACCCCAATGTATGAATTGTTACATTTACAAAGGAGATACAGGGTTCCACAATTTAACAAGGTCAGACTGAGGCACTATTTTGTGCACCAGTTCATCGCAAAAGAATAAATATGGAACGTAATCCTGTATGTAAAAAGTTGGCCTCACAGAATTATGTGACAGAGAATCAGCGATGTTATGTTATATAATTTATTGTTATATTACCGTATGTGGATATATTTGTTTATCATCTTTGGTGTTGCAAATGGTGCGACACCAAACCTCTGATAATAAAGTATCAATCAATCAATCAATCAATCAATCAATCAATCAATCAATCAATCAAATCAGCAACCAATAGTAATGCATAACACACTGACATACTATATAACTAGGTGCTACATTTTAAACTTCAAACAGTTAATAGATAAAACTCACACCCGTGTGAAGTGAGGGGCGCACTTATCATTATATACATCATCATACATCATCTCATGAACAACTGAATTTATGTGATTGGTTAGCCGATTTGCTCGTCTACATATGACATACATTTTCCCTTCATTGTCAATGGCATTTCATGTTTGTGTTGCATATTTGAGGGACATAAGACCTAATTTCTCCTTTCATTGTCAATGGCAAATATCATATGAGACGTATGGGGACAAAAGCTGTATATAGGAAGGGAATGCGCCCCTCAAAAAGAAAGTGGGCGAAAGGGAACTTGGTTGAGGTTCTGCACAGCTTCATGCGGTCTGTAAGCAATTGCCTTCACTTCAAGGTGAGACATCCCCAGACAGTCATGACAAGGCAGCTGCTTCCTGTCCAAGCAGGGAGACCCATCCTCTAGTCATCGGCCCAGCCCGGCCTTCCCACACACTGTAAATCCACCAAGCCTTATCCAGATCACCAACATTAACCCCTTCACAACCCTCATACCCCCCCACACACTTGGGCATTCTGCTCATTCTAAGAGCCACTGAGTATAGCCTACAACACACAAATCCCAGGTGAACTCCCATCGTGTAAAAATGAGGGTCCATGTTCAACTAACACTGATAGTTTTATAGTGCAGATGTGCGTTTCAGCCATCCCACGAATGGCCCTAATCACCCTTCAGGTGTAGTCTGTTTTCCTGTTGAATTATTGCTTTGTCTCTGAGAAACCCTTTTTTTTCCTTCTCCCTGGACATTACCAATGACCAATCGTTTTTGCTCTGGACAGTGCAATTGTTTCTGAAGTAAGAGCGCCCCCTACTGAACATGGTGGTTTGAACAGAGTCTCTGTTTCTCATATATTCTCCAAACCATATGAGGAAACCCCTCATGCTGCGTTCACGAGGCAGATGCAAAGATGCAAAGATCACAGGATATTTGTCACTTTGTATATCTGGTGCTCACACGGTCGTTGACGTCATCAAGCGTGCGCTGTAGTGACGTGTCATTGCAGCTTTGCAGCTTTGCATCTGGAATTATTTGAACCCAGTTTGTAGCTTTTGCAGCAGCTACAAACGTTGATGCATCTTTGTATCTTAAGTTGCCTGGCTTCCATTGACGATAAATGGTAGACTGTATCTTTGCATCTACCCGTGTGAATTGGTGCGCCTAGGTGGCTCACTTATTTACCAATCTACAAGCCCACAACGAGTTGCCATGCAATGCGTTCTGAGCCTAGATTGAATGTTTGCCGCAAAATAGGGACACTAGCTTAACTGACTCCGGTTCTAAATCGACCCGATCGAGGCACTATACTGGATGCCATAGAGCACCGAAGTCCTGACGTCACTGTCAGTAGAGGGCGTCAGTCCCCAGGTTCGTGTACTTTTTATTTGCATTGTAATCTCCATAGGAAGATTTTAGATCGCCTCATATAAGAACTGTGTTTGAAAAAGAAACCGATCACCCCGGCCTTTTCACTCATATGGATATGAAGCATCGACTGAAGGTGGAAATGTACAAATATACCCAAAGAGTAACAAAATAAGCGTTAGAAACGAGCCAAACAACCCAGAGACTACATTTCCGGGTAGGCGGGTGGCTGCATCTGCCCGTCGCACAACAGAAACTGAATGTTAATTACGTTTATTTTTATTTTTATTTTATTGATACTTAATTTTTCGTGGTTAGTACGAGTCGAGTCACCACCAGCTGAGCTTACGTCAACGAGGAATCTCATGAACGCAATGTGTTGACAGCTGGACGTGACGTATATTAGCTGCGACATTGCCTTCATATGTAGTTTCAAGGCTTTTGTGGCCACATTCATTCCATTTTCTCCAGAAACTGGCTGTATCAAATATGAATGGACATCATTAACGACGCACAGCCACTGGTCGGTTTATTTTTCAAACACAGTTCTTATATGAAGCGACCTAAAATCCCCCTATGGAGATTACAATGCAAATAAAAAAATACATGAACCTGTGTATTGACGCCCTCTACTGAAAGTGACGTCAGACTTCGGTGCTCTATTGCATGTTTGCATGACAATTTTCTTGTCTCTTTGTTCACTGTCAAATCTGATTAAAGTACAACATGCCGCAAATAAATCTTTAAAAACAATTCAGTATGCCTTTTCTTCCCAGTACATTCCATGATTTTATGGGTCATTCTAGAATTTATTCCAGAAGTTGGAACATCTCTATTTGTATTATTTCCACACCCCCTAGCTAGCCAGTTGGCGTGCAACATCTATTTCTCAATAGAGAAACAAAGTGTCCTGTGGCCTTATAATCAAAGTGATGCACTACATAGTGTTCTGATGACACCCCCCCCCCCCCCCCCCCCCACTGCACGTACGCTTCATGTTTTACTAACTTCATGGAGACAATATTCTGGAAGAAAAAGGTAATCTTTTGGGATGGCCCATCGGTTCGACTGATTAGTCCCAGACACTATATATAATATATATATATACTGTATATATATATATATATATATATACACACACTGTACACAGCCAGGAGGAACATTCACAACTATAATAATCATCATAGTCTGTGCAGCAGAGTAGACAGCCTACACGGCTTAACCCGACCCAACCTTGTAGGTTCATGTACATATTTGTATTAAGGAACATTAACATGTCAACATGAAGTTCTGGTATCAGTCTAGAATTGAGCGCAATGTTCGCTGCATGCCAAGAAAGGCTGCTCCAGTCCAAGATGTTCGCTGCATGCCAAGAAAGGCTGCTCCAGTCCAAGGGCACACTGAGAAACCTTTGAAGAACCCTGCTCTAGTAGACAATCCCACGAGTAACAACAACCTGGCCTGGATTGGAAAAAGGGAAGGTTCTCATACTTGTTTGGATTATATGTCTTATATCCTGTGCTTCATAATAAAGATATTTGAAAACATAGACAATCCCTCTGACTGTCCCTCTAAAACACAATTACAGACTTTGCCCAAGGACTATATACGTGGGTTTGACTCAGCCTTGTTTTATTTTAGAGCATGAGGCTCTAAGAACAGCAATGTCAGTCGGTTCAAGCCATTGTGGCCTTTTGGGTTTATCTGTGGTGGTGCGTTGCAGGATAACGGCTGGGGATTTTGAGGTCATGTTTCTGGTTAGGTTGTGGTCAAGTTTTAGGGTAATATTAGAGATATTAGGGTTAGAGTTATGTTGGGCCAGCTGGTTAATAACAAATTTAAAGAGAAACATTTTTAAAGAGAAGTTGGTTTTGATATCCTCATAGACGAAATGAGTTGTTGTGGTATTGGCCAACTGCATTTGCACAAGTAGTCCTCTGCATTAACCCATCCTAACATTTAGTAGCAGCGGTGGGCAACTATTGAACAGCAGCCGAATTGGGCTTCAGTGTCTTACTCATGCAGGACACTTTGACATTAAGCCAGGAGCGTGTGTGTGTGTGTGTGTGTGTGTGTGTGTGTGTGTGTGTGTGTGTGTGTGTGTGTGTGTGTGTGTGTGTGTGTGTGTGTGTGTGTGTGTGTGTGTGTGTGTGTGTGTGTGTGTGTGTGTGTGTGTGTGTGTGTGTGTGTACCGTGCAGGCATCCACATGAATGCTTGTGTATATCCGTGCTGTATATGCACAGGCATGCATGCGTGTGCGTGCATTACAGGGCCTCTCTCTCTCTTCTCATTTGGGGTCATTGAGTAGCAGTTAGTCTTGTCCCCGTGCCAGTACCTAGACTAGTGAGGCATGAAGAGATGATTGCATTATGCCCCCGGATGACCTGCACCACCATACTTGTTGTGGGGTCATGGTGGTCTAAGGCCTGACTCACACGGTCACAACAGATTGTTGTATAGCTGATGCATGAGACTTGTTTACTGATGCAAGCTCGCAATTCATTTCCAATGGGAGTCACATGGTTTGACACAACATTTTTGTTGTATGAGGGGGAGGGGGGCAGTCGAAACCCAGCCTAAAGCCGTACAACAAAAATGTTGTGTCAAACCATGTGACTTGCATTGGAAATGCATTGGGGCGGCCATGACACTTACCCTTTGTTTACATCTAGCATCCAACAATGTTGTATGCTAGATGCGAAGGTGTGAGTGAGGCCTGAGGGTGCACTCACACGGTTAATGCAATTCTCTGTGCTCGTTGGATCAATGCTGTGTTGTGTCATGGCCGCCCAATGTATTTCCAATGGAGGTCACATGGTTTGACACAACATTGTGTTGTATGAGGGGGAGGGGCGCAGTCAAAACACAGTTGAAAGCCATACAACAGACCCCTCCCCCTATGTTGTGTCAAACCATGTGACCTCCATTGGAAATGCATTGGGCGGCCATGACACAACACAAAATGAATCCAACGAGCACAGAGCATTGCATTAACCGTGTGAGTGCACCCTGCCACTGTGGGAGTTCACCCTGCCACTGATGCTTGACAAACTTTCAATAGGCCTACGTTTCCTGTGTTATTTTGCCCATAACAGGAATGATTTCACATGACAAAGACGGTTAAAGGTTGAATTATTCTTTATTGTTTACAGTATGTTGCAGAGAATGATATTCGTTTGAATATATATGTATTGTTTGTTTGATGATTGATTGTTAAGTCCAGTGCAGGGAGCAATGGAGCATACCAACTGTGGGTTTGTGTCGGGAACATGCCCACATTGGTTTTGTGTAAAGTAGGCCTACTCTGATTATCATTAATTCAATTATGTGGATAATTTGTTGAGTAATATGTGACACTTTAAAATGTGTACATGAAATTGAATGTCTCTGGACATTGGGAAAATTTATTGGAAAATTGTGGAATCAATTCAGGTTTGGTATGGCCCAGTGGGAGGGGCTTAGCCTATAAGTTACAGGCCAGACGCTCAATTGCGCTATGTTGGAAGAATGTCAATGCCCCTACGATCGGCTTTTGGCTGAGGAATTTAACGACCAGTTTGGCACATGAGAAACTAACGTATGTAATTAGGCAGAAACCTGCTGTATTCTATAAGATATGGGAGGAGTTCTTGGACTTCATTAAGCGAGGTGATATTGAAGAGGCTTTGGATGTATAGTGGTTAATTGGAGTAGTCAGCTGTGGGGTGGGGGTAGGGAACTGTGACGGACATTGGTTCTGTATTTATGGACATTTCCTGATGTTTCTTTGAATATTTTGTTTGTATTTGTGCTGCCATGGGGATGGGGGGGGGGGATATATGTGAATAATTGTTTTGAAATTACTATGTTGTAAAGAAAAATCAATAAACATGTTTTTAAAAAAAAAACTTGTCGCTTTGCAACAGGCTGTGAGCTTGTAGATCTGCTATTCCCACGTACAGCAAAGTACTGTATGGTGTTGTGTTTTTAATGGCCCATTAAATTGTCAAACCAGCATGACCGCACACCTAATCAAAACATAACTAGAAAGAGTGCCCTTCTGGGCACAGGTGTCCACCAGGATGATAGGAGTGTGTGTGATGTTTGGCAAAATGTTTAGGAGTAATATAAACATGTTTTTTCTTTTTTTCCCCTTTTTTTGCAACAATTTTGTTGAGGAAATGCAGATCCAGATCACTCATAGCATCTCTGAGGATTGAATTCTGGATGAGCAGGACATTTTGTACAAAATGGGCCTCTCCTGAAAACTTTGGAAGTCAATCTTAGCCAATCAGTGTAGAATCTGAGAAATCCAATAGACTCGTCTTGATCACATGACTACAGAGATCATGTGTACCGATTTGCATGAGATTTGGATGAAATCTGTGCAACTAACATAAGCAATGTGTTTTCCAGAAATCAGCCTCATGGTGGTGCTATAACCGGCAGATGTGGAGGGATGCAGGGAAAATGTTTTTCCATGGCCTCTAGGGAGTGCGCATACATAAGTTGTATACAGATCGATGCAGTTATAGGTAAAAACAGGAATTGCCCTGTTATAGCGCCACCGTGAGGCTGATTTAGAAAAAAAGAATAGTGGCATGTCATCCTCGGCCTAGTGAAAATGTGTGTGCATAATTTCACGGAAATTGCAAACTGCGTTTGTGATTTGTGGCATTTTGTTCGAAACGGACCAATCATGTGAGCTTTGGAAGCCAATCTTAGCCAATCAGGATGGAAGATGGGAAATGGTGCAGATCCGTGTTGATCACATGACTATGGAGATAGTGTATACCGAATTGTGTGATGTATGGATAAAATGTGTACGAGTAATCTACAGAAATGTGTTTTGCCTAAATCGGCCTTATGGTAGCGCTTGCAATCAGAACTGCAGCATCACTCCCGATCTTCCGCCGTAGTTTGAAAACCCACCTTTTCAGACTCCACCATGGCCCATAGCACTTACCCTACCCCCTTAGACAGCACTTTTTAGACTTAGATAGCATTTGAAACAGACTTATAGCATGTCATGTAGACAGCACAATAACAGTACAGCATAGTATAATATATATGTATAGCTTACATGTATAGTGTCATTATATATAGATATGTTCTAGTTACGTTCTTAGCTTACGCATGTTTCTTGATAAATGCTTTTTATATATGTGATGTATTCCCATGCTTTTGTTCTTGCTTAATGTAAGTCGCTCTGGATTAAGAGCGTCTGCTAAATGCCTAAATTGTAAAATATTCCTCAACAGGTCGTTGAGGAATATTTGGGGCAGAGGTTCATCGTTGGCATCCAGGGAGTGTGTGTGCAATGTTTGGCATGGATCGGGCCAACGGTGCCGGAGATTAGCTGGTAACGGATGGACGGAAGGAAGGACGGACGAACACACACACACACACACACACACACACACACACACACACACACACACACACACACACACACACACACGCGCGCACACACGCACACACGCACACACAGACGAGTGCAAAACATACTCTCTCCCCATGCCTTCGGCCTGGTGGAGACACAAATCATCTGTGCTGATGAGACTCGCAGAGTTGGCTTGGCTATAGCAGTTTGCATGGGACATTTTTGGTTGTAGTGGCTAAATGTGGCATTAACAAATTTCTATCGAATATCTTAGTTACAATGAAATTCAGTTGACTTTTCAAGTCAATATTCGCAATATTACACTCAAGGATGTGCTTTACCTAGATTATTGGCACGTCTCCCTGCCCCCACCACCATCACCACCATCACCACCAGTGGCAGCCACCATAAAGTACAAGCCAAAACTCTCACCCAGATCCAAATGAAAACAGAACGTTGGGAGGAAATACCCTGTTGTCATTGCAGTCCTTATATGTAATAATGCCAGATGGGGAGGACGATACCATGACAGTGCAAAATCTCAGAGAAAGGCAAAAAGGATGTGTTCCCAAAGACAGACGTTGCCATCTCTCAGAGGATGTCGGAAGACATAAAGCTGCCACGGAGCGGGCGTTTCCAATCCTGTTCAATTACACATGGGATAAATTATGGCTGCTATAAACTTCAATAGGAAATTCACCTAGCTCCACCCTGCCGCTCTCCCAACTCAAAAAGCCCTGGTTTGCGTGTGTGTGCTGTGCGAGAGAGAGGCTGGAGTGAGTGAGGAAGCACAAGGGGAGATTTTCTGAACAAATTGAAAGAAGATGTAGCATCTGGTCAGCATTGCGGGAAGACCTTGTTCACAGGACCAATATGTTTCCCTGAGGTTCAGTCGGGGGAATAGCCTAGATTCCCATCCGCTGTGACTCGATCCTTGTAGCATTTCAAGACACCGGGTAACTAGGTTGGAGTAATCATGGCATCAGTGAAGGCCGCTCGCAGCTAGGGTACCACCACCACAGCTCACCTCACCACCAGATATACTGACAAAGATATCAAGGCAAGAGCCAAGACCACTAATCTCTCATCTGTACAACAAATTGGCAGTAAGTTTACATGCAAACATCACTGAAGTCAGTATCACGGTTCTCTGTTTTCAATCAGGCATCATCTGCAAACGTTAAGATTTAAAAAGAGAGTTCCTCCTTTACTGGCCCTTATTGACATCTTCATGCATGTGGATATTTTTCGACATTATTTATTAAGCGCATGTGTAAAAAGTAAAATTCTTCCAAAAGCTTGAGGGCCCTTTTTGCAATCCATGGTGTAGGGCTGTGTTCCCAAACTTTTCAGGTCGAGGCCCAAAAAGAGAGATTAGACGTTTGGCCCGGGACACAAACTATAGTGAAAATAGCAGATCTACAAGCACGCAACGCTGTTTCTTCTTAAACATTTGTTTTCTAATTCATGGAAATTCTTAGATTATAATTTTATTTCTTCATTAAAATTGAAATTACTGAAAAAAAATAAAGGGACCCATAAAAATATGTCGGCAACCCACAAATGGGTCCTTACCCAGTGTTTGGGAACCAGTGGTGTAGTGGGTAATGCTGGCCCCTGGCCCGCACCACATGTCCTCTCAGACATGGTGTAGTGGGTAATGCTGGCCCCTGGCCCGCACCACATGTCCTCTCAGACATGGTGTAGTGGGTAATGCTGGCCCCTGGCCCGCACCACATGTCCTCTCAGAACCAGTGGTGTAGTGGGTAATGCTGGCCCCTGGCCCGCACCACATGTCAGTGGTGTAGTGGGTAATGCTGGCCCCTGGCCCGCACCACATGTCCTCTCAGACACTCACAAGACTGCAGCGTGTCTGCCGACACCCAGGAACACCACACCATTCTCATCATTTAGTTTTACAGTCAGTGAGCATAAACAGTGTTGAATATCTGTCTGCGTACGGTGATGGCCACACTGGGACATTAATGGATACCGTCCCGTGCACGGAAAAGGTACCTCGTAAATCTCCGACTGAAATAACTGTCATACAAACGCAGGCTCCTACAAGTATTCCTTTAGTGTTACCTTTCAGAATGTCCATTCTCTCTACATAAGAGTGATAAACCTGTCAGGGAAGCCCATAAGCTTCCCCCGTCGGCTGATATTCAAGCCAAGCCCTTGATGCTCCAGAGACCATGCACTTTCCTCAATAGCTCATTCTCCTCCCTAGCCTCTCCCTCTTCTTCGGCCTAACCTATGCTCTGTCTTACGACGGTGTTGCGCGCTAAAAATAGCCGACCTACAAGATCACAAGATGTCGCTTACGCTATGCGCTGTGAGCTTGCAGGGCAGCTGTTTTTGGCGTGCGACACCACCGTACTGCCAAAGGATAAATCTGCCGTTGGGAGGCCTCTCAGCTGCAGACTTTATGATGGGGATGCTCAGTCCAGTTGCAGTCAGAATCCATCACATGATTTATGGGGACCCCCAGACAGTATACCTTCAGACAGTCTAGGGACCGGGCGGTGTCTGGTCAGCTCCGCATACTGCAGTACTGACCAGAGAACAACACTGTCCTCAATCCACCTGGACTCAGGTTTGGTTTTGGTATACGGAACTCACCTATCCTTGCTTACGACCTATTATTTATCATTTGCAAATTTCTTGTTAAGTATCTGTATTTTTAATACCCAGTTTATGAGCCTAATTACAGGAGTAACAGCGCTGTAAAGTGAAACGTGTCTCTGCATATAAAGTTGGGTCTGAGTTTAAACGTCGCTGGCAATTTCAATGAGAAATGCAGGTGTACTTTAAGGGATAAATAAATATTTAAAAAAAAAAAATTACAAAAAGAAAGCAGTAAGAGCTAAATCCTTACTGGGGCCAGTACTGTTTTCATTTCAAACACGTCTGAATGGGCACCCAAAAAAAAGCCTGGAGACTATTATGCTGCTAGTGATGCAGCCTGCATACGATTACCATTAATGTGGCTTCAGCTCTCCCACAATGCCCTGTGTATATATGTGTGTGTGTGTGTGTGTGTGTGTGTGTGTGTGTGTGTGTGTGTGTGTGTGTGTGTGTGTGTGTGTGTGTGTATGTGTATGTGTATGTGTATGTGTATGTGTGTGTGTGTGTGTGTGTGTGTGTGTGTGTGTGTGCTCGTGCCTGCGTGCCTGCGTGCGTGCGTGCGTGTGCAATCGCACGTGTGTCACTGTGCATGTGCGTGCGCATGTTTGCATTTGCACATGCACGCATTTACACACACACACACACACACATGCGCGCAACCAACATGGGTTTTCGTGTGCGGGTTTGAATTTGTAATGCAATTGTGCGCGTTCTAAACACTGTGACTCGGGGACAACCGGCTCGAGGCGGGTAATGTGGGGTGATGTTAGCTCACACAGGGAGGGGAGGGGACGGGCAGGGCGAGAGAGAGAGAGAGAGAGAGAGAGAGAGAGAGAAACTGGGATGCAGATTCTAACAGAGAGGAGGAAGAGGCTGAGCGGAGAGATGCTGCCAATCTGCACGTACGCTCCCTCCACTCTGCTAGTCACCAGGTCCAAAGAGGGGGTGGCAGGGAAGGGGGGATTAGAGGCGGTGGTAGTGGAGGGGGGGGGGAGTGGAGGGACGGGGCAGAGCTCTGGTTGGCAGGGCTGTGATGGGGTGAAGTCTCACGTCGCTGGCACACAGCACTCTGCCCAGATCGCGTCACAGAACCGGCATGAATGCTCATTGTGGATATTATGAATGTAATCATTCATGTCCTCTGCAATTTGTGCAGAGCTGGATTTGGAGCTGATGAGGAGAGGAGACTGAGGGAGGGCTATTCTGGTCAAGGAAGTCAATCTAGCACTTTGCTGAGTATCTCTTGCAGTGTGTTTTGCCTCGATCCAGGCTTTCAGAAAGTCTTCTAAAGAGATTGCGGTAATGACACTCTGCTTTTCAACAATACTCCATGTAACGCCTCTTGCTCAACCTTTCTCTCCAGTCAACACCAATGGGTGTCTGGGTGTCTTCATATGTTGAAAACATGTTGTCAATTACATGATATTTATACCTTACCTACCAACAAGACAAAGTGTGTAAAAGCCCCACTAGCAGCGCCTATCGAATCCATGCTGCTGCTCCTTACACTAAAACTGGAAATTGGTCGAAGGGGGGAGGAAAGGTTGTGGGATCACTCAAATAGATAATTAGATAATTAATATACTGTACGATGCTGGACATTGCAGAGGATGCAATCAGACAATGTCACCTCCTGGACTCCAACATGAGTCTATGGATGAGAGGTTTGGGAAACCAAAACCTCTCATCCAAAGGAGAATCTGTCCTTGGCTAAAAGAGAGAGAGAGCTTCTGGGCTTCAAGCAGAGCTTCTCTTATTCATCCCGATACGGATGAGCTCCCAATATAACCACATGGATCCTAACTACAAAGCACCACAGACAATGTGAATCCAGCATGATTCTTCCCAAAAATAACCACGCCTTCCCGGCATCACTGTGGACATGACAGGTACCGAAACATAATAATCAGAAGGCCAGTGTGCCCCTGGCCTGTCGTGACTGCATGCCGTGACTCCCAACGACTCCTGGTCCATGAAGGGCAGGGAAAAGGGAGCAAGTCCCAAAGCTTACTACACACATGCCCTCATCCAAGTCCCACCGTGACATTAGAACCAACATGCTCACTTTGTTCCACATCGCTCCCAGTGAAATGTCAGGGCCCTTCCTTTCATGTGACAAAAATTCCTCGCGATTAATTTCTCTCCTCTGCCCCCCAGTCGTGGGTGCTGTTTGTGTAGCGCCTTGTTTCATTTGAATATCAAAGAGCATTGAGGAGGTGGCCAGACACGTTTAAAATCCTGTCTTTTGGCCTTCTTCCCTAGCGTGACTGCCGATATGTGTCCAGTGCAGGACAGGGTCATGGGAACAATGTGTGCTTTGTCAAGGAGGAGATTGCAATTTAGTTTTTAACACAAAATGACGAAAATAATAGAAAACATCCACAGCAGCATTCCACAACACAATTCCATATTCAATTTGTCTATTAAATGTTGCCCTTCCCCCTTACTACTCAAACAGCATATCGTCGCTGTTGAGAAGAAGCCTTGGGTGTGTGCAGTGCATATTTCACATTTTTACACCCGTGTGAACTGAGTGGTGTAAGGTCTTATATAGACTGATCAGCTGTGGTCTGACGTAATGTCTGACGTAATGAAATCACACCCGTATGAACTGGGTGACCATAGCAACCATGCTAATTTTTTGGTACAAACAGACAGACACGTAAATTAACAAAGCCAGTTGTAGGAGTGGTTTACACCACTCAAAACATATATATATACTTTTTTGAGTGGTGCAAACCACTCCAACAACTGGCTTTGTACCCGTGTACCCGTGTTTGTTCATACCAAAAAAACGAGCATGGTTGCTATGGTTAGCAACCAAAAAAACGAGCATGGTTGCTATGGTTAGTATGTGACGTCACTGACATCACAGATATCACGTCAGAGTGAATCAATCTCATCTCAGTAGTTGCACCACTTTATTTCTTTTTCGTCTTGTGATTGTCGCTCAAAAGTAGCAGTAATAGCAGAACTACAATCTCACGAGTCACACTGTGATATGTGATGAGCTTTGTAGATCTGCTATTTTATTTCTTAAAGATTACTACATTGTTCTACACAGGTTATTTTTTCCATTTCCTGAAAAGTAATGGTTTTGTACATGCAGTATAACAAGGTTTCTGTCCGGCAGCAATAGCATGTTGGGAAACACTATCCCAGTGTCCAGCATTGCCATCAGAGTTAGCAAATACCGCTTCAGCATTCTTTGGATGCTTTGTTCTTTTCTGTGGCAAGACGTACAAAATTGGATGTTTCCCATGAAATATTAAGTAAAAGACATTATTGCTGAAATTCAACTGAAGATGCCTTTCTAAAAATAACAAAGGAGAGCAGAAAAGTGGTTTGTTAACACTGAAAGACTATACTGTTCTCATTTCACCCCAGTCTGAAACTGTTGACTTTGAATAAAGGGCCCGAAAAGTTTTTTTTTTTTTAAGAAAAAAAGATAAAGGGACTTACTAGTGAAGGTCCAAAGGACAGACAGAGACGGAGTGAACTGACATTTACGACACTAGACGCGCACCAAAGCACATTAAGTAGGCACATCAGGTTCAGTACAAGTATCAAATAACAGAAGAAAGCAAGTTTGGCAGAAGCTGCACTTTTGCACTTCACAGAGGTGGATGGTGGGCTCTATATCATTGTGACAGGTGTCTCCGGCCTCTCCTTTGGTCTTCTAAAACTATGATATGCTGCAACTCACCAACCAGCCAGAATTAGCTTAAACAAACCGCTGTTTCTGTGATGTCCCAAAGAGGCAAAAACATGTTTTTCTCAGGTAGAGTGTTAAAACTAAGACAAAAGGTGAGACAAAAGGTGTAGCAAGGGAGTTAACTTCTTGACTCCAGCACATCAATCTCTAAGTGTAATGTGAAATTATCTCTAGAGTGCTAGTCACAAATCAAGAAGCAGGGTATTCAAAGACCGCTGAGGTCTATTTGCAGCATTTTTAACACCTGGTTTTGTTTCTGAAGTTTATAACTGTAGAAACATGATGTAATTTGTCTTTAAGCTGCGTCAAAAGAAATGTGGACCCTGGGTATTACCTGATTACCCAATGACGTCACAGATGTCTCTACTAAAAGTGTTTTTTTGTTGTTTTTTGTTTGTTGCTGGTGCCACCTGACTGCTGTGCATTTCGTGGCGAAGAGGGTATATGGCTTGGTGAGCTAAGGATGAGCTAATCACTGCTTTTTGCAGATGATGTGGTCCTGAATGTCACCATCGGTCCAAGACCTTCAGCTCTCACTGGACAGGTTCGCAGCCGAGTGTATGGCGGCTGGGATGAGGATCAGCTTCTCCAAATCTGAGGCCATCGTTCTCAGCAGGAAACCGGACTAGAAAACCGGACTATCCAGACTGTGCAGTCTGGATAGGGAATGAGGCATTACCCCAGGTGAAGGAGTTTAAGTATCTCGGGGTCTTGTTCACGAGTGAGGGGAGGACGGAGAAGGAGATCAGCCGGAGAATCGGAGCGGCAGGGGCGGTATTGCAGTCGCTGTACCGCACTGTTGTGACGAAAAGAGAGTTGAGCCAGAAGGCAAAGCTCTCTTTCTACCGAGCAATCTTCGTTCCTATACTCTCACCTATGGTCATGAAGTGTGGCCAGTCAATCTAAGATTTGAGCCAAAAGAAATGTCAAAAGTAATCCTGCAAGGTTTTTAATGATCCTTAGGTTCATCCAAATAACATTAAATATAGAGTACACGCGTTCCACTCCACCGCAGGGAGTGCAGTGCCCGGTGTCGAGTCGGTCGGACCCACGGTTGTCCAGAACCGCCCCAAAAACGCCTCTGCCCGAGCTCTGGACAGGGCCCCTGCCCAGTGTCCATATATGGAGCTGGCCTGTTCTGACATCATTCTGATGTCTGCATAGATTCCAAATTTGGGCATGCATGAGCATAAAAGGGACACAGACATGGGTGGGGCATGCATTTCCAAAAAAAACAAACCCTGAATACATTGTATAAGGTGTGTTTATTTTAAATGACCAATAAACTTGAACTAAAATATCTGGGTGGGGCATGCATTTCCAACTTGGATCGTTCCAAGTAGGCCAGTACCCAACGGGCACCGCTGTAGAGGCCCCACGGGCACCGGCGCTCTAGTTATATAAATTGTAGATCATGGTAAATTCAGGGGTTGAAAGTTGGAGAAGGAGAAATAGTCTGCACACTGTTGTGTAGCTCCCACAGGACATTTATTTAAGGATTTAACACACACTCGCTACACACTTGAGTATCATTGGAACAATTTATTTCATCCTTAAATATATTTCCTGTGGGAGCTACACAACAGTGTGCGCCTGTGCGGACTATTTCTCCTTCTCCTGTACGTATCTTTTTGTTCAGCACCTGAACGTTTTTGAGAGATGTGCGTACTTTCCGTTGGATTCCATTTCTTGAAAGTTGGACCATTAAAAACCTATAAGGCAAAACAAATCAAATTTTAATTATACTTTAAGAAGCATGTAATGTGTCAAACTATGGGGTTTTCATGATTCTGAATCCATTCCAAGCATTAGTTTTGCACGAAAAACACTCCTTGGGCTAAAAACGACCAAAGCCTCTTGCCCAAATATGATGAGGTCAGCACATTTGGGTGGCTATGTGGCTATGGCCTAAATAGCCCAATGAGTGTTTTTTGTGCAAAACTAATGCTTGGAATGTATTCAGTATGATGAAAAACCCCTAATTGGACACATTACGTATGCTTCTTAAAGCATAATGAAAAATAAAAAATAAATTGCCTTAGGGGCCTATAGGTTTTTAATGGTACTCTTTATATAATACTCTATTTTTATGTTATTTGGTTGAACCTAAGGATCATAAAAAACATGAATGATTACTTTTGCAATTTATTTTGGGTCACGCCCCTTTTTATCTTAGATTGACTGCCTATTTAGAGTGACTGTAAATTCTATATATTTTGCCTCAGAGAGTGATGGCAAGATTGAAAAAGATGGAAGAGTGTCTGTGTGTGTGTGTGTGTGCGCGCGCGCGTAGGTGCGTGCGTGTGTGTGTGCATGTGTGTGTGCGAGTGTGTGTGCACATACAAGGGCGTGCACATGACAGTATTAATTTTGGGTGTTTGTGTGAGCGCATGTAAGCACGTCTGTCATCCTGTCTCTGTGTATTTGTGTATGTGTCGTCGGACGACAAACATCTTTCGATTCCCACAGTTAGGTCTATCAGGGAAATTTCATGTCACGTTGACTTCCCCCCTTCTTATTCTGTGCAATATAACTGTTCCCTCAGGAATGTCCTCTCAGCATGTGTCTCTTTGCTCGTTCAGTGTTGAAAGGGCTGTTAGTACACACCACATGCTCCGAAGTACTTTCATAGCTCCTCATAAATTGTGCTGCATAAAGTAGATCGCAAAGGAAATGTTGGCTAATCCACCCCTCCCCCCTCCCAGAGACACACTGCATCAATCACACAGTGCAACGTTTTAGTGTAGCCTATATCTCCCCTTTGCATGTCCGGCACATAAGACTGTGCTTGGATGTGTTTTCTGAAACCTCTCCAGAACATACACAGAACGGGGCATTAAGTCCATAGAAAACTGCTGACAAAGCACGGTCAAAGAAAAAGCGCGGATGTGAAACATGTTTTGTGTTTCCATAAGAGGTCCATGCATCTCCCTTCACATTGTTGTCTCTGTTCCCATGTCTGCCTCTGACTATGTTTGAGCAACCTGTCTTAAAAATGAAAAAGAAAAAAAGAAAATGTCCGTGGGGAATTCTATAGTGAAGTTTGTCGAGAAACCACAAGGTCCAGAAATACTGATAAAATGTACCATTGCAGAGGTCAGATTGTTAACCCACTGTGACTGTCCTAGTACTGTCACTCCCAACTCCAGGACGTTAACCCACTGTGACTGTCCTAGTACTGTCACTCCCAACTCCAGGACTCCAGAAATGATGTATACAAAAACTACACATGGACTGTACATAGCCTTTGTCTATTGTTGGCTTTATTTATTGCAGTTTTGTGGCATATGGGACTCGACTTATCTCCAGAACATTATACATGGACCATACAGTTCTTTCAATATTTATTTTTACATGCTCATGATGAGAATGGACGAATAGGACTTGACTACACCATGGCAGAACACAGCTGGTATTTGAAATAATGAAATCGACTTGAATGCTGATGACTCATGACTTGGCATGTGACGTACACTATACAGTATACAGTTATTACAGTATGCACGCTCAGCCATTATGGCAGCATGCTTACAGGATGCTTTCAAAATAAATGTGACAGCTGCTTATTTGACACAGAATAAGGTGTGTAAATGTCACACCCAACTTCTAGGGTTGTTCTCTTTTGGTATAGGTATTAAAGTAGGTAATTTGGGGGCGTATCCTGAGGAGCGTGCTAAACCCTTACCTTGCTCTAAATTTTAAGGAGTGCAGCTGGCCCCAGTTAGGCAACTGATTTACTATGACCTTCCATGTCAAACACAATTTGCCAATTAGAATAGCGGAGGCACTAATATGGATCCATATTTAGGTCAGTGGTTTGGACCACACCCTGAACTAGAAAAAGTGCCCCTCGGGAGTCGGGGCACAGGTCTCCACCAAGCCAGGTCAGGTTGTGGCCTCCTGGTGGCGCTATAATAGGCCAATGTGAAAAGGGTGCCATTTCTTCATACGCCTTTGATTGCAATTGGATGATTTGAGGCATTTTGTTCCAAAAATGTGTTTTGCAAAAATCAACCTGTTGGTGGCGCTATAACAGGCCAATGTGAAAAGGGTGGGATATATTCCTCAGCCTAGTAAGAAAATGTGTGAAAGATTTCACGTAAATTGCATGCTGCGTTCATGATTTGAGGCTTTTGTTCACAACGGGGCAATCTTGCAAACTGTGAAAGCCAATTATAGCCAATTAGGATGGAATATGAAATATCGGACAGATCCGACTTGAGCACATGACCATAGAGATACTGTGTAACGATTTGTGAGATTTTTGGACAGGGTTAACGGTGCCTGAGATTAGCTGGTAACGGACGGACGGAAGGACGGACAGACAGACAGACAGACACACACACACACACACACACACACACACGGACGGAGTGCAAAACATACTCTCTCCCCATGCCTTCGGCCTGGTGGAGACAATAATGGAATGAGAGAGGGAAAGTAAGCCCAAACTGCAGTAGCCTACCCCACATTCACCATGCAACTCCTTGCAACCAAACGGTTGCATCCCCAATGGCAGTTGCATGGAGGTGTATTGGTGCGGTTTGGGCCTAGATATAAGAAGAGGACATTTTTAGCTTCTTCTCAAAAGCTGGAAATTCCAACTGAGGAAGTAAGCAAAAACAAGAGGAAAAATATCATAAACGAACGCAGTTGGCCAGTTTCTAAGTTAACTCATTTATTGCGGCTGGTGGTGGCACCTGGCTAGTTCCAGGTGCCACCATACGCGTTCACTTTAAAAGTTGGAGTTTGCCCCCCCACGCACGCACACACACACTGTTTACCTTTCGTCAGAAGCTTTTACATGGCGGGTACAAAGGCACAAATTAAATCCGAAATTTGGATGGCAGAAGATCCACCAAGGACAGCTCTCCTGGAGTCCGACTTGTGGACGTTTGAAAATCCTCCTTTCAACTGCTTTACACAGTGATTATATTTTCAATCCCATAGCTGAAGCGGTGGGGCGTTGCCATAGGAACCGGACCAATATGTTAAAAGCTGCGGTGGGACTCAACCATTATATAGACGGAGTATACATTGGGGTCCGTATATACGGACCTGGGGTATGACGTCCCCTAGCGTTGCGGTCCGTATATATACGGATATGGGAAAGAAAGAATTAACGACAATATGACACTCCTTGGTGTAAAATACCATGCATGCGCAGTGTCAAAGTTCATGGATCCTTTCCAATTAAGTAAGTTAGTTAGTATATTTGGGTCCGTAACATTTCTACTCCTTAATGTAGTTGTGTTCAACATAGGTTCAGGAGTAGAGACCACCCTCTGCTTATCACGACCACTCCACATTCTCAATCGCTTCCCTATCTACCACACTTGCCCTCACTCATTAGCCACTCCCCCATTCACAATCACCTGTATCCACTACACCTGCCTCCACTCATAACAGCCAATCCTTTCTGCAATCACCACAGTATAAATACACCTGTGATATCTCGGCCGGCTTGTCTGTTCTAACACAGGGGTTCTCAACGTTTTTGGCCGGGGACCCCCGGAAATGCTTTGGCAATGTCTCGGGACCCCCGCCCCGCCCCCTCCCGACCCCCAATATAAATTGACTGCTACAATAACCTTAAACCATTTTGGGCGGGAACCCCCTTTGGTGTTTTAAGCATTGTTATAATTTAGCTATTGAAAAATAGCAGATCTACAAGCTCATAGCGCGCCACCGAGTGGCGCGCTACGAGCTTGTAGGTCTGTAGGTTTTTTTTTTTTTTTTTTTTAATAATTTGGGGACCCCCTAAAATAATTTGGCGACCCCCCGAGGGGTCGCGAACCACGGGTTGAGAACCCCTGTTCTAACAGACCAAACATGGGTCGTGACTCGTGAGTACTGCTCTATTTCTGCCATTCACTGCTTTCAAATTCATCGTCCTCCTCCACCCCAACCTCCTCCTCGATTCTCGCTCTTCCTTCTGTCTCTATTTCTCTAGGAACCCCGGGTGGGCAGTGACGGAGCAGAGACGACCGACCGCTCCTCGAGTAGAGCAACGATGGCCGTCAGCTCCCGAGACTTCGCCCCCACCCAGAGTCTCGCCCTCATCCTATTCCACATTCATCTAATTTCGTTTCGATAAACTGTCAAACTTAGTAACAAAGTAGAGGTGTGGTCTCTTACTAGTGAAAGATACATAATTGTAGCATCTCCGAGTGTGACTATGTGAGGCGGTCTTCTCAGCATGCCTCAGGCGTACACCTACACTTGAGGTTGATTGTTGTGTTATTGTATTTATTTGAGTTAGGAAATGCGCGTGTGCAATGTGTTTATTGTGATTGATGTTGTTGTTTGATGTTCATTTAGCCTTTTATTGTCATATACAATGTTAGTACTGGTTACAATACCAAGGGCGTTGCAGTGTGCAACCCTTTTCTCCACTAGTCCTTAGCTAACATTGTAGTATTAGTTTTCGTCAGTGAAAAAAGGTACAGTAGTCAACGAAATTAACACTGATCTGCACATGCATCTGGGCCTGAGAGAAGTATACAACCTGTACCTCTATTGCCACCTCTTCACCATAGCACTGTCAGGCACTGGAGCTGCATATTATGCTGTCCACATCTGGAACAGGCCACAGACCACTGAGGCTACACCGCTGGTCTGACCGCCTCCACTACAACTTTGGCCTGCAGTTCAGCCAAGACACTCAATGACATAGACAATGTTGTGGCTGACCTGCTCTCTCGCTCCAACTTCGACCCAGCTCTTACACATGGGCACTGACTGTGTGATATTATTAAAATGTTGCACGATCACTTCCAGGTCTCTCCGCAGGAGCTCAAGAAAGCCTCCGAACAGGACCCTGCATGCCCTCTCTCAGCACCTATATCCAGAACGGCTAACCTCAAAGTCCCAGAGGAGCTGGCTGTGGCATGCAGGCTTTGCACAGTAATTCCTAGTGGTCTGTGAGCATGTGTTTTAGCCAAGTGGGCAATGTGAAGCTAAGACAGCTCCGTGGGGACCAGATGTGGCAGCCAGTCATACAATAAAACACTGAGGACTGCTCTGCCTGCCTGCCCGGGCCCCTACAACCTGTTGCCTATAGCCATCTGTGGTGAGATTATACAACGGTGGCCCAGAAGCTCATTTTCTAAGAACATTGAAATGTTGGAATTCGTCCAGCAATATCTACTGTACTATGATTGAGAGTATCTTTATGTATTACATTTCTTGGTATGGATGGGAATGCTAACAACACATGTGTTGTTAATACAACAAGCAATGATATCATTGGTGAACTATAGGCTCCTCTAGTGAAAAAAAATCTACTGCTCTATGGAAAATGACAAGATAGTAATTGTCAAACATTTAAAAAATCAATGTTGAATCAACTATGTTGAATCATGTACCCTCACGACTACATCTTCAGAATGCTCTAGCCCTCCATCCAACCATTGTACATACTATATTCTACACACCGCCTTGCTTCTCTCTCTCTCTCTCTCTCTCTCTCTCTCTCTCTCTTTCTCTCTCTCTCTCTCTCACACTCATTCTCTCTCTCTCTCACTGCATGACTATCAGCCTCCATCACTCCAGACATGCCTACACACAGCACAGTTTGAGTTTGCAGCGATTCGGTCAAAATACCGACCCTCACGTTTTAGACCAGATTGTGTTGGCTGTCTAGAGAAGGCTAAATATGTCCATTAAGAACAGCCCCAGCATTGACATCTCACAGTGCATATGCAGGGACCAGATGCCTATCTCTAGGCGATGTGCACTCAGATACAGCTGTCCTCAAAATTGGGCTCATTTTTTTTCCCCAAAGAAGATTCTTTCACCCTCTGTACTAGGAACCAGCTCTACTTCTCCTGTTGCGCAACCATCATCCACTTAAGCCATGAGGCCCCAGCCTTCTAGATCCCAGCAGGATTTCAGCAGTGCCAGCGTCACGCACATCAGATGAACACGACCCTTACCCCTTACACACAATGAGAAACATACATGAGGTACACACCGTGATAGGATCGTGTATTTTAGTTCAGCCTTTAAGTGTGTTTAGTCTCCATAATCAGCAATTTTGTGAGAAAATTGCCATCCATACATTCATGTATGATTAATCAGCTGCTATCGTTTCACAGTTATGACTCTGTCTATGCTGATTTGATGACTAGTTCTGCAGTCAATTGTGGCTTTTTTCTGCTTCTCTTTCTTTCCAAAAGTCTTTAAATTATCCTCTCTTTTTTTTCTTTTTAATCAGTAATTTGTCCAATTAAGAAACAAAAGCTTACTGCTTCTAATCTTTCTTTTTGGACAGCTTACAGAACAAACAACAGTATGATTACTGTTAATAGGTCTAAGTACCGAAGGATCAAAATCTTTCCTCTGTTGCACGAGGATATCCATCTCTTTTAGCAGTCTCGTTGGTTGCTTATTTGCCTAGATCTAATTGCTTCATGAATCAGGATTGTGAAGGGAAAAGAACATGCAGACATGAGCACTCATTTGTGCATTTGTCACACTGTCTTTCTTGACAAGCAGAATGGAGCTAGTCTCTTTGAAGAGTTTCGAATTCAGAGCAATTTGGACCATGTGGAAGAGATATGGTGTAGACTTCATACCAGGCAGTATGGGAGGGGCGGTCATTTCTAGAACAACAATCGCTGATATGAAGCGTGGTGGTCAATGAGGCATTTGGAGGGTGGAGCAGGCTAGGCCTAGTCTACTCTACTCTTGTCCGGAACCCAAGTCTCTCAACAGTCACTGAGGGACTGTTCATGGAGAAGGAATCTCTTGAAGAATCTCTTGCCAGAGGGGGCTGGTGTGTAGAATTCTCCAGCCCATGCACCCATCTCCCTGTTCTCTGGCCCCTAACCTCACAGCGTCACTTGGGCAGACATCTCTCCATCAGCTCTGTCAGCATGCAGTTGACAGAGGCGGACGTGGCACAGCCCCCACCTGTCACAACACAAAGGCGCATGTATGAAGACGAGTATGTTTATGTCAGAGTATGCCTGCTGTTCCATCCCAGCAGCAGGATAGGCCAGATAATGGCCCCCTTCCACTTAGACACCTGCATTCTGCTGCACAATAGATGTAAGACCAGTAATAATGTGCTGTGATTTGTCTGACTGGGCAATGATAGGGGTTGACAGAGGCGGCAGTGGCTCAGCCGCTCAGGGGTAGAGTGGCCACTTGGGAAGCGGAAGGTTCCCAGTTCGTTCCCGTGGGCTCCCCCAGAGTTAGTGTCGAAGTGCATGTCCTTGAGCAAGACGCTGAACCCAAAGACGCTGAACCCAAAGCCTTGCACGGTTTCCTCTGCCATCGGTGTGTAAATGGGTGAATGTAATGCACAATCTGATGGAGGGGAAAGGAACTGGTCGGAATAACGTGTTCCTTCCACGTGCTACGTCCGGCCGGTGAAACTCTCCCCTGTCAGGTGAAAAGAAGCAGCTTGGACTCGTCATGCATAGAAGGAAGCATGTGGTCAGTCCGGATAACATTAGATTATTGACACTGGGTGAAAAAATGGGTTGCAAAATCATGGGATAAAAATTGAAGAAAAAAAAAACACAATCTATGTAAAGTGCTGTGGATAAAGGTGCTATATAAAAAATGTACAGGAACAGGTAACGAGCTGAAACGTATTGTAACGTATCCAGCATGGGTAAATTAAATGTTCTGCATATTATATCCCCCCAGGCTGTATTGAGCAACAGCGTACAGTGGAAAGAACATGATTTTGATATTTCACAAATTCACCAGATAAAAGTGCTTACTTGAGTTGATACACAGTGCAAATAAAGCAAGGCTATAAAGTCATTAGATAATGTTGTCACTGCTTTCAAAGAAAACAAAGGATTGAATTACTGGAAGCAAAAGCAGCGAACTGACCCATTGCAGCACATCTGATGAGACTCACTTTGCCAAAATAATTCAAGAAGAGTCATTATGGTCTTCATGGCCCTCCATATAAAACAACAAGAGTCAATGACTAGAAATTAAGACTGCAGCTTGCTATAGGACATCTGACATCATGAGACTGACAAGAGACTTTTTTGTGTGTGCTGGTATGTTACATAAGTCCAGGACTGAAAAGGTCTAAATAAAAACTCTGCGTTGGATCGACAGCTTGGAACACATTCAGAGGTAGTTGCGTCTTGTCCGATTGTTGTGTGCTGAACAGAACAAAGCGATCGGAAAACACAACACAGAGCGGAACGTTACAGAACATTTACACAACTCTGTCTGTTTTATATTGGCCAGGTCACAGTGTCACCCGTGAACAAGACAGACAACAATTGACTTGTGTTGGTCATCTGTGGAGGATAAAATGTTCAAATCTTTGCTGTCAGTCAGAAACCTCATATCTAACTCTTTGTCTCCTAAATCCTAAAAGTTTTCTGGAAAACATATGTTGCTATATCCTACAGTAAGTGGTGCTCAAACCTTTTCCACGTCAAGGAGCACCAATATATTTGGCCACGTACTCCCACCTCAAAGTATTTAATTGTTCCAAAGACCCCCAGAAACAAAGATTTTAGTAAAAAAAAAAGAACATTCAAAGATTTGCACACAAAAAATCACTATGTGTATAGCACTAAGTATATAGGCTCTAAAATAATGGTTTACTTTATACTTTTACACATTTTCCTGATTTTATGGATTTTAATGGGTCAGTCATACTACACAAAAGAAGCAAAAATAGACAATCTACAAGCTCACAATACTCCACATCACGAAGCATTGTGAGCTTGTAGATAGGCTATTTTTGTTGTTTTGTTTTTTTGTGAACGTGAAGGGTTTTAAAGTATTGAACCAATGAAAAGTATTAACAACAGCTTTAGAGACTAATAACTACACTGGATCCAGTGGAACACTAGGTTCTTTTTTCCATTTCCTGAAAAGTAACAGTAGGACATGGTATCCCCCCGACATCAACAAAATGTTTGGGGCTATAGACCAAAAGTCTAACACACTAACGCCCTCCCTAAATAAAGGTAAATTGTTGGATTGAAACAATTGACTGAGGTTCAAGAACAGTCATTAGTGAGCATAATGACATCTTGAGCTGATTTGGCTCACACATGTACACAGCGGTACTTGGTGTTATTAGATTAACAAGGCTAATCACATGTGAATGTGTTGAAGGACAGGATGAGGTCAAAGGTGACAACGGTGTGCTCTGTTTCCAGCAAATTAAATGCAAAGGCGACATGCAGATGCACAGCAACAATTACAGCAATGACAACATGCACTATTTATAATAGCACAGTTCTACAGTAGATTCGCACACGCGCGCACGCACACACGCACGCACGAGCGCGCGCACACACACACACACACACACACACACACACACACACACACACACACACACACACACACACACACGCACACACACACAAATTAAAGAAATATGCTGACATTGTTAGCAAAATAACTCGATTAATTTTTTGGGGACATGCTAGGCCTGTTACAACCGGCCTGGGGGGTCTGCATGTTTGTCCTCTTGTGAAATACTGTTGTTTTGCAAGTGATCTGTGATCGATAGCCAGAGATGACACTAAGTAAAGCCCAGATTCCCTCCACTGTTTATTTATTCTACTGCTTTGCCTTTTCTCCTTTGGCTCTTGTTTGCCAGTAATTCTCCCATGGAAGCCTCTCTGATGTATTATCCAACTACACATATAACTACACAGGCACGCATGCACACAGAAACACAGAACACACTCATATACAGTATACACACCAAGCACATGCATACAGACACATACTGTAAACATGCATGCTTATGCATGTATTTATATCACGTGTATTTATACCATGTGCACCAGTTGGATTACTGTATGTATATATCTTATATTCTTGCCTATCCTTGACATGTGTCTATTTTACGGTTTGATTTCTCTTTATCCTTGCTCTCACTGTCCCACCAACCCCCCCCCCCCATATGGTTGGTGAATTACTTCCTTATTGCTGCTATACGTTTTATTTTGTATCTTTACTTGACTTTTCTTAAACCTGTACTGTATTCTTTAAGATATTATAGCCAGTATTATTATCCTGTTATTATTTTTTGTATTATTATTAACACCACCATTCCACTGCTTGTACTTGTGTCAGTAAACCCTCTTGGTTCTCGAATCTTCAATTGTTGTTTCGTGAAGCAAGACAAACATTTCCCTCTGCATTCGTTACGTTTGCGGGCGAAAAGTAAAATCGTTCACGGTGTAACCCTTGCGAACACATCCTCCTCCCTGTAATAACGTATACGTTTGTCTTTGTGCGGATCAAGGAGAGTTTCCCAGCAGCTCGCCTTGGCCGCTGTGTGGCTGATGCTCCATCAGTCTCACATGACAGGCTCCTACCACAGTGTTTGTGTACACCCCTCCCCTCCCCCCATTGTCTCTTTCTCATGAACACATCTCCACCTTGATTTCATTACTTTGCTGGCAGGGGAAAGTAACACTCAATGGAGGCCAGATGGCCATGCGCGCAATGTAAAATCCTGGGTATTGATTAAACTCAGAGAGTTACATGGATAAATGAACACCGAGGACTTTACACTGTGCACTCCCTGTCTCTCTCCCTGTGTGTGTGTGTGTGTGTGTGTGTGTGTGTGTGTGTGTGTGTGTGTGTGTGTGTGTGTGTGTGTGTGTGTGTGTGTGTGTGTGTGTGTGTGTGTGTGTGCGCGTGTGCGTGCGTGTCTTCTCTCTCTCTCTCTCTCTAGTCCACAAACTCATCCATCATTGCTCTAAAAAACGACAAGCTTAAAGTAAATTACATTCATATATGATTTAGGGTTAGGTATAATTTCCCTTGTGTGCAAATGCTCACGTGCGGATATATTATGCAGATACACGTTTAGGTTGCTGTCTTCAGTCCAAGGGAAAACGGTGACACTAGTAGATGCAAAAATACATGACATAAAAATGCCATAAAACATTTTTATTTTAGATTTCACCTCGCAGTCGTCATGGGAGCGGTATATTTCCTAGGCGCCTTTCTCCACACTGGCGTGACATTAATAAGTTATGTCAACACCTGGGTGATTTGGCTTCTCCTTCAGCCAGCTGTGACCTACTAGACTAGAGAGGATATATATGCCTGGATCTCTCTCCTCTCCAACAGCTGGGTCATCCAAGCTGTAATATCCCTGGGAGCAGATCCGCAACTCTCACTGGGTCCAAAATCGAATTGTCCCTTCGTTGATCACATTATCCTGCCTTCAGCGAGCGCTGTTGGTGGCGATGGGTGCGTTTCATCACGGTTCAGCCATGTGTCTGCTGCGGAGCATATAAAGTCATTACAGGTGAGTGATGGGGAGCTGGGTGGTGGTCGCAGCAGGGTCAGCTCATCCTGTCCTGAAAACGGCGGATGCATCCTGTTCCCACACAGTTAACCATTTAAACTCTAGTGTCTCTTTTTTCTGGGTGCGAAGTTCGGCGAGAATGGCTAATCTTCTCTGTGAGCTTGAATTCTGGTCTGAACAATTAATAATACATTTATTTATAAGGCGCCTTTCAGGGCACTCAAGGTCGCCGATTAACACGGCAGTCTATCGGCCCCGGCACACAGGTTGAGAATCTCTCTATGTCGTCCTCAGACGAGCCCTCCATCAGCGTCTCCAGTCACTCATCTCGGTTCTCCATACATCTGGCCAGATCATGTGCTTTCTGCACCAGCATCTTTCTTTAGTACATCCACGTGTGGGACGTCCTCTCGATCGATGCCCGTGTGTTGGTTCCCACAGTTCAAGCTTTTTGGCCGGGAGTTCTTGATGTCAGTGGCACATGTGGCCAGCTAGTCTCATCCTCCTTACTGCTATCTTTTCTGATACACCTGAATTACCGGTCTACATTATGTGTAACCTGATTACGATGATGCTGATGCTGATGAAAGTGGACAGGGAGAAGTGGGCAGCGTGTGACTGACTCAAATCTGTGGATGATACACTTTCGAGGGAGAGTGACAGAGCAAAATGGTCAGTGCTGTCTCTGTCTTCCTTCCTCTAAATCTGGCCTGTCAATCTCTCTGGCTCTGTTGGTGTATGTCCATCTGCCTCTCCCATTTCTAACAAGAACGCCAAAGGATCACAACGAAAGGGGAGATGGAAAACATCTGTGAAACAGGTGATGGTTGAGGATGATCTGAAGCCAGACAGCAGGTTACACGGCAACCTTTTTCGCTTGGGGGATACACAGTAAAAAAAAATTATAATTGAACAGCATCAAAGAGTGTAGCCTTTATAATTAATTTAAAAAGAATAATAACTACAAGACCTGAATCATGTGCGGTCTCGGTCGGACTTTGTGTGGCCAGCCTGTGAGGTCTGTCGTCTATATCACGTATCTATGATGTATGACTCCACATTTATGCAATGGTTCAGCCTAATCAGAGCCCCTTTGATTTACTTCCATTATCAAATTTAAGTTAAATATATATTTTTTGTATAAAACATAAGAGAAAAACGAGTGCAAACTGGAAATGTGTTTGTGGTCTACTGGCAGTGTGCACAATCCATCCGGTGCTGATCTGTCCTGCACAGTTAGGTCTGGAGACTCAGACAGACAAGACAGACCCTCTTAGACGGCTCGCCTCTGAGAAGCCACACCATACAAAGTTCCTATTGTATGTACTATGTAGCCTATTGCAGGGGTTTTCAACAGGTGGTCCGTGAAGGTATTGCATGTGGTCCCTGACCTAGGGCATTAAGCAAGGGCATTAAGCAAGGTCGACTAGTGGATTTACTAGTCGACTAGTAAACTAGTCGACTAGTAAATCCACTAGTCGACCTTGTTGGTACGTTGACTAGTTGACTACTTTTTTTTTTTTTTTTCTCCAATTTTGTAGGCCTCAAGATCAGGTAGATTATAGTTATAGTCACCATGTACACAGTTTTTCAATATACAAATATTTATTTCCAAAAAATATATATTTTATTTTTTACATAATAGGTAGTTAAACAACTAGTCGACTAGTAAACTAGGCAACTAGTCAACTAGTAAAAATGACTGAATGCCCTACGGCCTTACCACATGCAATGTGCACTAAACTTTTGTGCACTAAACTTTTGTGCACTGTTCCGTGGAAGTGCGTCAATGTTTTGAGTGAATAGTTTTAATTAGTTTTAGAATTACTGGGAACTGTGGGAAGTCTGAGGTTAAGAAATTCCACAGAAAAGGCAGTTAGAATCTAAAGGGTAAGTGTACCGGCTTGCCTGTGCCCATATCCTACCGGTAGTCATGTCATCATGTGCTATATCTTGCACGTACTTGCCATTTTTACTATATATGTATATATATTACTATTACTATTATTAAAATAGTTAAAATAGCCGATCTACAAGCTCATAATGTGTGGATGTATATCGGCTAGTTGAACTATTTTAAAATATTTTTCAAGATATGGCAAAAAGGTTTAGGGATAAAGGTTAAGGCACGCCCAAGATAGGGCCACATGTGTCAGTTCTGTATATCAGTTAAGTCCGTGGACCATCGTTTGAGAAACAGTATAGCAGTGGTCCCCAAGTTGATTCTTTGTCAAGGTGGTGGTCCCTGGTTCACAATCAGTTGAAAACCCCTGATGTATTGCATACAAGACCTGTTCTACTGATAACCCTTCAACTTCCTTCATTGACCCTTCCAGGTCCCCATCATCTATATTTATTCTCCTAGACCTGAACTTTCAGAGCTTGATTTCTGTCTTTTTCTTGGGCAGGTGTTGTGAGCAAACAGCCTTCAGGGAGCAGTATAGCCTCAGCTCTCCACTCCTCGTGGCCTCAACTATGTCATCTTCTTCAGTGAATGTCCCCCCCCCCCCAGGCTGCGAGTCGACTCACCTGGCCTGTCCTCGGGTTCATCTTCAGTGAATGTCTCCCACCCCCGCCCCCCCCCCCCCCCCCCCCAGGCTGCGAGTCGACTCACCTGGCCTGTCCTCGGGGAACAAGACGTTTTGTCAGCCACTCCCTCGAAGGTCCCGACCTACATACAGTAGCACCTGTCTTTGACATGTGCCTGTCTTCTTTGATGTGTTCTGAACAGCTGTAGAATAGAGCGTCGCAGTCCCGCCCCCTTTCATGACGACACCAGGCCCAGGAAATGATTCCCAATGCATTTTTCCCATAGAAATTTATAGAAAATTCGTTTTGAAATGTATATGAGGAAAATGAACGGGGAATCATTTCCTGGGCCCTGGTAGGGGGCGGGACTGCTCCGCTCTATTGGGTCATTGTGACAATTTCACTAGAGATGCACGATATTGAAATTATGACTGATATCCGACCTCCGATTATTTGCAGGGTGATACTATTATTGCGACTGCAGGTCGCATTTACTATGAAATCGTATCCCTTTTGACTGATACCTGTCCATTTAAACTCTACACGGGCCATGCCCCAAAGTTATTAGTGCAGCCGCGCCCAGCAGCCGGCGAAAACTGGAGTTCTCAAAAGGCCCGAAAATTAAGGCCCGGCCCTACCTGGGCCCTCATCAAACCCTGTACACTCAAGCTCAAGACACTGCCCACATTTCCACCCTTAAGCCCTAACCACACCAAAGGGTCACCATGCAACTCCTTGGGTCCAAACGGTTGCAAGGAGTTAACGCTAAAACCGTCTCGACCCTTTGGTGTGGTTTGGGCCATTGAATTCCATGCATTGAATCACTAGGGTCAACGTGGGTCATCGTGCAACATGACATATCACACCGCAGGGACAACGCTAAAACCGTCTTGACCCTTTGGTGTGGTTAGGGCTTTAGATCGCCATATACAGTACAGTATGGAGCTGACCTGTTCTGACATTCCATAGCCTATGTTGATCTGACCTCATCAAACCCTGTACACCCAAGACACGCTCCATATATGGCCAGTACAGAATTCATTCCATATGTTGATCTGACCCCCCATGCCAAAGTGCCAGCTAGTGCTTGCTCAGCAGTCTGCTGTCACCCAGTCGGACGCGTGCACGGCTGCACACGACCTCGCTTCTCACCCTCAGGCTGGTATTACTGGTATTATATTGAACTCATTGCTTAATTTTGACATTTTTCTTTTTTGTTTTGCTGGTGAAAGTAGATGGAAAAGAATAATCTCCTGCCTTGCCTTCGGCCTCGCAGAGATAACAATAATAATACTGATGAGGACAGTATGGCCACTGTCGGCCACATCAGCAAAAGCCATGAAATATGATGGCCTCTGAACACTGTAACCCATGCGGTCAGCTCAAAGAACTGGACCAACTGACAGCCAGGTTTACAGAATACTCACTGGAGCAGTTATTTGACATCCCCCTTTTCACTCACATTCTCGATGCACTTTCAAACAGCGTCAAGTGAGATGTAGAGACTCTGTCATTGTGCGTGACAGCTGAAAATACTTACATGACACTCCGAATTCCTCTCTCCAGCCATAAACGGAACCAAAAAAAATCACACTTCTCTCTCAGTGTGACGGTTTAAGCAAAGCCAAAACGGCATAATAGTGGTAGGAAAAAAATGTTATACATGCATGCAACCACTTAGCAGGGATACAACTGTCAAACAACAACAATAACACATTTCTGAATATGATTTCAAATCCATGTCTGGACACGCTCTGCAAAGGCAGTGTGTGACTGCAGATTGAAGTGGCCATAAACGTGTATTAGTACCGCAGATATATGCTCCTGAATCAGTTCACCCTCATGCCACTACCACAGACCTCGAGTCCCCTCTCTGCTCTTATCAACACCTCTCATCTCTCTCCATTTCAATGGAACCTAATTTTGTTTTTGTTACTTTTGTTCATTGGGCCTTAAACATGACATAATAGTTAAGAGTCAATGGGGCATCTTCACACAAAACTCACCAAAGCGGGCCATGTCTGCAAACTCGACAAAGTGCAAAAAAAGAAAGAAACAAAAAAGACGAAAACCTGCTTGTACGCTGTTTCTTTGTTGAAGCTGCCTGCCTGGGCCTTGGCTGAGACACGAGCAATTTGAGCAATGTGGCGGTTTGGAATGCACTATTCTGTGGATGCATACACAATTTAAATAAACAATTGAATGTGTGTGAATGAGAAAAATGACTAAAGAGAGAGGACAGATAGATGAAGAAAAAAACCCAAAGATACAAATACTAAAGAAATGGGACAAATGAGGGAGAAAGAGAGCATGAGACTGTGGTGTGTCTCTATAGTTTCAAAGGGCCTGCAGGCTGTTTTTGTTACCTACAGTCGCCCCAGCGATAGCAACTCTTTGAACCTTATCTCCCCCTGTGAGTGATAGGGGATCAGTCTACTGCAGACATCTCTTGCCCCCTCTCCCTCACTCGCACTACAACACAACACACTCGATCCTTTCTTTTCTCACTACTTAACGCAGAAGCCCAGCCTCCTCGCCCACACAAACAATCTCACCAACCTCGCAACGATTTTTAGCTCTGGCACGATACAAAAATAAAACATCCCAGCTCAGAGAGCACACTAAGCACAACATTTCACCACATGACACACAACACTAGCCACACTACACCCTTCCTTTCCTGCCAAACCAACTTCAACAGCATGGGTGTCAAAACTAATTTACACTATAATACTGAGTGGGTATTCTGGGAAATAATTTCAGTTTATTTCAGATTAATTCACTTTCATTAAAATCACTTTAACTGTTTCAAATTCACCCTTGACCCCTCAGTAGCAATGTATTTAATGTAGTTTTGGACCTTGAATTTATTGCCATTTTCAGTCATTATTATTCATTGTATTGTCATATTCAGTCTGACACAGCTTGCCAAGTCGACGCTCGTCCAACAGCAGACGGAAATATCACACCCCTTTCTCCTTTCATCTTCTCTAATCACAGTGTTCCCCATAACCATTTGAAAACTTCTTCAAAGTCATGCTCATTTCCCCATCTTTCTACCACCCTTTTATCCAACGGAATACTAAAATAATCACCTCCTAAAATAACCAAATCCCATAATCACCTCTCCTCCTAAAACCCAGTCCAGTGGGGGTGTTTCAGCAAAACCTTATTTTTTTCCCCCACCCTTTCTTCTTTTTTATTTTTCACCAATCGTGTCAGGGCTCTAAAGATGGATATGTCAGTCCGTCCGTCTATCCGTCCGTCCTTCCATCCGCCCACCACTTTGGTCCCAAACAACATAACTCAATAACTACCCACTGTATTGCCATGGAATGGATTGACTTTGGTGACACAGTGATCTTTCCTCTAGCGTCATCATTAAGCTAAAATTTCCACATAATACATTTCGCTCCCAAACATGAATCCCAAACTTTGCAAGCACCTTCCTGCTCCCAAGAGGATGGCCGGCCCCCACTGATTCTGGTGAACCAATGGCCAATGGCCTGTAGGACCACAATTAGGTCTGATTTTTGAGCGGTGCCTCCGCTCCATTACACAGCTATGTGTGTCCCTATGTACTGTATGTATGTCTATGCGTCCTATAGCACGGATGAGCACGGAAAGCTGCAACACGATAACTCTGTCATTTCTTGACCGTTTCGGACGCGGGAAGGCTCGCCGGAACCGGGCCAGCCCCCTGGGCGCGTTCCTGGGGGTCTGGATGTTGCCCCCGGGGACCCCCACACACTACACTTGCACCCCTCACTCAACAGGTGTGATTTTCAATTGCACACTATTAATATCTAAAAGTCCAATGGCAGGAGCTTTTAGTCATGTTTTGTTTTTTTGCAAACAACTTATTTTATTAATTCTATTTTCTCCCAATTTAGTGCCAATTCCTCATTCCTCGAACTCGGGTCGCCATGGTGGTGGAAAGTCAGATTTCCTTTATGCCAACCAGATTCCCCATTTCGGCACAATCTCAGTCCATAAACAGCTGTCCACCCATTTCCCGCTGTATCAAGGAGGAAGTGATTGCACGCCCACTTGTTACTTTTCCATCTCCTTATTCTCACAAAATGTGTATGTGTATGACAGTGGAGAGGTTAGTGGAGAGGCCCTGGTTTTTGTTAGATCATATATGAAAACAGGCTGTATGTATGCCTGACTAACTCATACTGCAGCCCCCCCCTCGGTTATTGTCAGCAATGTTTTGTATTGTGTATAATGTTGTAGTTTATTTCTACTTACAAGCAGAGCGCGGTAGTACTGCGATCGGCTGGGTGTGTATGTATGTTGGTGTACTCCACCGGTCAATGAGGGACTCGCTGTACTGCTATTAAAGTAATGATGATACATTAGAATGTATCATCATTACTCGTTGGGCAGAAACCTTGTATGTACATATTTTATTCTTTTACATAATATGAATGCCTAATCTTATACTTCATTGCATGGCAGTGTCGTATAAAAATAGCTTAAACAACCGTTCTGCAAACTCACATTGTGACACATTGTGAGTCTGTCTGTAGGTTTTATGAATATTTAATGAATGAAAAGTATTAAGAAGAGCTTCTAACTAAATAATAAACACCTTGGATCAATTGGTGCGCAGGTGTGTGTGTGTGTGTCTGCCTGTCCAGGCAATCACACAAACCACTGGACAGTGCCAAATGTCTTGCGGTAAGGGCCTGATATCATTTTGTGCATTGGGTGCATTAGTCTTGCCCGTCGACTCTCCCCTCTTTATGATCAACAGGGCTCTTTCTAGAAATGCAGAGGCTATATACAGTGGATGATGGAATCAACTGCCGGGGGGGGATTATAACACATACTCCACTGCCGGTCCGTGCCACGGCAACTGCTGATAACAACCACGGCAGGGTGTGCGATTATGACACTCCCGACATGCGTTGCCGGTTAAAAATCACCCATGGCTTCCCTGTGAGGTTAAGGACTTCAGTGTTTTGTACCATACAATTGTATGTATAAGTAAGTACAGAACAAAGAATGTTTGCTTTCGCCATCTTTGTTGAAGAAGCTAGTCTGGGCAATTATGTTTTAGTCTTACTAGAATTACTAAAAGTTCTTAAATCATATTTATATTTAGTCTCTGAGGCTTAATCTGGTAACCTCTGAGGTTACTGGAGGTCAAATGCTTAAAGAGTGATATAAGGGGCTTAAGCATGTTTACCTACATCCATTACCTATACACCCATCACACCCATTGGTGGTTAGGTTAGCATGTTTACCTACATCCATTACCTATACACGCATCAAACCCATTGGTGGTGGTTAGGTTAGGGTATGGGTAGGGTGTCGGACTAATGCAGAAACACTGCCACTGTCACAGTCTGTGACTTGTTCTGTATCCCTGTTGTATTTTTCATGTGTACCTTTATTTTGTGGTATAGTTTGTTTTGTGCCTTCCCGTCTGCCCCTGTAGTTCTGTACCTGCCTTGTCTAACCTTGTGATTTGTCAGTGTTTTCACCTGTGTCCGCTTAGTCCCCTATAGCCTATCCCAGTGTTGATTGTCAGTTGTGTTCACCTGTGTCTAGTTAGTCCTTGTCTACCAGTAAGACCACTTAAAGCCCTATTTTATACTTAACTAACCTAACAAAGATCTTCTCTTAAGGGGGTCCCTGGCACGAAATATTCTCAATCGGAGGTCCGCGGCCTAAAGCCAAACGACATAGTTGCAACTCCTTTCAACTAGTCGCAACTCCTTGCAACAAAACAGTTTTAAGGTTAACCACACCAATGCAACTCCTTGCAACTGCCATTGGGGAGAACGGCTGCAAGTATGCCAGGTGTAGGCAATTGATGCTGAGGTGTCAAGCTGGCTGCGCCCAGGGCACCCCTCTGTGGATTTGTCTATGGGACTGAATAGAACAGAATCCCCATCACCACCACCCATGCCTCCTGTGGGACTGAATAGAACAGAATCCCCATCACCACCACCCATGCCTCCCCTGCTTTGCTGTTTACCTCTCAGCTACTGCATCTCTCTCACTGAGGGTGTGATAGAATGGAAAGTGGACTGCCAGTTCTTCCCTTATAACGTTTGGACTTCAATTAGTGTGGGTGTTGAAGTAAGCGATAACAGTTGGGATCTCAGAGAACACCCATTACCCCATGACAGAACTGAAGGAAGCATCACATTCCAGGAATATAGCAAATCCCTGCCTCCCGCTTAGATTCTCATGGAAAGCTAAGAGTGGGTGGCGACTTTGAATGTCAACACCTTATTAACTCATCAATTCATTTTACAAAGACTCTTCCAGAAATTATGATTCAGCTTGTTAGGACCTAAAATGTGTTGACGCAAACCAACACACAAATAATTACATGCTGGATTCAAGCCGGGGGATGGTTGTACATCATTCATTTTTATGAATGATGTTGGAGTCCATTTGTGGTCAATATACTGATTGATTAGTTATGAATGTTTTGAAAACAAATGATATTTCACGAAATGTGTTTGTGTATGTCAGTATTGCGGCATATTGTTGTACAGCCATACAGAGTTTAGTGAAAGTATAAGATTGTATCAACATTCGGCTGTCTGTTTAGGGGTGTGCACAGCAACAAACACAGGGATTGGTTATCATCCCTGCAGTGTATTTGGAGGTGTAATCAGACACACAAACTTGCACAATAGGCTTTTTGGCCCACTGCTGAAACAATAAACACGAGGGAATAATTGAATGAAATGTGAGCATTGCGAAACTGAACCATGGAGCCTGAAATGCTGTCTATCACTAAACCCCATTACATTACATGCTGTGTCCACTGATGAGTCTTACTTGAGTGAACAATGACCCCGATGGTCAAAACAGTGCTGAAAATATCGTCAACACCGCAGGGCATTAGCTCCAGTCACAGCAAACCAAGTGACAGTGCCGACTACAAGATCATATACAGTAATTCAGGGATATTCAACTGGTGGACCGACAAGTTTTTTCTTCTTCTTTTTTTGAGTGGTGTAAACCACTCCTACAACTGGCTTTGTTTTGAGTGGTGTAAACCACTCCTACAACTGGCTTTGTTAGTCTGTCTGTCTGTCTGTCTGTCTGTCTGTCTGTGCAGACAAAATGAGAATGGTTGCTACGGTCACCCAGTTCACCCGGGTGTGATTTCATTACGTCAGACATTACGTCAGACCACAGCTGATCAGGCTATATAAGACCTTACACCACTCAGTTCACACGGGTGTGATTTCTTTTTACATTGTATCTTACCATAATCACAGAACACCTTAATCATATTCCATCATATTCAAGGGCAGAGTGGCTCAGGGGTAGAGAGTGGCCGGTAGAGCAGCCGGATGGGAACCATGAGCTCAGTTTGATCCCAGGCTAGTGGCTCAGGGGTAGAGAGTGGCCGGTAGAGCAGCCGGATGCACCATGAGCTTCCAGTTTGATCCCAGGCTAGTGGCTCAGGGGTAGAGAGTGGCCGGTAGAGCAGCCGGATGGGAACCATGAGCTTCCAGTTTGATCCCAGGCTCTCCCAGAGTTATACTGTCGAAGTCCTTGAGCAAGACTCTGAACCCCTAATTGCTCCCAATATGCAGGTTGGTGCCTTGCATTTTTTTTTTATTAGATGCAGTTGTGAACAATAGCCAAGTAAAATACATATCCATTGGCCAATCAAATGGTTCACTGCAGCTCAACAGTCAGTGTGAGGGGTGGTCAGGAGATATCTGTGAGCTCTGCGTTTAAAGGCTTGAAGGCCATTGTCTGTGATGGAGTCCACCACATGCTCTGGTAGGCTGTTCCACACCTGGACAGCAGTGTGGAGAAAAGTTCTGTCCAATGTCCGTGTTTTGGAGCGCTATATAAATGCACCATTTAACATTCAAGGGCTTTTGGAGAGAAATGAAACAGTCACTTTCAGTAGAGCACTGCAGAAGAGAGCTGCTCTCTAACAGATCTCTGTAACAGATCTGTTACAAAGCCTGATGCTCGTTGACACTCGTTAATGCATCAAGGAAGGCAATTATGTTGCTGTACTGTCAAATAGGTCTACATCTATTCCATGATAGCATATCTTAAATAAAAATAATGGTAGTGCATTGTCAAGTGCCTACATATGAGATTAATAGCGCAGGGGAGCAGTCCAGCCCCCTGGACAATTTAGTTGAATAGCTCTGCAGTAGGTGGTGGATGAACCCAACCTAAGGACAATACTGACACCAAGTGGGGTAACAAGAAAACACACTGAGTGACTAATTGAATTCAACATGTGTGTTGTAGGCTAAGGTGTACAAAATATTCAGAAACAGGAGGAAGTTGGCTACGTATGTACGTATGTGTAGCTCTGAACTATTCTACCACATCCCACCAAACATTTTACCAATCTAATCAATGGGCACAAGGGGTTAAATAATTCGGAACAAATGAAACAATCTGTCTTTTGCTCGATTATTTAATCTAATGTAAATGTAAAAAAAAATGTTTTTTTTTGTGTGTGACTGTGTGAACACATCTCTAGTGGATATCTTCTGACCACCTCAAGCTCAACAGACACAGGGAGTTTATTTCCTGGAAAGTCCTATACCTGTCCTGTACCCCCTGCAGGATCCTTCCATTTAAAGTCCTATACCTGTCCTGTACCCCCTGCAGGATCCTTCCATTTAAAGTCCTATACCTGTCCTGTACCCCCTGCAGGATCCTTCCATTTAAAGTCCTATACCTGTCCTGTACCCTCTGCAGGATCCTTCCATTTAAAGTCCTATACCTGTCCTGTACCCTCTGCAGGATCCTTCCATTTAAAGTCCTATACCTGTAGTCCTGTACCCTCTGCAGGATCCTTCCATTTAAAGTCCTATACCTGTAGTCCTGTACGCCCTGCAGGATCCTTCCATTTAAAGTCCTATACCTGTAGTCCTGTACGCCCTGCAGGATCCTTCCATTTAAAGTCCTGATACCTGTAGTCCTGTACGCCCTGCAGGATCCTTCCATTTAAAGTCCTATACCTGTCCTGTACCCCCTGCAGGATCCTTCCATTTAAAGTCCTATACCTGTAGTCCTGTACGCCCTGCAGGATCCTTCCATTTAAAGTCCTATACCTGTAGTCCTGTACGCCCTGCAGGATCCTTCCATTTAAAGTCCTATACCTGTAGTCCTGTACCCTCTGCAGGATCCTTCCATTTAAAGTCCTATACCTGTAGTCCTGTACCCCCTGCAGGATCCTTCCATTTAAAGTCCTATACCTGTAGTCCTGTACCCTCTGCAGGATCCTTCCATTTAAAGTCCTATACCTGTAGTCCTGTACCCCCTGCAGGATCCTTCCATTTAAAGTCCTATACCTGTCCTGTACCCCCTGCAGGATCCTTCCATTTAAAGTCCTATACCTGTAGTCCTGTACGCCCTGCAGGATCCTTCCATTTAAAGTCCTATACCTGTAGTCCTGTACGCCCTGCAGGATCCTTCCATTTAAAGTCCTATACCTGTAGTCCTGTACCCTCTGCAGGATCCTTCCATTTAAAGTCCTATACCTGTAGTCCTGTACGCCCTGCAGGATCCTTCCATTTAAAGTCCTATACCTGTAGTCCTGTACGCCCTGCAGGATCCTTCCATTTAAAGTCCTATACCTGTAGTCCTGTACGCTCTGCAGGATCCTTCCATTTAAAGTCCTATACCTGTAGTCCTGTACGCCCTGCAGGATCCTTCCATTTAAAGTCCTATACCTGTAGTCCTGTACGCCCTGCAGGATCCTTCCATTTAAAGTCCTATACCTGTAGTCCTGTACGCCCTGCAGGATCGTTCCATTTAAAGTCCTATACCTGTAGTCCTGTACGCCCTGCAGGATCCTTCCATTTAAAGTCCTGATACCTGTAGTCCTGTACGCCCTGCAGGATCCTTCCATTTAAAGTCCTATACCTGTCCTGTACCCCCTGCAGGATCCTTCCATTTAAAGTCCTATACCTGTAGTCCTGTACGCCCTGCAGGATCCTTCCATTTAAAGTCCTATACCTGTAGTCCTGTACGCCCTGCAGGATCCTTCCATTTAAAGTCCTATACCTGTAGTCCTGTACCCTCTGCAGGATCCTTCCATTTAAAGTCCTATACCTGTAGTCCTGTACCCTCTGCAGGATCCTTCCATTTAAAGTCCTATACCTGTAGTCCTGTACGCCCTGCAGGATCCTTCCATTTAAAGTCCTATACCTGTAGTCCTGTACGCCCTGCAGGATCCTTCCATTTAAAGTCCTATACCTGTAGTCCTGTACGCCCTGCAGGATCGTTCCATTTAAAGTCCTATACCTGTAGTCCTGTACGCCCTGCAGGATCCTTCCATTTAAAGTCCTGATACCTGTAGTCCTGTACGCCCTGCAGGATCCTTCCATTTAAAGTCCTATACCTGTCCTGTACCCCCTGCAGGATCCTTCCATTTAAAGTCCTATACCTGTAGTCCTGTACGCCCTGCAGGATCCTTCCATTTAAAGTCCTATACCTGTAGTCCTGTACGCCCTGCAGGATCCTTCCATTTAAAGTCCTATACCTGTAGTCCTGTACCCTCTGCAGGATCCTTCCATTTAAAGTCCTATACCTGTAGTCCTGTACCCTCTGCAGGATCCTTCCATTTAAAGTCCTATACCTGTAGTCCTGTACGCCCTGCAGGATCCTTCCATTTAAAGTCCTATACCTGTAGTCCTGTACGCCCTGCAGGATCCTTCCATTTAAAGTCCTATACCTGTAGTCCTGTACGCCCTGCAGGATCCTTCCATTTAAAGTCCTATACCTGTAGTCCTGTACCCCCTGCAGGATCCTTCCATTTAAAGTCCTATACCTGTAGTCCTGTACCCCCTGCAGGATCCTTCCATTTAAAGTCCTATACCTGTCCTGTACCCCCTGCAGGATCCTTCCATTTAAAGTCCTATACCTGTAGTCCTGTACCCTCTGCAGGATCCTTCCATTTAAAGTCCTATACCTGTAGTCCTGTACGCCCTGCAGGATCCTTCCATTTAAAGTCCTATACCTGTAGTCCTGTACCCCCTGCAGGATCCTTCCATTTAAAGTCCTATACCTGTAGTCCTGTACGCCCTGCAGGATCCTTCCATTTCCATGGCTCTTGTTCCTTCCAAGAAGGGAGTGATCGTGGACCGCCAGCTGTCCTTGGCTTTAAGTTAAGGCACACATTGCAGTCATAACTCAATCATGTACTGTAGGTTTAAACTGTACATCTGGAGGATCCAGGAGTCTGCCCAACTCCGCATTGAACTCTGCAAAAAAACAAGCTTCTAAATATTAACACTTTTAGTACTTGTACTTTTTGTGGTAAAAGCGCTCAAACTTTCTTCTTTCCTGCCTCTCTCTCTTCTTCCCTTTCTTTATTTTCTTGGAAAAATAACACGATGGGACATGGCCTACCGTATGCACACAAACTAATAACACGATGGGACATAGCCTACCGTATGCACAAAAACTAATAACACGATGGGACATGGCCTACCGTATGCACACAAACTAATAACACGATGGGACATAGCCTACCGTATGCACAAAAACTAATAACACGATGGGACATAGCCTACCGTATGCACAAAAACTAATTTAATAACACGATGGGACATAGCCTACCGTATGCACAAAAACTAATAACACGATGGGACATAGCCTACCGTATGCACAAAAACTAATTTAATAACACGATGGGACATAGCCTACCGTATGCACAAAAACTATAACATGATGGGACATAGCCTACCGTATGCACAAAAACTAATTTAATAACACGATGGGACATAGCCTACCGTATGCACAAAAACTAATAACACGATGGGACATAGCCTACCGTATGCACAAAAACTAATTTAATAACACGATGGGACATAGCCTACCGTATGCACAAAAACTAATAACACGATGGGACATAGCCTACCGTATGCACAAAAACTAATTTAATAACACGATGGGACATAGCCTACCGTATGCACAAAAACTAATAACACGATGGGACATAGCCTACCGTATGCACAAAAACTAATTTAATAACACGATGGGACATAGCCTACCGTATGCACAAAAACTATAACATGATGGGACATAGCCTACCGTATGCACAAAAACTATAACACGATGGGACATAGCCTACCGTATGCACAAAAACTATAACACGATGGGACATAGCCTACCGTATGCACAAAAACTAATTTCACCCCACTTTTTGTCTGTCGTGTCATGCGAGCTTGTAGATCTGCTATTTTCAAAATATTTGTAATACATTTGAAAACTTGAAAGGGGACATTCTGCATAGTGAGTAGCCTACGTTCTACTTTTGGTACTTTAAGTACATTTTGATGCCAATGCTTTTGTACTTTTACTCAAGTAGGCCTACATTTTGAAACCAACTCTTGACCTCTCAGATGTCAAGAACTAACAGACCGGTATCCTTTCTTTCCAAAACTCTTGAACGTGTTGTCTCTAACCAGCTTTCTCTCCATCTCTCACAGAACAACCTGCTGGATCCCAACCAGTCAGGATTCAAACCGGCCCACTCCACATAGAATCCTGATTTCTTCTAGACCAGGGGTTCCCAACCTTTCTATTTCCACGGACCGGCTGACAGTTCATAAAATGTTCGCGGACCGGCATGTGTGTGTGGGGGGGTTGTGAATTCACATGTGAATGGTAAAAATAATAATAATACATTTTTTTTTTTTTTTTTTTTTTTTTTTTTTATTTATAAGGCGCCTTTCAGGGCACCCAAGGTCGCCGTACAACAGGTTAAAACAGTTTATACAAACAGCCAGCGGAAGGATCCTTGTTCTCCCCACACTCTGTCCCCTGTGTTATTGCTTTTGTGGTTGTGGAATGAGTCCCAAGGGACTATGCATGGCAGGGGCGTCCATTTCCCTGAGTCAGGCGTTTTTGTTCTTGCGTACTGTAAATCGCTCTGGATTAAGTCTGCTAAATGCCTAAATTGTAAATTGTAATTGTGAATTCCAGACTTTACTTAAGTACAACATTTGAGTACTTTTTCCACCACTGCATGCAGTCCATTTCAAGTCAGCTTGAATGGTGACTCCCAGAACCTTCATAGACTGCTAGTAGTTTTTCTTTCTTTTTTGATTTTCGACTTCTCCTAATTTGAGTCGACTTGAGTTAATGAAGAATGTGTGTCTCCCCCAATACAAGATTTGTGTTTCCAATGTATTTTTGAAGATAGCAGATCTACAAGCTCACAACGCGCCGAGATGCGACGTGTTTGTAGATCTGCTCTTTTCAAATTGCTGATGTAACTTTCAAATAAGCAAACTTGTCCTCAGGAATTCCGTAAATCCCATAACCTGAACTCGTGGAACTGCATAATTATACTAACGGTCAATGCAGAATGCAGAATAGACAGGTTTTGACGACAGGTTTTCGAGGACAGAGACCTGTCTTGGTGAAACTTCTTTTGGACTAGTTGTCATAGACCTGGCCGCTTGTTTCTCTTCCTGCAGTACTGTTCTGCTGCTGTGAATTTAGTTTTGTTGGTTTTCATACCCAGGGATTATGTTGGGGTCTCTGGCCTCCTTGGATATTCCTGGCCCAGTAACGGAGGGGCCCCCAAGTCCTACTACAGGGGGTGCTAGAGGTACCTGCCGGCCCGTCATTGGTACGTTTCACACCTGATGTTGTTATAGTTTTCGTTGATGTTGTTGTCGTCGTCGTTGTCAGGGCCGTGCCCGTGTCAACGTCAGAATTGGCCCTATGCAAAGCCCAATTTTCTGGCTAAGCTATAAGGGTAATGCCATTACTATGACTAATTTTCCAGTAGGCTTGTATTGTCTTTACAAAAAAGAAAAGTGTGTGTGTGTGTGTGTGTGTGTGTGTGTGTGAGTGTGTGTGTGTGTGTGTGTGTGTGTGTGTGTGTGTGTGTGTGTGTGTGTGTGTGTGTGTGTGTGTGTGTGTGTGTGTGTGTGTGTGTGTGTGTGTGTGTGTGTGTGTGTGTGTGTGTGTGTGTGTGTGTGTGTGCGCGCGTGTGTGCATGCGTGAAAATGCTATGTTTAAGTATTTATTCATTTCAGTTTGTTATTGTGAGCTTGTACATCTACTATTTTCACTTATTTCACTTAACAATGTCATACAATGTTTCCACTTGACACCAACGATATTATAATAACTTTATTTATTTATTCATTATGCAACATAGAAAATCAACAACTTACAAAAATTCAACAGGCTTTTCTGAACAAATATGATATCCGCTTGTCGAATACTCTTGGGAAGGGCATTCCATATTTTTGGCACTCTCTCTCTCTCTTGGTTACGAGGTGGATTTGCTAGGGAACATCTAGTCAAGGGGGCCTACCGCAGTATCTATCAAGAGCAGTACCACCAGGCTAAGGAACAGTGTCCACCATGCAGGCATGAGTCTGCCATCAGGTTGCTGAGCGGCCTGATGGTGGGCGATGCCCTGAAACAAGCTACATCAGGTTGCTGAGCGGCCTGATGGCGGGCGATGCCCTGAAACAAGCTACATCAGGTTGCTGAGCGGCCTGATGGCGGGCGATGCCCTGAAACAAGCTACATCAGGTTGCTGAGCGGCCTGATGGCGGGCGATGCCCTGAAACAAGCTACATCAGGTTGCTGAGCGGCCTGATGGTGGGCGATGCCCTGAAACAAGCTACATCAGGTTGCTGAGCGGCCTGATGGCGGGCGATGCCCTGAAACAAGCTTGTAAATACCTGGAAACCTGTTGTGTATTGTACTAAATAAGATAACGGCTGTGACTACATTTTCTTTCTTGCCTTGATCTCCTTAACCCCCCCCCCCCCCCCCCCCCCCACCTCTCTTCTTCTTCCCTTTCTTTGTTTTCTTGAAAAAATAGCATGATGCATTGAATTTCACCCAATGTTTTACTTGTAAAACTGTGATGTGACAAATTACAATAAAGGTGATTCTGATTCTGATTCTAAGAGAGACCCATCTGAGGACCTAAGGGTACGGGGGGGGGGGGGGGGGGGGGGGACCTAAGAGATTTTAAAATCTCAAAATCAATTTAAAAGCAACAGGAAGCCAATGAAGAGTAGCCAGGACCGGGGTGATGTGGTCCCGTTTCCTGGTGTCAGGAGTCTGGCGGCAGCATTCGGGTCTAATTGCACTGCAGACAGGAAATGGATTTCTGGGTTAGGCCTGAGTATACGAGAGGCTTATTGTCGGTATCAGCCATGTGGGAGTATGTCCCCGGCCGCTACAAACCCTGGAAGATGGATTGCTGAGGTGGAACACCACACCTACCATCAGCTCCCAGTACTCCCAAGCCGTGCTACTCATCCGCTGAGTTGGCGGTGCCCGGGATCGAACCCTTGACCCATGTGGTCAAAATGCTCTATACCGACTGAGCTACCCGGACACAAAGGTGCTGGCTGGCTGGCTGGCTGGCTGGCTGGCTGGCTGGCTGGCTGGCTGGATGGCTGGCTGGCTGGCCATGGCTGTGATTCTAATCCCTCCTCTCCTCTGTGTGTTCTAAAGGTATCCTGGCTCAGGAGAACATTCCGGAGGACCCTTTCGCCCGGGGCTCCTCCTGGATCGCTGGTTCTGTCGTCAAGTTCCTGGAGTCTGCTGGTGCCAGAGTGGTGCCCGTCAGGTACACGCGCACGCACGCACACACACGCACACGCACACACACACACACACACACACACACACACACACACACACACACACACACACACACACACACACACACACACACACAGTCACACAGACACACACACACACACACACACACAGTCACACAGTCACAGTCACACAGACACACACACTTGTATTTCCACATGAACAGAAAGGACGCCTTGTACAAAGGACATAAACAATAGGAGAACAGCCAGTCACAAAGGGCATAGACGGCAGAACATTGTTACAACAGTATGTAGTTGACATACAGACCCAGAACATTGTTACAACAGTATGTAGTTGACATACAGACCCAGAACATTGTTACAACAGTATGTATGATAAAATAAACGCCTCTATAACACTCAAAGAATGAAACCCTTCCTCACCCAGGAGTCAGCCCAGCTCCTTATCCAGACATCAGTCATATCAAATCTCGACTATTGTAACTCTCTCCTTACTGGCCTACCGGCATGTGCACTTGGGGACTGCCCATAGATCAAGCCTCTCCAATTGATCCAGAATGCCGTAGCACGCTTGGTCTTCAACCAGCCAAAATCCCCCCACTGCCTACATTTTAAATTGTGACAGATATACTGGATAATGGTTATAGACCATACCCACTCCAGGGTAACTAACGTCAGCCCAGCAGCACAATATCATTTATGTTGCGTTCACACGGACAGATGAAACGATGCAGTCTACCATTCATTGTCAATGGAAGCCAGCGACGTGAAGCTATGAAGCAGCTATGATGCATGAAGCTGCTGCAAATTATGCTGTGATGAGTTTCATCACAGCATATTGGCCATTCTGACACACACCGAAGCCAGGGGAGCGACTGTCCTGCTTTCCATTCCATTCCATTACTTACCAGGCCCGTTTTCAAAGTGGGTTGTGCTGTGTGCTGTGTGTGTGTGTGTGTGTGTGTGTGTGTGTGTGTGTGTGTGTGTGTGTGTGTGTGTGTGTGTGTGTGTGTGTGTGTGTGTGTGTGTGCGTGTGTGCGTGCGTGCGTGCGTGCGTGCGTGCGTGCGTGCGTGCGTGCGTGCGTGCGTGCGTGCGTGCGTGCGTGCGTGCGTGCGTGCGTGCGTGCGTGCGTGCGTGCGTGCGTGCGTGCGTGCGTGCGTGTGTGTGCATTCCTCTAGCATAGCCTAGAGGAAGCCTATGACCAAGGTCATAAAATACCAACCACTTCTACATAACATCTCAGAGCTGGGCTTTGTCTTTATATTTGGCAGCCTATAGGGCATACGCACAGACTGGTTGTTAGAGGGTTCCAACAACTTGGGATGCCCAAAAAGGAGGCAAAAAGGATGGAAAAGTAATGTGGTGTCTCTGCTATAATTGGCAGCCGACATATATGGTAGACGCTGTTACTTATACCCATAGAGTACTGAGTGACATGCCTATTGTATCATGTGCCATGATTTTGCAGATGTAACTCCAATGCACCTATAATATTTGTGTCCTTGTATGCATATCCTTTGTGTGGACATAAATAAATAAAATGTGTGTGAGAGAGAGGGTAGTTACATTATGCTATGTATTGTGACAGTCAAGACTCTCTCTAGGTCGTCCTCAGACTCAGACGAGGCCTCGGCCATCCAGTCATCCCCGTTCTCCAGCAATGACATCGAACAGGCTTTTCTTTCTCTCTTTGTTTAAGCAGAATCGACCGCACAGAAGAGGAGTATGCAAAGTTATTTCATTCCATAAATGGGTGAGCTCACTTTTAAATTCTTATGATAAAAAGTATAATGAATTTTAGCACGTTTTTCCAAAGAGTTACGTTTAGCCTATTTTTAAAAAAAAATATGTATATAAAATGTTTGTGCTGTAGAAGCTACTGAGCACCATAGGGCTTTTACAGTGCTGCTCCTATGGCCTCAGTCACACATGAAAGACAGCGTGTCTTCTCGGTCAAACCACGTGACTCCCATTGAAAATGAATTGCGAGCCGTGCGACACACAGAGGACACAGGAGACACCGAGAAGTGAACATGGAGAACAGCATTCTCCGTCTGTTATTGTTTACGTTGCAGCATGAGTTGTATGAGCATGCTCCATGTCTTCTTCTCTCCTTTTGGTGCTTTGTGGCAGAGCTAGATCTACCGCACCACTTACACAGGGGTTCTCAACGTTTTTGGCCGGGGACCCCCGGAAATGCTTTGGCAATGTCTCGGGACCCCCGCCCCGCCCCCTCCCGACCCCCAATATAAATTTACTGCTACAATAACCTTAAACCATTTTGGGCGGGAACCCCTTTTGGTGTTTTAAGCATTGTTATAATTTAGCTATTGAAAAATAGCAGATCTACAAGCTCATAGCGCGCCACCGAGTGGCGCGCTATGAGCTTGTAGGTCTGCTATTTTTGAAAAAACGTGAAAATTTGGGGACCCCCTAAAATAATTTGGCGACCCCCCGAGGGGTCGCGACCCACGGGTTGAGAACCCCTGCACTTACATATAGGCATATAGGGCCAGTACATAGGGAGGAGTTTCACTCAGAACAGGTTATTCTGGTTGCCATTTTTCTGCCTACCAGTAGGCTAGTAGGCTATAGTAGTAGGCTGCTAGGCTATATTTTCCAGCCTCACTGTGGAGACCCATTGTAGATATAAAATTAAATAAACACTGTATGGTTTGGGTGTCAGATGACAAAAATAACATAACCTTGATCCACAACAGTAATGGGTCTGCCCTGTCCGTTTTTATACTCTAACTTGTCCATTCCACCGCAGGCCGTCAGAATTATGCTGTGCGTTGACTGTCGGCGATATCAAATAAATACACGCTGTATGGTTTCTTTGATTTGGGTGTCACTGTCAGCTGACAAAATAACACAACCTTCAGCAACATTCCCAAACACATGTATGCTCTGCTCTCTACCTGTCCTCAAACGAGCATGACAGTGTAATCAAAATAATAATGGTCAGATCGCATACAGACAGATTATTTATTTCCTGCGGAGAGAACACATGTTTGACTGATCACTCCTCACTCGTCACTCTCGTGGTGTTTTCCCCCTCTCCCTGGTTCCATAAGGATATGTCCACATGTCTTCTCGTCAAGTAAGATGTAAACATTGAGAACTGTTTTGACGTGAGGGGAGGGGATCAGAACACCCGAACATTTTCGCGAATAATAATAATACCACGGCATCGATCCAGAGCCTATAGAGTAGAAGAGTTGTGACAAGTCAAAGATAGTAGAGAGATGGAAGATGGTGTACTGCAGTGACAGTGTACACACCAGCGTCACTGACAAGCAAACTTACAAACTACAGACTGGCAGCCAAGTAGCCTAGCATCCTACTAGCCTACATGTAGGCAGAAAGATGGCGCCCAATTAAGCCAAAATCCTACCGAACGCATCACTATGCCCTCCCCCTATAGGCGTAGTCAGTGTGTGTGTGTGTGGCGTTTTCATGGGTTCATGTGGACACACACATTTCTTGAGACAATTCTGTGTATACGGTAAACAGAAATAACACATTGCTGAATTCAGCGATTGACCCTTCAGAATCAAGCATTCAACCAAGCCGTGTAATAAAACACTGTCTGTTATGAGTCTCTGTTCCTAAATGCACAAGTCGTTTAGTGTTGTTTCACCTCCCTCTTCTTCATCAGTTTGATGCTGCCAGGAGGATCTGCTGACCTTCAGACGTCAGAGCACGCCCGAGCAGCAAGGATCTTCTTTGAACTGGCTCTGAAGGTAATGATGGTTCCATGTTGTTGGATCTTCTTTGAACTGGCTCTGAAGGTAATGATGGTTCCTTGTTGTTGCTGTGCATGTGTAAATCCCCATGCAGAGTGTCATGTGAAAAGAATCGTTGTGATTTGGTGCTATATAAATAATGAATACATTTTACTTGACTTGATGGTTTTTACTTATATTATTCGATGCAGTTAAAAAGTGTGTTCATGAATGAAGCCATATAAATAAATAACTAATAAATTGAGAAACCTGTCCCCTGTGTGGTCCTCAGGCCAACGATGCAGGGCATTACTTCCCCATCTGGGGGGTCTGTCTGGGTCACCAGCTGCTCGTGGTCCTCCTAACGGACCAGAACACCCGCGTCCTGACAGATACCATGGCTGTGGCTCTGCCTCTCACATTCACAGAAGGTAATAATGATCATACAATTAGCCAGTGTTTCCTAAGCCCTAAAGGCCCACCGCCCACGCATACTCCAGTTTTAGGTGATAAGATACTCACCTTTTCGGTGGTTAGTAAAAACAGACCGCGCCCGGTCCTAAATAGATTTCTTCCTCTTCCTCTTCGATGTCTTCCTTTTAACTGATACCTGTGCATTCAAACTCTAGACAGGGCCGTCTAGGCAGCCGGCGACAACTACAGTTCTCAACAGGCCCGAAAATTAAGGCCTGGCTTTACCTGGGCCCGCCCCTCATCAAACCCTGTACACTCAAAACACTGCCCCCGCTGCCACCCTTAGATTTCCATATATGGAGCTGACCTGTTCTGACATTCCATAATTATGTTGATCTGACCTCATCAAACCCTGTAGACTCAAGACACACTCCATATATGGGCAGACCTCATCAAACCCTGTACACTCAAGATACTGCCCCCGCTGCCACCCTTAGATCTCCATATATGGAGATGACCTGTTCTGACATTCCATATGTTGATCTGACCCCATCAAACCGTGTAACTCAAGACACACTCCATATATGGCCAGTAGAGAATTCATTCCATATGTTCATCTGACCCCGATGCCAAAGCGCCAGCGATCGTCCAGCAGTCTGCCGTCACCCAGGCGGATGCGTGCACACAAGGGCGAGGTAACTTCTCGCCCTCAGGGCGTCTTACTGGCATCTTCTCTGAAACTACTGTGTGTGTGTGTGTGTGTGTGTGTGTGTGTGTGTGTGTGTGTGTGTGTGTGTGTGTGTGTGTGTGTGTGTGTGTGCGTGCGTGCGTGCGTGCGTGCGTGCGTGCGTGCGTGCGTGCGTGCGTGCGTGCGTGCGTGCGTGCGTGCGTGCGTGCGTGCGTGCGTGCGTGCGTGCGTGCGTGCGTGCGTGCGTGCGTGCGTGTCCTCCAGAGGCCAAGTCCAGCCGTTTGTTCAGAGGGTTTCCCAGACATCTGATGAAGTCTCTGGCTGAGGAGAACCTCGCCCCCCACTTCCACAAATTTAGTGTCTCAATGCAGGTACTTGATTGATTGATTGATTGATTGATTGATTAATTGATTAATTGTTGATTGTTTGATTGATTGATTGATTGATTTGTTACTTTGTAGATTTAGATAATTATTACAAAACATACACTAACACCCTGGATCAACGAGCATATGCGTTCACTTAAGAAAGAATGTTGCAGAACAGAAAGGGTTTGGAGAAAAAACAAACTCACTATTCTTAACTCTTTTGCTGCCATCGTGTGGCTGCGGAGGGTAGGTAAGCCTTGCCAAGAGGAATTGGCCATATACACATCACGTTTTCAGGACCTCCATTGTAAGAAACAACTTATATTAGCATTCGCTCACGCTGATTATCTTTCGCCAGAAACGTTAATATTTCGATCGCGATGCGAGGAAAAATTGTATCCGAACCTCCGATGGATGGACATCGCTCATAATTTCAGAGAAAACAGCGAGGGAAAATACTCTTGTAAAATACTCTTGTAACAGAGTATATATACATTGCATTATTGAATTTACTCTTTTATACACTCACTAGACGATAATTTATGCCCGAGAAACGCTCCCAATCGAGTCGGGCATCCCCGAGCGTCAAAAATGCCCGATTATCGGGTACTGTGAGGCCACCTTAAAGCTGCTATAAGCCATAATATGTCAAAATGAATTACCTTTCTTTTTCGTTTTTGTATTCAGACAGCCAGCAATGGGTAAAACGCTCCCAATTGCTGGCTGTGACAGCTGTGACACATCTAGGGGCCGCAATCTGCATTCAAAGATTTTCCTAGAAGCTTTGTCATTGGTTGATTTGCCTGTCTACGTCCTGTTTGGTTAGTCATTTCGACCAGGTTTCTTTTTCGACCAATGACAAAGCTTCTAGGAACTATTTCCATCACTGGTAAACACAGCAATGACTGTGATCCAACAGGAATACAACGATAACGTCAAGATCAAGACGTTCTATAAGGTTTTGTCCACCAACAATGATGGCAACACAGACTTCATCTCTACCATGGAAGGTATGTAGCTGAGTGCCTTTGGTGTCGTGCCCACCCGATGGGAGGAGGTCAAAAGGGGGGTGAGTGTAGCAGCTTTATTTGATGGCATGATGGCGCTGTGGAGCAGTGGAGGGCTGGCGGTCCTGTTACCTTTGCAACTGTTTGCAGTCTTATAGTGATCACATTAGGCACACATACAGCAGTGTAAGATGTACACTCACATATGACAGGCAAACGTTACTCACTTTCGGTAGTTTTAGAGATTATAGTTTTTAAGCAACTTAGTTTTTTTTAACATAGATTACTTGACACTAGACTGTAGCTGTTTTTTTAAAGGTATATTCAGTGATTTCACTAAAATACGTGATATTTAAATCTTAAATATCACGTATTTTTTATTTTTTTTTGGATAATCCTCCCTACCATAGAGTGTGCTGACCATATAAGGAGTTCCTCCCTGTCACCAGTCAGCCCCTGGGGTGAAAAAACCCTAGTTTCAGTTTTGGTGGCGGGTGGCAAAGCCTTCATCCAATCAGGATGAGAGGGGCCTTCCTCCAATCATGATCGAGTGGGGGCACATGCTGTTGGCCTGTTGCACTTCCCCCCACTGTAGAGTGTGTGCATGTGCACATTTTGTTACTGGGGCGGACTGGGTGGTTTTCCAAATCACTCAAATCACTGAATGCTCCTTTAACGCATAATGAATTTCACATGCTTTTATTCGTAATTGGTATTGCTGACAATGAAGTTGAACCTTGAGATTGAGTGGCCCACAACCACCATTTGCCTAAAACTGTAATCCTGGGCGCTACTCTCCCTCTGCCAACCTGCTGCCTGGGGAGAGACATAGTTTATTATTAAAGTTATTAATATTAGGTATGTTATCCTGTCTCCCATGCAGCCTACTGTTACTTGTATGATCATTATATTTTACTTTTATTTTGTCTCCTCTTTTAGCCTACAGGTATCCGTTCTACGGAGTGCAGTGGCATCCGGAGAAAGCACCCTTTGAGTGGATTGACAAGCCTGGCATGGTCCACTCTGTCACTGCCATGGCTATCTCCTTCTACTCTGCCAGCTTCTTTGTGTCAGAAGGTGAGACGGGCATGGCTAGGAGTATGTGTGTTTTTTTTTAATTGCAGACCAGATGACAGACAGATGATGATATTCACAGACAGTGCTGCACCTTAAAGTTCAGCATGTGCTCAGAAGCATTTAGGATCACTTGTGGTCAAGGTACAAAAGAAACAAGTCCTACTGTAGGCGGTGCAGTTCGAGTGAAATGTGAAATGTCAATACTTTTCACTGCTTTACATTTCAGTACATCTGAGAAGGTTTTGTGCCAGGGACCGAAGAGGAGATCATAGAAGGAGAAAAAACGAGCACTCTCAATACAAAAATGCAGATTACCGGGTGCACGGCTCACGAAGAATCACTGTTAAAGAGAGAGACAGCCTCAGCCACACGCTGAGGAAGGCTTTACGCCGAAACGCGTCCGTGTTGTGATTGTCCGTGCTACACAATATGCAATAAATGTACCATTAATGGACTTTGAAGTGCTGGCTGTCTCTCTCTTTAACCGAAGAGGAGATCTCTCGCCCATTTCTACTTAAACTTCCACCAACCTCCATCTCTCTTCTCTCTCTCTCTCTCTCTCTCTCTCTCTCTCTCTCTCTCTCTCTATCCCCTAGCCATGAAGAGTGATCACAGGTTCTCCAGTGCTCTGGAGGAAGACGAGGCGCTCATCTATAACTTCTCTCCTGTCTTCAGAGGACAAAAAAGCATCTTCATGGAAAAATACTACTTTGACTGACCTCCAATGTTCCAAAACCACAATTAAATGATGATCACAGTTCACACTTGTGTGTATGACAGTCAATTGTCAGTAAAATAATATCATGAACATGAGGTGAGAGTCCAAAGGGTAACCGGAAGGCTTGCCTCAAAACACATTATCGTTAGGCATAATTTTACTGAGGTTATAAGGTTAGGAATACGTTTAGGGTTAGGCATAGTTTTACTGAGGTTATAAGGTTAGGAATACGTTTAGGGTTAGGCATAGTTTTACTGAGGTTATACGTTTAGGGTTAGGCATAGTTTTACAGAGGTTAATGTTCGGAATAAGTTTATAGGTTTAGGCATAGTTCAGTAGGGGTGACGTTAGGACTTTGGTACTCTTCAGGAAGTTCAGGTGCAGGAGGCCATATACGGATTCAAAGCGACAAATATGCTGTGACTCTTTGTATCTTTGAATCTGCCCGTGTGAACGCAGCATTAGACCCTGGTTTTGGTAGGACAATTGTCTGACAATTACTGCTGCCTGAAGCTGTAATGGTGTAAGGGTGTCCAAATGGGGGACTCCCGCTTAAAGGAGCACTGTCTGTAAACTTGGCCTTCCACACACAGTGCAGTAACACCTGGACCATTGGAGACAATGGCTTGCCTTGTTTATTGGTCTCAAGGGTTAAAGGACCACTTCACCACTTTTCAACCTACGTTCATATACTGTAATTGGTCCATACTAATGTTCATGATAAAATTCCACACAGTCTGTCTCATGGGAGGGCTGTAGGTAGTTCAGAAACCTGTCCACCAGTGACATCATCAATGGGGAACCCAAGCTAATAGAAACTGCAGGCTTTCTATTCTTGAAAAGTTGCAATGCGATAATGGAAGCCATCATTCTCACGATAATAAAAATCTAAATGTTTTTGTGCGTGTTTAAAAAAAATCTGCCTAACGATGATGTCACTGGTGGACGGGTTTCTGAACTGCCCACAGCCCTCCTAAGAGACACAGACGGAGTAGAAAAACATTGTAGTATTTTATCATGAACATTAGTGAGGACTAATTATATGAAGATAAGTTAAAGATTAGTTTTTTTTTTGGCTTTTCTGCCTTTATTGATAGTAATCAAGTGAAGACTGACAGGAAAGAGAGAGAGAGAGAATATTTCCTGTAGGCGGAGACGACATATCTGCGGTTTAAACCCGCACTTCTTCTACTACAGTGAATGGAAAAGTGACTGATGTTAGTCTGCCTCAAACGTTACTCTTTTACCTGCTTTTTACTAACACTAACATTACAAAGATGCCCAGAACATCGGGATGGACCTGTGTAGTTTATGGCTGCTCCAACAGTAGTGGCAACATAAAAAAAAAAAGAAGAAAAAACGGAATGTCAAAATATCTACCGCGGTGGCTGAGACCAGAGCCATAGAGTAATGGTTGAGACAAAGCAGTGAAAGGTCCTGAAAGATACATAACGTCAGTCTTACCCAATACCCAATCTTTCTGTTTTATGAACACAAGGCTGCTGTACTTTATACCTCATACTTTAAATGCTTAGTATGAGACCCGTTTCTGAATCGGTCTATTATGTGGCATGCGCCTGGACCACTTGGCCAGCGGGCGCCCCTATATGAAGATAAGTTGATAAGTGGTCCTTTAAGTATATTACTATATAACCTGTGTGTGTGTGTGTGTGTGTGTGTGTGTGTGTGTGTGTGTGTGTGTGTGTGTGTGTGTGTGTGTGTGTGTGTGTGTGTGTGTGTGTGTGTGTGTGTGTGTGTGTGTGTGTGTGTGTGTGTGTGTGTGTGTGTGTGTGTGTGTGTGTGGCTGGGCCAGGAAATAATTAGTCTAATTACATTAGAGGGTCCGTTAACTGATTATCCCTCCCAAATTACGTGTATGTGCTTCTCTGTAATGTATGTATGTGTCATGTGTGTGCGTGCAATGCCGTGCATGTATCCATATGGTTCCGGGAGTTGATGTACTCCAACTGCCTGTCATCTGAATGTATGTGTTGATGGATGTGTGTGTGTGTGTGTGTGTGTGTGTGTGTATGTGTGTGTGTGTGTGTGTGTGTGTGTGACTGTGTGTGTGTGTGTGTGTGTGTGTGTGTGTGTGTGTGTGTGTGTGTGTGTGTGTGTGTGTGTGTGTGTGTGTGTGCGTGTGTGTGTGTGTGTGTGTGTGTGTGTGTGTGTGTGTGTGTGTGTGTGTGTGTGACTGTGTGTGTGTGTGTGTGTGTGTGTGTGTGTGTGTGTGTGTGTGTGTGTGTGTGTGTGTGTGTGTGTGTGTGTGTGTGGCTGTGTGTGCTTGTCTCCCTGGACGCAAATAGGCTACATGTTTAAAATGGTAAATGGTGCATTTATATAGCGCCTTTATCCAAGGCGCTTTACATAGATTGTGCATTACATTCACCCATTCACACACATTCATACACTGATGGCGGCGGAAACCATGCAAGGTACCAACCAGCACATCAGGAGCAATTAGGGGTTCAGTGTCTTGCTCAAGGACACTTCGACACTAACTCTGGGGGAGCCCGGGTTCGAAATGGCGACCTTGAGGTTACCATCCGGAAACTCTACCCCTGAGCCACCGCCGCCCATGTGTGTATTACTGTATATTCAGACACCACAGTGGTATGTTACGTATGACTATTAATGTACAATTATAAAAGGATAACACAAAATGCCCTAAGGGCTTGTTTCCATTAAAGACATACATACCGGTACCTAAGTACCTAAGTCTAAGTCTAAGTCTGTGTACTGAACTTGAGATACAGTGTACTTCATAAGTTACAGTCCAGCTTGCATTGTGCTTGATAGCGAGATGTTTCTCTGTAAGGCTAGCTTTGTACATTGTGAAGTCAACCTTGCACATCATCATGCCACGTTCTATGTCGCACATCTTCATATCTTACCTTCTCGTTTCTATGATCCAGCACTATAAATATTCCCTGTCTGTCTAATAAACTTTGTGAATCTAATGTGGTGTGATACTGCCTCTGTGTCTCATCATTGGTTCTCCCGGGCCCGTCTCCGTACCAACAAAGGTACTTCAACTGGATCATCACTCACCACCCAGCCTACACACACTACCAGCCTGTTCAGAACCAACTGGATCATCACTCACCACCCAGCCTACACACACTACCAGCCTGTTCAGAGCCAGTCCGACCGAGGGTCCATTTAGAGATCACAACACTAATATACAAGACATCATCTAAGTACAGTTCTACACTATAGCAACTAGCTTATATGTACTGTAACTTATATGTACTGAAAACAATTAGGTGTTAAGCTTAGAAGACTTCTAGGACCAGTTACATATTGCAGACAAGTGTGGTGTTGAAGGAGTCACAGTTTTTCATGTCTGTTATTAGGGCATTTCAGATTTAGGTGGCTGGAATAACAGTTCGGTGGAGCTCCCTCTTACCTGTGCGTGTCTCTCACATTATTGAACAGGCACATGGGCATCCCTGATCCCTTGAGTATCTTGAAGACCAGGCCCATTGCAAGTAGCTGTACTCCATACTGTACAAAGGGCAACTGGCGGCCCGGGGGCCCGGGGCCCTACCTTCACTTAATGTGGCCCTCCGGTTAATATTGGAATATTGATATATAATTTATTTCAGCTGTTACAATTCCAACCATGCAAACATAACTGGCTTTATATTACTGCTACATACTTTTTATGTCCAATATATTTGTATTTAGTTCATAAACTATAATTATAAAGGCATTTGAAAGGCATTTGAAATTAAATAAACATGTTACTTTTCAGGACTCCAATTCAAATATAGCAAAAATAACTGATCTACAAGCTCAAGAGTTTGGAGCTTGTAGATTGGCTATTTTTGCTACAACAGTAATATGCAATGTGGCCCTCTGGAGTGAGTGTGGAATATAGTGGCCCTCTGGAGTGAGTGTGGAATATAGTGGCCCTCTGGAGTGAGTGTGGAATATAGTGGCCCTCTGGAGTGAGTGTGGAATATAGTGGCCCTCTCCATCTTCAAAGTTGCCCACCCCTGGTACTCTGTCCTGACCTCTACCCTGAGGGTGAGGTGAGGTGAGTTCTAGGTGTGAGGCCAAGTAGTAATCCGAGCAGTTTGTTTTGAGAGGTCTGAAGCTTTGTTTTTAATGCCTTTGTGGTAGTACCATGACGTGCAGTCAAAATGATCGAGTGCTATAGTGTCCTCAGTGTATTCCTACTGACCTGCCTCACCAAAGGGAATGTCACTTTTCTAGAGGGAGCGACGACAACGATCTGGTACCAGTGCACCCTCCTAACAAACATGGGTATATTCTCTTTCTACTGCACGTTCTACTGGCTTTCTTCAAATCAGGCCTAAAAAATCTCTCCGGGGGCCAAAGGAGGAGCTAAACTCCCACTTCTCCCATAGAAATGTGTTGGCATTCACTGCCTACCGTTTTATTTTATTTTTTTGCCCTTTTTAACACTTTGTATGTATTGTTGTATATTTGTTGATGATATTGTATTTTGGTGTTATTTAATGCTATGTTAATTGAATATAGGACCACAATGGAAACAAGTCCCCAGGACTTTTTGTGTTATCCTTTTAGCTCAAATGTCATGACTGTACCTCGTTCTGTTACATTTATATCTAATAAATAAAGTATTCAATCAATTAAAAACCAACGAGGAAATCCTGCCCAAAATCTTGTTCTTTGGTTGACTTTCCTGATTACCTTTGTTGCCATTTTTTCACTAGAAGGATAATCCTCTAAAATACAATCCAGGTATAGCCAATGTCATGTCAATATCAACCAGTATCAAATACAGTAGCAATAGCAATATCACAAGACAGGCCTGATGAGCATTCTGAGTCAGCAAGCATCGCATGCATATTTTCAGTCAACTTGATAAGACAGGTGCACCTGCATGTCAATTGCAATTCCAAATGTTTGTGTAAAACAAAAGGCAGACAATATATATCTCTTCACAACAAAACCTACAACTGCCAGTGAAATATGAGTCATATCATCCAGCTGCCACTTAACAAAAGTGGGCCGGGCTCGAGGGGAGGAATACTAGATGTGACTGAGTAGAAGGAAGCAACAGGGAAGTCTTGTTTTAACTGAAGATGCTTAAAGGAGGCTGTATCACTCTGCCAACGGCTGTCACAGAGGCAGAGTAAGGAGAGATTCTCAGGGAGAAGGAAACAGTGGAAAGACTGTCATAATTGTGTGTGTCGGGGAGAGAGAGAGAGAGAGAGAGAGGAGAGACAGTAGAGCAGACATGATCAGCATGGGTTCTTCTGCACTTGTTCTTCTCATTATGCTTTTCCAGATGGAAACTGGACAAGCCACTGCAGGAGCTACAGCTCCTGGTGATGTCATCATTGGTGGACTCTTTCCCATCCATGACGCTGTGGAGAAAGTCGGCAGTAGTATGTATGAACCTGCTGTTCGGAGATGTGTCAGGTGCGTTCACTGTAGCCAGTATGATTGATAACCCACCCCCCTTCCCTTCCCTCCCCCCCCCCTCACTCTCTCTCCAATTTCTCTTATGCCCGTGGTCATTTTCTGCACGTTTCCAATCTTGTGTCATTGTGTGCATTGTTGACATATGATACTGACAGCAGTACTTTGGGCCAACTCAAGCAGGTTCAACAAGGGACGGCTCACTGTGGCTCTGGCAATGATCAACGCAATAGAGACGATCAACAGATCCCCCAAGCTAACTGACATTGGTATCACTCTGGGATATCGAATACACGACTCCTGCCGTGATGTCAGCACAGCACTGAGGACCGTGGATGACTTCTCGCATCAGGGAGGACAAAACACGTCCTCTGGCGGTGTTGCAGCTGTTGTTGGGGCATCCTCTTCTGAAATGTCCATCTCCATTGCCAGGCAACTAACCCTCCACATGATCCCCCAAGTAGGTTTTATTTTATTATTTTTATATTATTCTTTCTTATTTTCTTATTTTTATTTTATTTTATTTTATTTTATTTTATTTTATTTTATTTTATTTTATTTTATTTTATTTTATTTTATTTTATTTTATTTTATTTTATTTTATTTTATTTTATTTGTTTGTTTGTTTGTTTGTTTGTTTGTTTGTTTGTTTGTTTGTTTGTTTGTTTATTTTTTGGTACACTCCCGTACCATATCATTGTCAAATAACAACATAAGGCAATATAACGTCATATATTATTTGGTCATAACTGAATATCTGATTGTGGTGGTGGCGGGGTGTGGTTTGAAGTGGTGGAAAGTAACTCCTAACTATACAATTAATATTAATAATATACAATTTTAAGATACTGTAGTTTTAGTTTTACTAGTTATAACCACCACTGGAGGTTTGTTGTTGTCTGTATGGGGAAAGCTAACAGGTGGCATAATGAATGTGTAAATGTGTCTCAGATGTGCCTTTTCAAGGCTCCGTTCACACAGCTGATCGAGACACATTCCAATACAGCCGGGGAGCCAGTCAACCAAAACATACTTTTTATTTGTGTTTTTTCTATTCATCATTAATACAAGACCTGTCATTCTGTGGACCTTATTGACCAGGTGAATAGAAAAAATCACACCCGTGTGAACTGAGTGGTGTAAGGTTTTATATAGCATGATCAGCTGTGGTCTGACGTAATGTCTGACGTAATGAAATCACACCCGGGTGAACTGAGTGACCACTTTCCTAGATCTAGGCTATTGAGTTCAGCATTCAGCATTGAGTTCAGCATTGCCTGATCAGCCCTGATCTGACGTAATGAAATCACACCTGGATGTGATTTCACAACTGGCTTTTTTTGTGCAGAGAAAATGAGCATGGTTGCTACGGTCATCCAGTTCACCCGGGTGTGATTTAATTACGTCAGAAATTATTTTGAACATAGCAACCATGCTCATTTTTTCTGCACACAAAAGCCAGTTGTAGGAGTGGTTTACACCACTCAAAAACACAAATGACATCACAGGTTATGCTCTATTCCTTGAGGTTTTGGGCCTGTGGCTCCCCGGCTAATACAAGGCTTGCTGCACCATGCAGACTCCCACCCTGCCTGTCCTCATCTACAAAGCTCTCAACAAACCACACCGTGGCCCCAGCCCACCTCAACACTGATATGCTGCAAAAGTGTTACATGCCCCAGGAGTGATACAGATTACACTCCGTTTCCAGTCTATTATTAAGAATACAGGTGAATTGTTGCTCATAAAAGACTGACAAAGACTGACTTGATAAAGCAAAAAATGTGATTTGTGTGCATCACAAAAGGTTGACACAAAGATCTAGATTGTCTAGATGATAAAAAGACAATAAATAATTACTTACTATGAAAACACAACTTCAGCTAAGATATATAAATTAAATCTTAAATCTTCTGCCTTTCTGCAGATCAGCTATTCCTCCACGGCTGTTATTCTGAGTGACAAGAATCGCTTTCCCGCCTTCATGAGGACTGTCCCTAATGACAACCATCAGACGGCTGCCATGGTCAAGCTGCTGAGTGACAGTGGCTGGAACTGGGTGGGAATGGTCACCACAGATGGAGACTACGGCCGATCGGCCTTGGACAGCTTTGTCACCCAGGCTTCAGAGAAGGGGATCTGCGTGGCCTTTAAAGAGATCCTCCCTGGCTCTTTGAACACTCCGGAGTCCCAGTCTGCAATATATCGAGCTGCCACGACCATCCACAAGCACCCAAAGGTGCAGGTCATAGTGTCATTTGTCCACCCTACTCACATGGCGAACCTGTACACAGCGTTGATTGCATTGCCAAGAACAGGCCTAAAGTCACAGTCTATAAAGAGAATATGGGTGGCTAGTGACAGCTGGTCCTCTTCGAGCTCTGTATTTGACAATGTGACACTGGAGGACATAGGACACATTGTGGGTTTTACCTTCAAGAGTGGAAACCTGTCGTCACTCAATCGCTATCTGACAAGGCTGGAGTCTGACGGCGAGGACCACTTGGGAAACAACTCTTTTCTGCAGGAGTTTTATGCACAGATGAATGTCAGTGGAGGAGCACCTGGGATGAAGTCCAAGGCCTTTGAGATGCTAAGAGGCAATACCATCGCAGGCAGTGTCTTCAGCGTCGAGATGGCTGTGAATGCCATCGCTCAAGCTGTGGCTTATGTCTGTGCCTCCAGCTCCAAGAACTGCAAAATCCCAGGCTCACTGAAACCCCAGGAGGTACTACAATATGTTTGCTTAAAACATTTCGTGCATGTGTGCGTGTGCGTGCTTGCGTGTATGCGTGCGTGCCTGCGCATGCGTGCGCGCACGCGTGTATGCGTGTGTGTGTCTGTGTGTGCATGCGTGCGTGTGCATGTGCGTATGTGTGTATGTGTATGTATGTGTGTGTGTTTGTGCACAAACCATTGAATCATCTGCATGCATGTTGTAGGTCCTGAAAGCTCTAAGGTCCATCCAGTTTGAGCAAGAGGAAAGAAAATACAAGTTTGATGGCAACGGAGACATTAGCCTAGGCTACGATGTCATCATGTGGAGGTCGGAGAGCGGGAACGTGTGTGTGCACAACGTTGTGGCTGAGTACCACCCAGGCAACAGCAGCTTCTCCTACACCAGCCAGAGCAACAGACGACAACTGATGGACTTGAGGGTAGGCCATCAAACCTTGACACAGACACAAATACTCTTCTGTACTCAAAGAACTGTGATTCTCAACCATAGGATCCCATGTTTGACATGCATATTAGGCCATGGGTGGCCTGCCATTTGATACAATTTCCTCGTGTTAACTTAATCCGTAAGGGTCCATTTGGACCCCTTGGGGTCCCCAGACCCTATGTTGAAATACAGCGTTGGCCCGGGCCGGCCTAGCGGTCCAGGCACCTGGGCTGGTAATCCAGCCTGACAGCGTGGAGTCCCGATCCCGATGACCTTTGCTGCGTGTCTTCCCCCCATCTCTCTCCCCGTTTCCTGTCAAGCTACTGTATCAATAAAGGCGAAAAGCCCAAAAACATATCTTTAAAAAAATAAGAAATACAATGTTATAGAACCCGATAAGCGTAATTCATGCTCCATCGCTACAATCTGGAAATAGACGATCTACAAGCTCACAACTCGTCAGACTTTAGTAATAGCATAACAGGTTATAGTGTGTAATTCCTACAGTAGGTAGGGGATGATAGGGGAAACCCAATGAATCACACAAGCATGCACACCTTAGAAGAAAACAAAAGGTTTTGTTTACTCAAAATAATGCTTGAAATGTCAGGGGGGAATGTGGAACAGGAGACACAGTTAAAAATAAACAATGGCTCATATTCCTTTGAGCTAATTCAGAATCTCTATCTCCCGAGGACTCCCGGTCCCATCATCCAAAGAAAAGTACATATGATACCCCCTGTGAAGATTTAGCTATAGGACTTTATCAGAACAACAATACCAACATCATTTAACTCCTCTCACCCGAGATTGGCACTTATTTATTAAACGATTCAGATGCTATTGACAGAATTAACAAACAATTTGAAATATTTTGGGAAACAAATAAGAACTCACACAGCGCTGACATAATGGGATAATGATGATGATGCATGGTGCGTTGAATAAAGTGTGAACGTGTGTGCATGTCATCCTCAGCGTGTGGTGTCTAAATGCTCGGATAGCTGTCTACCTGGAGAGTTCAAGAAAACAGCAGAGGGGCCATACACATGTTGCTACGAGTGCATCAACTGCACAGAGAACCACTATTCTGATCGCACAGGCAAGTCATGACTACACAAACACACATTTGAATTATTTTATTTGGATCTGCACAAGAGGCGCAATGCAATAGATCCAAACACTGATCAGAAGAAGGTTACATTATTTGGTCCAACCAAATACAACTGCTGCACATGCTTAACACACAGGAAAAAAAAGGAAAAAAAAGATAGCACAATGATGACATACTATACTACTTGACACTACTAGATAGGATCTTTTTTTTATGCCACCTAAATAAAAACATCGCCTTATCCAGATAGACAGACTGCCCATAATAGCTGAGACAGAACAGTACACACGCACACACACACACACACACACACACACACACACACACACGCGCGCGCGCGCGTGCGCACACGCACACACACTACACATCTAATTGTTTCTCATTGTGCCCTGTCTTCTCCAACCAGACAGTGACCAGTGTCTGAGCTGTGACCCGAAGACAGAGTGGTCCACCCTGGGGAGCAGCGGTTGCAACGCCAAGACTTTGGAATACTTCTCCTGGCGCGATGGCTTTGCCGTGGTCCTGCTGACGTTCTCCGCCCTGGGCATCCTCTTGGTCATGGTGATGGGGGCTCTCTTCCTGCATCGGCGGCACACTCCCGTGGTGAAGGCTGCCGGGGGAGCCCTCTGCCAGGCCATCCTGTTCTCCCTGGTGGGCAGCTTCGTCAGTGCCGTGCTCTTCGTGGGTCAGCCCAACGACCTGCGATGCAAGGCCCGGCAGGTTCTTTTCGGTCTCAGCTTCACGCTGTGCGTCTCCTGCATCCTGGTCAAGTCCCTGAAGATCCTGCTGGCCTTCCAGTTCAACCCCGGGCTGCAGCATCTCCTGCGGAGGCTCTACAAGCCTTACATCATCGTTGCCGGCTGCATGGCTGCGCAGGTGGCGATCTGCGCGTGCTGGTTGTTTCTTAAAAGCCCATTTTACAACGTCGTAATTTATCCAAAAACGCAACTAGCAGAGTGTCACGAGGGCTCGTATGTGGCGTTCGGGGCGATGCTGGGCTACATAGCTGTCCTGGCGCTCGTGTGCTTCATCTGTGCCTTCAAAGGTCGCAAGCTGCCCGAGAAGTACAACGAGGCCAAGTTCATTACCTTTGGCATGCTGCTGTACCTCATCTCCTGGATGATCTTTGTTCCCGTCCATGTCACCACGTCAGGAATATACCTCCCCGCCGTGGAGATGGTCGTCATTCTCATCTCCAACTATGGCATCCTGGCCTGTCATTTCCTCCCAAAGTGCTACGTGATCCTTTTCAAGAAGAGTCAAAACACCAGCAGTGCTTTCAGGAAGAACCTGTTTGAGTTTTCTAGTAAAGAAAGTAAGGCAGCCTCTGTCTCTGATGTTTCTCTGTCGGGGGAGAAACACACCAGTCAGCCCTATATCGTCAGCGCTCCGTCGCTCTTTCTGCCCCCAAAAGAGAACATTCTGCCCCACAGAACCACTGAAGTGACTAATCACACAGACTGCTGTAGTGGATACAGGACATCAGCCACCAATCAAAGAAACCGTCTCCGGAGATGCACCAGCATATGAACTCTTTTTTTTTGTCATCAGATTTCTTTTATCAAAATATTGAAAAATAATTATATTATTAATACTGTAGGTACATGATGCATCTCAGGGAGCTTTCTAGGACCAACATTCACTTCACTTTACTTATTTTTATAATCTCTGCAAGAATGTGTGAGCTGTGGCTCAGGAGGTAGAGCAGGTCGTCCAATGATCCATGGGTCGGCGGTTCGAATCCCGGCTCCTCCTGTCTACATGTCGAAGTGTCCTTGGGCAAGACACTGAACCCCAAATTGCTCCCGATGTGCTGGTTGTTACCTTGCATGGCTTCCGCCGCCATCGGTGTATGAATGTGTGTGTGAATGGGTGAATGTAATGCACAATCTATGTAAAGCGCCTTGGATAAAGGCGCTATATAAATGCACCATTTACCATTTATATAAATGCACCATTTAACCTAAACAATAAAAACATACTTGTGTCTATATAGTCTATACATGTGTACATAAAGACATAACAATACAAATCTTAATTGCAAATGTAAATAATTTAACTTGGACATTTTATATAAATCTTGTCATGAAAATATTAAAACAGCCTGTGTGAATTTCTTAATATTAGTAAAAGGTCTTTGGCAAGACCTGTCACCTCAGTTAAATGAATATGGGAATTGCATGAATTCCTAGTATGGATATGTTTATAAAATACTTTTCTATAGGCATCTGTTTGGAAATGATCTGTTAGTTTAATTATCCTATTTAATTCTGAAGGTCAAATGGCTATAGAACGACGAGTGGCCCGGAAGAGAATTTCCCATTCATTTTTCCCATAGACGTTTGAAAAAGTATTTAATTAAAGACCTGTAAGCCTCAGACAAAGCCAACGCGGCTCCTGACAAATCATGACAATAAACACAATTTCTTGGGCCGAACAAATAATTAGAAAAAGAAAAACTGTTGTACCCTGCCCTTTTTTTCTTCTTATTTGTTGATTTGTTATTGTCATGATTTGTCAGGAGCCCAGTTGGCTTTGTCCGAGGCTTAAAGGTCTAAATAAATACTTTCTGAAAACGTCTATGAGAAAAATGAATAGGACGGGGGCGGGACTGCGACGCTCTATACCCACCGCTATTATTAGCAGTTTACCTAACAAAGACACACAAAGGAGTCTTAACTCCCATCATCAGAGTCGAGAACATCAATCACTTTGTTAACCATGAGTCAACAAAGTTAAATAGTAAGCAGTCTCACTCGTCTCAACACACCCCTGCTTCTGTTGAGATGAGATGATGAGATGAGATATACTTTATTGTCCCACGAGGGGACATTTGTCTTGGGCAAAAGTGCAGTAGTACATGACGCTTTTTAAAACAGACAGACAATACACAGTAGACAATACACAATAGCAGCAATGTACAAGTACAGTATCACAAGAGTAGCACAAGAAAGGTGCAAGAATGCAGTCAGAGGAGGTATATAAATATAAAGTAGGACGCGGTGCTGAAAGTGAGTTTTTATCTTCAGAAATGTGTAGCAGACTCTGGACAAAAGTAATAAACTTACCGTATAGGTGCTTGAAAACATGGGGCCCTATTTTAAGTGCATCACTGAACCATATTGCTCTCATTTCACAATGTCATACTCTTATGTGCAAGAAGGTGCAAGCAAGATTGACCAAATTTAGACGTGATAGATGTAAACAAGCTCCTGCAGATTCTACGTAATTATGTTTTTTGAAGTGCCCAACACTGCTCGATTTCTGGAAATCTGTGATTGATACACTGTCTAACATTATTGTAGACAGTTGTGTTCCCAAACTGTTTTGGTCAGTCAGTGTTGCCGTAGCTGCGGTAGTCCCGCGAGACTACTAGAACGAGAGCTCAGTTTATGTGTATGTGTTTAGCTGACTGTGATCCACACAGACATGTACCCGGTGCCGTAAGCTACATTGGTTGTAAATAAAGTGGTTGTTCAAACCTAAACTACAAGTGGTTCTTTATAGCACAAGAAACAAACATGGTGTTAGAAGTGGGATATCCGCCGATGTGACCACGTTTTTTCGGACATTTTGCACCGTCTCAAGCCTGCACGTGAACTTTTGAAACGACAACAACACAAAAGGATGGCAGACGGATTCAGACGTCCAGACGCTCTAGTCTTCGACGGAAATGTGGCCGAAAACTGGCGCAAGTTTGAGCGCGAGTATGAAATCTTCATTGCCGCAGCACACAGTGATAAGAATGCTAGAACTAGAGCCTATATATTCCTCAATCTCGCGGGACCCGAGGCTATAGAGAGAGAGCAGTCATTCACCTATGCAGCTGCGGTCGAGCAGGATGATGTGGTCATAACACCAGCGGAATCCAGGGAAGACCCCGACTGCCTATTAAAGAAATTCAAGGAATTATGCAACCCGGAACCCAACGTTATAGTGGAGAGGTACAACTTCAATACCAGGCACCAAAAACCTGGTGAAACAATTGAAGCATATGTGAGTTCATTAAAAAATCAAGCCAAAACCTGCAATTTCGGTCAATTGAAAGATGAGCTCATCAGAGACAGACTTGTTTGTGGAATCATCAGTGACAGTGTCAGACGTTCCCTGCTCAAAGAGACTGACCTCACTCTGGCTAAAGCTACACGCATCTGTCAAGTAAGTGAACTCACTGACCAGCACATCAAGGTCCTCTCTGCACCGAAATACACTACTGCCAATGTAGATGCCATGCAGATAAAACGCAGCTTCAAACCCAAGGGTCAATTCAAATACAGAGTGAAAACAGAAGATCCACCAACAGCAATTTCGAGCTGCAGGAATTGTGGGGGTAACCACCCAGCCAAACGTGAGCAATGTCCAGCTTTCGGACAGCAATGTCACAACTGCGGTAAGCATAACCACTTCAAGCAGCTATGCAGATCAGCAAGGGCTAGCAGAACAGGTAGACAAGTATATCTACTGTCAGCCGAGGCGGATTCAGACAGTGATGAGACTTTCACCATTGAATCTCTGTCAGTCCAGGAAGATAATGACATCAATTCTGTGCAATCTGACTGTCACAAAGGGGAGGGACGCTGCACTGTAACCGTCAATGGCAAAACCCTGAAATTGAAAGTGGACACAGGGGCCAAATGTAACGTCATTTCTCTAGATACATACAGAGCCATTGGGCAGTCAGGGAAACTACAAAAGCCACACAAGCTAGTCAAACTTGTCGCTTTTGGTGGAGCTGTGATCAAATCAATTGGCACAGTAAATCTGCACTGCAAGCTTAGTGAGCGGCCATATGACCTGACATTTCAAGTTGTGAACGACGACGTACAATCCATCTTAGGCCTGCGTGACAGCCTGAAGATGGGACTGGTCACCTTTAGCGAGGAGGTGCACCACATTGACACCGTTCAAGATCAAACTCTATCACAGACAATGTTTCAGGAATATGCAGACCTGTTCAAAGATGAACTAGGCGACCTACCTGTGACTTATTCCATGAAAGTGGACCCGACTGTGACGCCAGTTGTCAACCCCCCGCGCCGCGTCCCTGCGGCGATGCAGAAGAAAGTCAAACTGGAACTCCAGAGAATGCAGTCTCTCGGTGTAATTGAACCTGTGGACGAGCCCACTGAATGGGTATCCAACATGGTTGCCACACATAAGAAAGAGACTGATGATGTTCGTATCTGCATAGATCCAAGGAGCCTAAACAAGGCTTTGATGCGGCCCCACCATCCCATGCGCACAGTGGAAGAAGTGGCAGCACAAATGTCAGGGGCCACCGTCTTCTCTGTCCTGGATGCTAAGAGCTCATTCTGGCAAATCAAACTGGATGATGCCTCGTCTCTCTACACGACGTTCACCACTACTTTCGGAAGGTTTAAGTTTCTGAGGATGCCCTTTGGCATCAACACTGCCTCTGAAGTTTTCCAAAGGGCCATGGAACAAATATTTGCCGGATATCCATGCGCTATAATTGTTGATGACATCATCATAGGAGGCAAGGATGCTGAGGAGCATGAAAAACACCTGAAGAAGGTTCTGGACCGAGCTAGACACGTGAAGCTCAGACTCAACAAGAACAAGTGCAAGTTTGGGCTCAAGGAGGTGAGCTATGTAGGGCACGTGTTCACTGAAAATGGACTCAAAGCCGATCCAAAAAAGGCCACAGCGATCAGCGAGATGCCCCCTCCGGAGGACAGGACAGCTCTCCAACGCTTCCTGGGCATGATCACATATCTAGGCAAATACGTTCCGAACCTCAGTGAACTGTCAACGCCACTACGCCAACTGCTGCACAAGGACGTGGTCTGGAGCTGGACACAACATCAGCAGGATGCTTTTGACAGGCTCAAGACGTGTGTCACTAACCCACCTGTGCTTCGATATTATGATGTCTCAAAACCTGTGACACTCACCTGTGATGCGTCCCAACATGGTCTGGGAGCTGCCTGCCTCCAAGATGGCAGACCAATGGCGTATGCATCGCGCTCTCTGACCCCGACGGAAATCAGGTACGCACAGATAGAAAAAGAACTGCTGGCGGTCGTTTTCGCCTGTTATAAGTTTTATGACTACATTTATGGCAAAGCTGTTGTGATCGAGACCGACCACCAGCCTTTGGTCACAATCCACAACAAACCTTTCCATACAATCCCGGCACGCCTGCAGCGCATGATGTTGAGGCTACAAAAATTCAACTTGACCCTGACCTACAAGAAGGGGAAACACCTCTATCTGGCAGACACCCTCTCACGTGCACCGAGGCGTGATGTTTGCCCACTGGAAGAGGAACAGAATGGATTTGAGGTGATGGCAGTCCAGCTGATATCTCCACGGCGGCTTGAGGAACTACGTGAGCATACTGTTGCAGACACCACCCTCCAGACACTCGCCCGCTTCATTCAAAGCGGCTGGCCAAGGCGCACATGCAGTGTGCTGGCGGAGGTGAAACCGTTTTTCAGCTTCAGAGATGACCTCACCGTTGAGGACGACATCATCATGAGAGGAAACAGAGCCGTCATTCCTATCTCCCTGCATTCTGAGTATTTGAAAGTATTGCACAAGGGCCACCCAGGCATGGAGTCTACCAAGAAAAGGGCAAGAGAAAGTGTGTTCTGGCCATCATTGAACGACGACATAGACACTGCCGTCAAAGCATGCAGTGTCTGTAACAGCCTAAAAGCGCATCAACAAAAAGAGCCACTGAAACTACACACGGTCCCTGACCTGCCGTGGTCTATTGTCGGTACAGACATATTTGAGTGGGATAACCATCACTATTTGGTGCTCGTGGACTCTTACTCGGGCTGGTTTGAAATTGACCAACTCAGCAACATAACGTCCCTGAGCGTGATCAACAAGCTGAAACGTCACTTCTCAGTTCACGGATCACCACAGAAGTTGTACTCGGATGGTGGCACCCAGTACACCAGTCAGATGTTTCGTGACTTTGCCAGATCTTGGGACTTTGCACATGTGACAAGCAGTCCCGAGTACCCTCAGTCTAACGGCCTTAGTGAGAGGGCCGTGAGGAGTGCAAAGAAACTCCTGGAGACGACAAAGAGAGACGGAACAGACTTCTACCTCAACTTGCTACACATTCGAAACATGCCCAGGGACGAGATCTTGGGCTCCCCTGCGCAAAGACTGTTCTCCAGACGGACTCGAACGATCCTGCCAATCTGCAAACAGTTACTGACTCCAGCAGCGAAAGCGTCGGCCGACATACAAGCCCAGCTCACAAGGAAGCGCAAGGCTCAGAAGCGCTGCTATGACAGGTCCAGCAAACCTCTAGCTCCCCTGTCACAAAATCAAGTGGTACGACTACAAACACAAAAAGGCCATGACAAATTAGGCATTGTAAAGAGACTTTGTGTTGCGCCACGTTCATACGTGGTGGAGTCTGACGGGAGAGAATACAGACGCAACAGACGTCACATTCTGCCAGTGATGGAGCCACGACCTACACGACCTACAGACCCTGTCGTCGCAAAGGACCCGGAAATGCCACAACGCACTCCCATTCAACAGATGGACGGAACACAAATGACTGAAGAGCCGGATAACACTCACTGCTCACTGCCAGGACAATGCCAAGCACAAACTAGTGCCGGGAAGGCTCCCGACGGTGTGCCACAGGAGTGTACAGAGACAAAGGACCATAGCCCAGTTCAGCCATCCACTCCTGTGTACCGCACTAGATTTGGTAGGGTCCCTAAACCAAACAGAAAGTACCTTGATTAGGAGATGTGATTTGTTCACTTAAAAAAAAAAGGGGGAAGAAGGGAAGGACATTTGAAAAATGTTTCATGTTTCTTGTAATAGGTGTTTTCACATGCTACGTTTTTTATTTTCTATATGCAGTACCTTTTGGCTTTGGACTCTGTCAATGGTTGGTTGATGAGCATTGCTTGAAAAGGGGGATGTAGACAGTTGTGTTCCCAAACTGTTTTGGTCAGTCAGTGTTGCCGTAGCTGCGGTAGTCCCGCGAGACTACTAGAACGAGAGCTCAGTTTATGTGTATGTGTTTAGCTGACTGTGATCCACACAGACATGTACCCGGTGCCGTAAGCTACATTGGTTGTAAATAAAGTGGTTGTTCAAACCTAAACTACAAGTGGTTCTTTATAGCACAAGAAACAAACAATTATTAACCACTGGACCATTCTCCTTATATTGCATTTGGTTCTGTGCCACCAGAGGTGTCGCTATTAAAGTAATATCAAAGGTAATGGCTTGGGCTTAATTGCTGTTGGCCAGACGGCTGATACTTTTCAAATGGAAGGAACTTACTCTTATTGGGTCAGAGAGGTTATGCAGTTTAGGATGAGATATTACCTTCAAGGATCCATATTGAAGTTTTATACAGCCTGGCGAGCCTGCAACCGTTCTTGACTTTTATAGAAAAAAAATGAAGCAAGTGTAACGCCATAGTGAGCCATAAAGGGATAGTTCAGGAAATACTTCTCATTAATATAGTGGTTGCATAGGTATATTGATTGCCTGAGTCCTGTGGTGGGAGTTGTGGTCTGGTTTTGGTGAATAAGTAGTTCCGGTCATTTGTTGGGGGTCTGGAGGGCACATTGTTGACCTATTTTTACAATATGTACCTTTGTTCAGTACCAGTATATCATTACGCCAGCAGCAGCACAAAACCATGTGGCAGAGGGGTCAAAGTTGAACGAAAGTTGCTCTAGGCTATATGGTAGAAATAGGTAAACAATACAACACTCTCACCACGGGACTCAGTCAATCAATTAATACCTTTGCAACCACTAATGGCAAGTACTTTCTACAAACATCCAAACATCTGAACTAACCTTTTAATTGTTCAGCAGCCTGATGACAGGTGATGTCGTTAGGCTGGCCTTAGACCTTTTTCTTTTCCTGAACCTACCTGTGGATTATACCAGGGACTTTTCTTCTTTTTGCTCTCCCTCATACACCACTCGCGGATTACACCAGTGTTGCGGATTATACCAGTGTCTGTCTTTTGTTTGAAAGATATTTTTTGTGGCTTTTGTCTTTATTTTATTATTTTATAGAGGGATAGGTATACAGTAGGCTGACAGGAAATGGGGAGAGAGATGGGGGCCGGGTGACACACAGTAAGGGCCGTGGGGATCGGGACTCGAACCTGCGGCACACTGTCAGACTGGATTACCAGCCAAGGTGTCTTCTATATGGATTATGTGGCTGACACGCACTGACTCTTTGCACCTCAATTCTACTGTAGCATCATGACTAATGTCCTTAAATATATAATGCACAGTACACATTGGCTGCTATAATGCACACGCACCTTTATATATCTTAGGTACTATGTAAATGTTTCTTTTTGGACTACAAACTACAGGCTACACAGGGAAACCCTTTACTTGTACAGTTTGTGGTAAAAGCTTTGCTTAAACTTTTTTTCCTGCCTTGATCTCCTTGATTTTACCTGATGTCAAAATGTACACAGAAACTCTGACACACTTGCTGAGGGGGATGTTAAATGATCTGTATGTCCTCTTCAAAAACATGGAGGTCTGGTGGATGTGTATACATTACACACATGACATCAGCAGTAATCCTGACATTACAGTACACTACAAAGAACTGCCTGGAGCAGTTCCCACTTGCAATTCAATATCCCATTATTCCCATTGCTATTCCAAGTAAATTGTGTGTTAATTCAAGTGTCAATAGTATACCCAACAAATCAGTTTTTACTATATTTGGTAAGGCTATATGTACAGTATGAGTTTACATTGTTTACAATTAAATAAGAAGTCAAAACATTGAATCTAATTCTAAATATAACTGTGCGGGAGGGTAAACCGCCTTGGGCATATAGCGCTACATCAAGTTTCGCCCAAGCTGAGAGTAGCCTACTCATCTCTGAACTGGCCAGTCTGGTTACATAATAAAGATGAATGATAACATAACATGATGCATGTTTCTGGCTTTTGTCCCACTTCAGGATACAGTGAATACCGGTAAGCATTCTATGAAAATATAAATGTTCACAGATAATACAAGGCTCATAAAAGAGATTTCATTCATACTGCTTTTGCGTGTGTCCTGCACCGTGCATGTTGGCACTGCAGTGTGCTTGCGTATTATAACTTTTAAATGAATAAAATAAAATACATTTTTGATCTTCATTTAAATCTATGCATGTGATTAGGCCTATATCACATGACTAGATCAGTTAAATTCCTTCTTACACCTCTGGAAGGAGATGGCTTTCTCAGAAGAAAAAAAAAAAACTAAGTAGGTTTAAGTAGGTTCTCAAAGTGGTGTCTGGGGATCCCCCATGGTACCAGGGAGTCCTTAGCTAAATTTGTTAATAAAATAGCAGATGTACAAGCTCACAGTGCCGCACGAATGAGCTTGTACATTATGCTATTCTTTTTTTATTTGCTGAAAAACCACACTCAAGAGATTTGGTGTAGAGGGGAAAAGGAGGGTGCCTTGGACTCGGGGATGCATGGCTCCAGTAAGCAATGTAGGCTATATATCATAAAATTACAATTTACAATTTAGGCATTTAGCAGACGCTCTTAATCCAGAGCGACTTACATTAAGCAAGAACAAAAAGCATGGGAATACATCACATATATAAAAAGCATTTATCAAGAAACATGCGTAAGCTAAGAACGTAACTAGAACATATCTATATATAATGACACTATACATATAAGCTATACATATATATTATACTATGCTGTACTGTTATTGTGCTGTCTACATGACATGCTATAAGTCTGTTTCAAATGCTATCTAAGTCTAAAAAGTGCTGTCTAAGGGGGTAGGGTAAGTGCTATGGGCCATGGTGGAGTCTGAAAAGGTGGGTTTTCAAACTACGGCGGAAGATTGGAAGTGATGCTGCAGTTCTGATTGCAACGGGAAGTGCGTTCCACAGTTTTGGGGCCAGAAGGGAGAAGAGTTTGGGACGTGTGGAGCGTTGTCCCGGCGCCCATCATACATGGGCAACCAGCTGCCTGGGGCCACATGCTGCACATTCTGCCACCACTTTTACTTAATGCTGTAATAATAGTAATTTAAGTATTACTAAATGCATTTGAAATTAAATAAAACTGTTACACTGAATAATACTTCCCCACTATCCCTTTATTAATGTAGCTATTTGAGTAATGGGATTTTCAGTATACTACAGGTGAATGTGACCCCCTGGAGTGAGTCTAGTAATTTTGTGGCCGTCATCAAAGTTGCGTGCGTGCATGGTCTAGGGAAGTAAAGTGCATGCACTCAAATTGCAAGGGAAATTTTGGGATTAAAACAGCATATTGTCTTTGGTCCCAGCAGTGACTAGGTCAGACCACCCGTAATGCACACTTTGGAGGAATGTAAATGCAAACCCATTGCAAGATATGGTGAAACAGGATCTGTGTAGAGTGGAATGTCTCACTTGTGAGGCCTATTGTCACTTAATGCTTAAGGACATAATCCTCATTGACTGGGGAGAACCAGGGAGTGTGTGTTTTTTGAGAGGGCTAGAAATGCCATGAACTCAATATATTTGGTAAAAACGGACTGAAACTTGTGAAGCACAATGGAGAATTTAAGCTTTCCAATTTATTATTGTACATTTGTGTTTAGGCCTATTTGAAAAGGATCCCCATTATACCATGGCAATCCGCTAGTCTTATTGGGGTCCACACAAACACATACCGATATTACAAAACACACACAAAAAAAGAAACTACAACATAAATTGCATTCATTCACATTACAGTTACATCAATATCAATATAAAAACTGATTCAATTGCATGAATTCACATTAGAGTTATCTCAATATCAATATAAAACAGATGAAAACATAAATACTATGGTACGAAATGAATAATTTATAGAATAAGTTTATTCCTTTAATGGTCATCTGCATTTTTGTAAATACCTTCATCCAAACAATCTATTGTTGAAATATACTGAAACTGACTGTACTTTATTGTTCCCTTAATACATTTAACACTGGAGCTTGAAGCATTAAGGGTTTGTATGTGTATGAGCCGATCTACAATAGAAAGAGACTAGAGGACATAAATACCTGGCCATCAGAGGGCCAGGTGTAGTTGATTGGAGGTTCACAGCTTTTTACGTCTGGTTTTTGTTGCTCTACACCTCCTTCTATTCTAAGTTACAGTTTATATGCTAAAAGTATTTTTTATTTTGTTTTCAACTTGGATGGAATAAACCTTTTGAGTTCAACTTTAACTTTTCGTCTGGACATTCCTCATTTCCCTTTTTTGGTCACGTTTGCTGCACAAAGCCAGTCAGTTAGAAAAAGGTACTCTCAATCAACCACCACAAGAACAAAAGGTCTCTACAGTATGAATAAAGGACTGTCTGGTACAGAACACAACACGCAAAGCCGGAAGAAACTGAATGTTGACAGAGTTTATGGTTTTGTGTATTGTTGTGTATCATCACTCAGACACTTCCATGACGTAAACTAGTCTACAAAGACGTCTGGTATGCTCCTCCACAGAATCGCAAACAATTTACAGCCTTGAGGTGTCTAAATACCTCATAAACAATAGTGGTGTTGCATAAACTAGTCAGAAGACTAAACGTGCATCCAGCTGCAGTGTTATGAATTGTTTCCCCCTGAGGTTCTGAATCTGGTTTGACTGGATTCATTCTCAGCAAGTCTATTTTTGACAACTGAATGATTCATGAATGCATGAATTGCCTGTGTTTGAAAACACTTATGCCATATGATGATATTAGCATATTACGATATCCAAAATATTGATATATTTCCAGCACTGTCTATCTATGTCCATTGTCCACGAATTAAAATAAAATGCTGGTCTCTGGTGGCCAGTGTATAGTATACGTATTACTGTATCTGATTTGGTTAAAGTTTTAACTCCATGTTTACCACACATTGTGTTGTGGAATGATCTCCACAATCTCCTTACCAATCAACCAAGAAATAAATAGGGCTTTAAAATTACTCACTTTGTGTTGACAAAATATAGAATTATGATACATTTGGAATGTTTAAGGGTTTAGCTGATTGCAAGAGCAAATAGTGCCAAACAACAATCTATTCTTACACTTATGCTTTGGAAAATGTCAAAATGCATTTATAATTTCATCTTCTTTAATCCTGTAGTCATCGTGAGTGTCATTCTTGCTGTATTTACAATGGAATCAAGTGTTGGAGGGTTAGAGCAGGGGTTTTCAACTGATTATGAACCAGGGACCACCACCCTGACTATGAATCAACCTGGGGACCACTGTTGTGTTGGGTGGGGGGATATGGGCGTGGTTTGTGGGGGTGAAAAAGCTTGAAATTAAATATTGACTGTTAAGGCCTTCATTTTAATTTGTTAATTTGAGGTGAATTAAATCAAGCCCTTAACAGTCATCATTTAACCGATTATGTGCTAGTGGTGAGGAGCTCAAAAAAGATTGAGAACTCTATTCCTTTCCCATGGTTGCCCTTATTCTGTTTTCTTAACCTTCTATAAACTCATACAGCAGATGATGATTATATGGGCGCGTTTGTGGACCAGACCCATTGCAAGATGCTGTACTCTGTCGTCAACCCTAAGGCCTCACTCAGACCTTTACTGCATTGCTGTATGCTTGTTGGATGAATGTTGTGTACTGTCATGGCCGCCCCAATGCATTTCCAATGGGAGTCACATGGTTTGACACAACATTTGTGTTGTATGAGGGGGGGGGCGCAGTCGAAACACAGCCGAAATCCATACAACAGCTTGTAGTCCAAAATGTGGACTACAAACCATGTGACTTCCATTGGAAATGCATTGGGGCGGCCATGACACTACACAACATTCATCCAAGCATACAGCAATGCAGTAAAGGTCTGAGTGAGGCCGTAAGCCATTCCAACCATGTTTGCTGATAATGGTGACTGCAGTCAATCAAGTAGGCCTGCACTTTCCCTTGAAATTCTAATTCCCTTTTCTGTAGAAGTTATTGATATCCGACTTCCCAGTAACTGACAACATCGGTGTGTCATCAATCATACATATCACTAGGATATTTAATTAGTGCACCAATAAAGAAAAAATCTTCACTTCACTTTGACAGGCTGGAATGGCTTAGGGTTGACGACAGAGTACAGAATCTTGCAATGGGTCTGGTCCCCAAGATTCGATACACTACCAAGATACCCATGTACCTGTCTAAATACTTCCTTAATGTCAATGAAGTCCACACCCACAACACCGGAGGGAGCGCAAATAACCATGTGCAACCCAGATTCGGCACTAACAAGGGACTAAATTCATTTTGCTTTTATGCCACCCAAATGTGGAACGCCCTACCAACAGTCATTAAGACATGCGAATCCCTTGACTCCTTCATAACCGCTCTCAAAGGGCACCTACGGATGGCTGCAATTCGAAACTGGCCCCGTAAAATCTCAATCCCCCCCCCCCCCCCCCCCAACCCACCCCCTTTTCCCCCTCACCATATGTTTATTTCCCTTTTTGCCTCTATGATTTCCTGTTTTTGGCTATATAGAAGTGTATATTTGTATGTCTCTAAATGTTTTGATGAAGTGAAAACGGTGGAACCTATTGTAAACAAATGTAATGCTTTTATGGTGTCGTCCACTCACAGTTAACAGTTTTTGTATTGAGTTGTGCTTGAAATGTATTGTAATTCTGCAAACTGTTAATACATACTTCAATCAATCAAAAACACATTTACTTAAGTACTGTAGGCTACTTAGGTACTGAGGTATTTGTGCTTTACTTTAGTATTTCAAATTTCCAGTACTTTTACTTCAACTCCACTATCTATCTCAGATCCAAATATTGTACTTTTACTCCACTACATGAAAACGTTACTAGTTACTTTGGAGATTTAGATTTGAAAACATACATTAAACACGTCAACCCTAATATACATTTCAGCCATTTGCAAATAGCAGATCTACAAATATTGTGTGCTTGTAGATCTGCTATTTTCAAAATATGTTTTACACATTTCAACGTCTCGGACATTCTGCAATATGACTAGATACATTTAGTAGTTTAAGTACATTTTGATGCCGATACTTTTGTACTTTTACTATTTTTTAATACGGGACTTATATTTGAGTACATCTACATTGCAGTATCTTGATACTTTATTACTTTTACTTGAAACATGCGACTAGTACTTTTTCCACCAAAAAAAAGTTTTATGGTTTACCTATCCCAATGCTAAAATAACTAATACACTTTTTTCCCCCGCCCATGTGTCTGCTTACAGTTCATATAGGTTTATTGAATGGCAAGCACACACAAATATGCCTGAGTCTACTATAACTCATATTATCTAGCAGGGTGACACAAGGACTCCATCTAGTGGCCAAATTAAACACTGGGGTATGGTGAAAGGTTTATGAAAATTGTTTTGAAAGAAGAAAATAAAACAGAATTGATGAATTGAATGATCACTTTGAAAAATGGAATGCTTCATGTTGTAATTATCATAGGCCTATAGTAATTATTTGATAATGGCAGCTTCAAAATTTGTCATGTTCTTATCTTGTGACCCAACTGTGCCAGAGCAAAGTAGTTGTGATCCCACTAATTTGGATGGAATATCAAACATCTGTGACACTTGTCACATGCCCCTGAGAACATGGAGTGTTTTAGTTTGAGGGACCAGCCAGGTAAAGGTATGGCGTCGCCTACACACACCACTAATGAGCTAAGATGCTAAACAATACAGTAAGCTTTGTGTAATGCTGTTGCCAAGCTTGCTGTAGATTAGAAGCGTCAGTATAGTCATTAGTCACTATACTTTTTAGTCATACATATAGGCTATATTAATACCAATGCTGTTCTAAACAAATGCAGTGTAGGAATAAGAATATCAGCAATAGTATGCAGGCTTGTAACACCACAATTTATTCTTTTTTTTTTACATTTCCCCAAAACACATTAAATCAACAAACCCGATATAATTCAGATAGAATGTGCCTGGCCTGATCCAGCTTCACTGCCAGCCCTCTGAGACCCATTCAACATTAGGAGACAGACACTCAATGGCTGCATGACACAGTATTCACTTACCGGACAGGGACCATACCATGGCATTATAGTTCTGTTGGAGGCGGAGCCATTTGAGAACACAGCAAAATACATTTTGAAACATGCGACTAGTACTTTTTCCACCAAAAAAAAGTTTTATGGTTTACCTATCCCAATGCTAAAATAACTAATACACTTTTTTCCCCCGCCCATGTGTCTGCTTACAGTTCATATAGGTTTATTGAATGGCAAGCACACACAAATATGCCCGAGTCTACTATAACTCATATTATCTAGCAGGGTGACACAAGGACTCCATCTAGTGGCCAAATGAAACACTGGGGTATGGTGAAAGGTTTATGAAAATTGTTTTGAAAGAAGAAAATAAAACAGAATTGATGAATTGAATGATCACTTTGAAAAATGGAATGCTTCATGTTGTAATTATCATATGCCTATAGTAATTATTTGATAATGGCAGCTTCAAAATTTGTCATGTTCTTATCTTGTGACCCAACTGTGCCAGAGCAAAGTAGTTGTGATCCCACTAATTTGGATGGAATATCAAACATCTGTGACACTTGTCACATGCCCCTGAGAACATGGAGTGTTTTAGTTTGAGGGACCAGCCAGGTAAAGGTATGGCGTCGCCTACACACACCACTAATGAGCTAAGATGCTAAACAATACAGTAAGCTTTGTGTAATGCTGTTGCCAAGCTTGCTGTAGATTAGAAGCGTCAGTATAGTCATTAGTCACTATACGTTTTAGTCATACATATAGGCTATATTAATACCAATGCTGTTCTAAACAAATGCAGTGTAGGAATAAGAATATCAGCAATAGTATGCAGGCTTGTAACACCACAATTTATTCTTTTTTTTTTTTTACATTTCCCCAAAACACATTAAATCAACAAACCCGATATAATTCAGATAGAATGTGCCTGGCCTGATCCAGCTTCACTGCCAGCCCTCTGAGACCCATTCAACATTAGGAGACAGACACTCAATGGCTGCATGACACAGTATTCACTTACCGGACAGGGACCATACCATGGCATTATAGTTCTGTGTTGGAGGCGGAGCCATTTGAGAACACAGCAAAATACATTTTCAAAACAGGAGAAAAGAAATGTACAACCTACCAAAACCTAAAAAAAAAAAAAAAAAAAAAAAAGATATACAATCATACAAACATGAGAAATATTAGAAAAACTATACACGATTGAATGTGCTTGACATCAATTTTTGCATTACAAATACTTTCCGTAAATATATAGATTTCTCATTCTGGACCAATTTATGCTGCTGTACTCAAAATGGACACACCATATACATCGTTGAATAATGTAACATGTCAAATATAAAGATTACCAATTATTGTTCCAGGGAGAAACAAAGAATGTAGTCTGTGTGGATAAAAAGCAACAAAAAAAAAGAAAATAAAAATAAATCTGTGGCTCTTAGCATTTCCAAACCAGTCAAGGACATTAAGAAAAAAAAAAAGAAAAAATTCACATAACCGGCAGCAAGTAAAAGGAAAGCCAATGGGAGATACTACAGCTGCATATGCCACCATCCCATACAGATATGTTATATACACAACATCCTTAAAATACTTTCTTTAGACACTTTCTCTTATATGTATATATAATATACAAAGCCCTATTTTTCAATTTAGATAGTCATTTTCCCATCCAATCAAATTCACGGTATCACAAAGGATAACATTAATTAAAAAATAATATCCATGGTGTACGTTGCTAGTAAAGCAAAGCAAAGTTCTTTGTTTACCCAGGGTGAATGGACTAAGCTCGAGATGCTTGTTTACAGCCAGTCCCTGCTCATAGAACATTTCATGGTAGGGGTTCAATGCCTTGCTCAAGGGCACTTCAGCGGTGGTAATTTTAACGTGCCGGTCCGGGGATTCGAACTGGCGACCTTCCGATAACAAGACCGCTCCGCAAACCGTTCGTCCACCGCTGCCCCTAAAATTGTATTGGGTACAATACATTGGGTGCTAGTATTGGGTGAGATGCGCAAACTAATACAAAAAGGGTGAAAAAAAAACCCAGTCCATTTTCATGTATGTCAAGAGACTGAAACCACACAGCACACAATATAGGCAGCACCTGTCTTAGCCCGATACTGCTTTGAAACAAAGAGCAGCTTGAATAAACAGCAACACTGCTTAGTAGCCACTAGCCTGTAACATTAATTAAAATCTCACTCTTGCGTAAAGACAATTAAATAACACACTCAGGTGAGCAGTACACCGACACTGCAGTCAGAGCCTAGACGGTTGCGAGTTGACAATAATCAGCCCCTTTCTCAAAACCATGAGCAGAAAAGCCCTTTCCGCAGAATAAATAAAGAGATTCAATCCCCAGGTCGCTGTAAAAATTTAATTTTCATCAACAGGAGAGGAAATGTAACAAGAGAGAATGTGTAGCTACCTCAGACTTAAATATGACACTGGAACACCCATGACGTAGCACTGTATATACATCTCTGGAACACCCATGACGTAGCACTGTATATACATCTCTGGAACACCCATGACGTAGCACTGTATATACATCTCTGGAACACCCATGACGTAGCACTGTATATACATCTCTGGAACACCCATGACGTAGCACTGTATATACATCTCTGGAACACCCATGACGTAGCACTGTATATACATCTCTGGAACACCCATGACGTAGCACTGTATATACATCTCTGGAACACCCATGACGAAGCACTGTATATACATCTCTGGAACACCCATGACGAAGCACTGTATATACATCTCTGGAACACCCATGACGAAGCACTGTATATACATCTCTGGAACACCCATGACGTAGCACTGTATATACATCCCCAAAATCTCAACTCTGGACTGGAGCCAACAAGGGAAAATGAGTCAAGACATCCCCCTTCAGGATGCGAGGGAGAGTGTTCATGATTGGATTTTTGGTCAGTTAAAAATCCATAGCTTGAGTCTTATGCTTCACAATGTTCATATCATAGGGTTTCTTTTTCTTGACTGAAGAGGTAGTTTCACATTCAAAAAGGGAAATGGAAGGTAATTTTGAGACCCCGATTTGTAATAGAAATACGGTAATACTTGTATCACTGTAATCATTTATCATGATTAAAATATCACAGTAAATCAAGAGTATTGTAGGAGAAAAAAAATAAAAAAAATGTCACTATTCGGCCAACGTGAGCGTATTTTCCACAGCATAGACTCCAGGTCTGCACGGGACGGGTACTAGCGAAGCCAAGCAATCCATGCAGGCTCCCACGAGTGTCAAAACACTGACAATCAGCCACCCAGAACAAAAACGGCTCTTTCATTTGTTTTTCTATCCACAAACCCCTTGACTGCCTATTTTGCCTCTCTTGAGCTCACTACAGAGAGTTTTTTTTTTTGTGGCTAGTTTTGTAGAAGAGAAAATCCAGGGACTGTAGCAGGCCCGTCGGCAAGGAGACAAGGAGGACATTGCAGGACAGCAGGTTTATCAGTGCCATGAACAGGCACTCGCTGGGGAGGGTTAGACTCCTGGATAAGGAGGGGAAGTGGGAGGTCGGTGTGGGTTAGAGCTGGAAGCCCTCCATGGGTCCGTCCGGCTGCTGGAAGATGTACTGACCCTGGTTCTGATCCACCTGCGGTGCCAGGTTGGCATCTTCCTCCTCGACGCCAAAGTAGTGTTCAATCAGGTCGAAAGCCTTCTGGTAGATTTCCTGGTTCTCGTGGCTTTGCAGGAACTCAATCTTGTCCAGGCCTGAATGGAGAATACGGATAAAGCATTGAGACGGGTACAGGCTTTAGTTCCGACATACTATTGATCCGAAACCTCAATCCCTAACCTAACCATAACCGCAAGCACGGGAGCAGCGCATGTTGGACCATCGCATTGCATGTCCCTGCGCTTCGGATCTTTGTGCGCACCAAACTAATCAATTGAATTGATTATTAAAAATAATATTTATAAAATCAATTTTCAAAAGTTGCAGATCTACAAGCTTGTGACTCGCTGTGTTTGTAGATCAGCTACTTTCACACGCCACCACTGTACGACATAGTATGAAATAGTTTATGAGTGGTTAATCAGACTAGCCGATTATAAAATAACCAATTAGAATATTTCACTGTGTGATATACTGTATATATACTCATTTATTTATGCATTTTTATCTTCGAATTAAGTAAATTAAAAACCCATTCAATCAACAAGCCCTAACCCAGTGTTTGCCACGGACGGATCACAAGATGCTTCTCAAATCTCTATGCAGCTGCTCTTACCATAAGCCTCTTCGATGAGTGCACAGTAGGGGTTGATGCCACTTCCATTCTGCTTGGCCTCCTGTTCTCCAAGTCTTAGGATGTTCTCAAGGCCATTGAGAGACACCTGCACAATCTTAGAGTCCATCACCGTCAGCAAATCACACATTGGCTTGATGGTGTTGAGTGACACCAGATACCTAGATGGAACAGAACAGATTGTTCCAACTTTCAAAACATCCATTACCAAGTGTGGGGTGAATAATGGTAGAATTACAGCTTATATTGTTGTGGTGCTGAGACTGACACCACATACTGTACAATACATACCTAGAAAGAACAGATTATCCCAACTTTCAATACATTGTGGGGGATTAATGGTAGAATAATTACATCTTATATCGTTAGGTCGTTTACCTTTGGCTTGATATGTTCTGATCAACATAATGAGTGTAATTACCATACCGTAATTCCCCTACAATAAATAAATAAGCATATACTTGCAGTTGCAAAAGTAAAACGTGGCAGCATTATGCTGCCACATCAGCCCTAGTTTGAAAACATCAGTTAATTTGAGCATGACATGAGCATACGTCTATCTTGCATTAGGTGCCTCATACTGCAATTACAAGTCGTGGGTTCACATCTTGCACAATTACCTAATCTGCACAGGGGTGCCCCCAGAGGTGGCATTTGTGATAGCCCAGGCAGCTTCCTTCCTTGTGCGAAACTCTGCTTTCTGAAGGATGTCAATGAGTACGGGGAAGATGTTGGCATCAATTACGGTCTGTGAGGGTAAAACATTACAGGTGAACATGTCAGCTTACACATGCATAAGACCTTCTTCTTGCTCTGCGTGTTGCCAAATACAGAAAAGGCCTATACCTGAATCTGTGCTCGGTTTCCCGCTGTGATGTTTGATACAGTCCAGCAGGCCTCCTTTTTGATGGACTCCTTGGGGCTGCTGAGGAGGTGCAGCAAGCAGGGCAGTGCTGAACAGTTCAAGATCACCTGAAATGACAGGGGGAAAAGTGAGTACATAGAACAAGGCAAACAGGAGAAGACGCAGACAAAACTCAAAGTTTAAAAACTTGATTCTACCTGCGTTTGAATATCATCTCCTGTCACAATGTTGCCCACAGCACGCAGTGCAGGCGAGACCACCTTATAGTCACTGTGCCTATGATAGAAAAACAAAGGCACGATATAAATGTAGTACCGTTTCCAACCAGGACATAACTTTACTACTATTGATGTTGCGTTAGGACTCCTTACATGAGCAGCTCCACCAGTCTGCGGCACACCCCAGAGTCGATGACAGTCTGGATCTTGTCATTGGGGCCATCAGACAGGTAGGACAAGGCCCAGCAGGCATCCGCCAACACATCTGGATCACTGCTGAAGAGAAGCCTGGACAACACACTCAGACAGGGAGACACCTGAGAGAGCGAGGCGGGCAGGAGATAGAGAAGAGGCCATACATCATCACCAGGGTGGGAAACGGCTAAAGCAACAAAAACAAATAGCCAGTCTACAAGCTCACCATATGTTTGAGCTTGTAGATCTGCATTTTTTGGCAGGAAACACCGTCCTACAACTAAGTATAAATAAGGCTTAAGTCAAAATGGTTCTTCTACTGTATACTGTCAGTCTGACTTCCATAGCAGCCACTTTTGGTAAGAAAACAATATTCTAAACAATGTTGTTGGCTGGTGAGATGATCATAGAAATGTCAGAAATAAGAACCATCCCATCATTGCACAAATATATGGCCTCAGCATGATCTGGTTCATGCCAAATGGACTGACCTTTGCAAACTCTGGTGGCGGGTTCTTTCCCCGGCACAGGTTAGAAAGGGCCCATACCGCGTTCCTGGTTGTTGTGAGACGGTTGGATTTGGCAAGAAGCCTAAAAATGAAAACATTCAATGTCAGTCTCACCATCAGTATATTCAGCAGAGACAACACTGTCAAACACACACACACACACAGAAGAAAAACACGCACTGTTGTAGAGAGGGCAGGATGCAACAGTTGAGCACGTAGTCTCTGCACTCTGCGTTGTCCCCTGCTATGTTCCCCAGCGCCCACACAGCCTGAAATACACCACGCACACATCACACTCCGTTCACCTTACACCCTGGGTTCCAAATTTCCACCAGCACTAGCCAAGTGTATTTTTGCATACATCAACCTGATAGTTAAACTAGACAGTTAATTCCAGACATAACCCTTGTTGCTCTGTTAAATTAGGTAAAAGGTGCCAACCTGTTCTTGGACGTCCTCGTAGTCTGAGTTGAGTAGTTCGATGAAGATGGGCACAGCGCCTGTTTCAATGACTACCTTGGTATGCAGGAAGGTACCTGAGGCGATGTTAGTTAGGGCCCAGGCTGCCTCGAACTGTTGCAGTCATACATGCATGTGCACACACACAAACACAGGAGTCATTTTACACTATTGTCACATGGGTGAGAATAAGACACGTTTTTTTTGACAAAACACCTAGCACTCAGTGAAAGGCTGATCCTACCAGAGATTGCTTTCCATGCCAGCCGATAGGAATAGGAATACCACCCAGCCCTACCACACACCATTGTGAGCAAGCATAAGCCTCCAGGTGCAGGTACAAAGAAACAGTTATACAGCCCATGTATTAAATGAACTCCTCACCTGAAGTGTGCAGTTTTCACTCCTCTTGAGGAATTCCACAAAGCGATTCACGACACCAGGTGTGGAGATTACTTCATCGATGGGAGGATTGGGTTCTACAAAGAAGACGACATGACATAATCTCCCAATCATTGTAAAACACAAAGAGAAAAAAAAGCCTATAAGAGTATATGTAGAAGCTGAAGTAGTATGGTAAACAAGCTCTTTGATAAACACACAATGACATCAGTTTGTGTGGTTGATATGTTTTGTACATTATACTCCGCTATAAATTGTGGTTACATAAAAGGGGGAATATTGTCATAGATTTACTTTAATACAATCTTAGGTGTAATAGGTATTGACAAATACTGGTGATTGCACTGTGGATCAACACTGCTGTACCAGCTCAGTATTTGCATTTTGCTGTCAAGGAGTACCACCCATCTGTAAAACTTCTGAGTGCAGCATACTACCAAAAAATGCCAATGTGAAACTTGTGAAAGTTATATTGTAGTGGATAATCTATTTATGTAATTATATGTGTCTAGTTTTCAGCACATATAATGCATATAATACTGATTAATTGAATGTATTAGCAGATGCAACTTGTCACCCTCCCAAAGGGAGTTGACATCACCTGTTCCCGACAAACTTCGCCAAACATGCCGACTGTGTGTGTCATCTATAGAATACTTCTCCTGCCAGTATAAATATGTGTGGGACATTTGTGTTAAGGGGTCTGGGGGAGCTCTGGAGAGAGGCACTCGTCTCTTTCTGCTGTGATGACATATACAATAAAGAATTAAGTTTGATTCCTGACATTGCAGTCCTTCATCTTCCTGATCAGTTTAACTTAATCTTACTTATAGTAACATCAAGAACTGAGAACAATGCCTAACTTGTTCTTGTGACGAATGTTTTACACTTACAAATTAAATATTTATAGAGACTGGCCCAAGACCCAAGTCTTGTCCCAAGTTGTTGCCCTCTAGTGGTCAGAAATCACATTAATGTTACAAATGCAAACTGTTGGTGAAGATAATACACTACAAACCTTTGGAAAGAAGCTTCCGGAATTTCTGCGTGGCAAGTAGCTGCTGGTCTGGGTCATCTGAGAAGAGCATCTGAATCATATCTGGAGTTATAACCCCCTCCTGTAGAATTGTGCCACATAAACAAATTAATTTATTACCGATCGCAATGCAGGTGTCAGAAACAGTAATGACGTAAAATGTCCAAGTGACACAAGTGTATTAAAGATTGTATTTAACAATAAGGGGCAAATTTCACCAAATACATAAAACACGGTCAAGAACAAAAACTAGGATAACCTTCATTGATCCCACTTGGGAAATTCAGTCACCAACGACAGTACAGCAGTTAAAACAGATTTCAGGGCAAGGAAAAGGGTACTGTAGATAAACTGCATGATGGACATACACCAGAAACAGGTACAGTTGAGCTGACATCCGGATCCTGGATAGGACATTCTAGCATGGACTCATCACTTGTGGGCACACACACATTCCTCCTCTTGAACAGCTGTGGGAATAGAGACAAAGTTAATGTAAGCATGTGCACTGTTAAGCACTCAGTTGGTTCATCTTAATGATCAGAGGCAAAACGTATTGATGGTAGCAAAGAGCCGAGGTTTTAAACTAGAGATGTCCCGATACACTTTTTCCGTTTCCGATCTGACCACAATTTCTGTGTTAGCCGATACCGATAGCAAAGAATAATATTTATAATAATAACAAAAGCAAATTACTTATTTTATCTTGTGTTGTTAATAGCAGACTCCTCACTCATATGTGCACTTGCAGTTTGGGCAACTCGAAAGCAAACTCCACATGCCCCAACATTTTATTTACCTGCCATAGTGTCAACCCCATACCCCTGTGTCGGATCTGTGGTTAGACTGGCATATTTGCCGATACCGATATGACCCGATATGATAAAAAGGGCCGATACCGATACAGTATCGGGACATCTCTATTATAAACACTCAACCACTGATCGAACCTCCATTTACTGTACAGTAGGTATCGGTGATGAATCAATAATCAGGCAATAAATAAACCAATCTCATTTTAGTCAAATCCTTACTTTTAAGTAGTAAATGAAACTACACAGTGATACTATACAACCATTTTACCTGCTCTTCCCTCTTCTGTTTGCGTAGTTGAACTCCTTCTTCCTCTCTTCTCCGGCGCATCTCCTGAGGATTCAGTGCTTTGTTCTTATAGCTCTTCATCCTGCAGTTGTCCTTCCCTGGACTAGCCATTGTGTCTGTATTGTAAAGTGTACATGTGAAGAAAAGCAGTGAGTTACGATAGGATTAGGATATAGTACTTTGTCAGTTTGCACTGAAATTTGTCTTGCGACCCAGCAGCCTTGTAATGCAACACACGTTTGACATAGCACAGAACAGAGAATTACATACATAAAAACATAAAGGCAAGAGCAATGTCTACAGCTCAGTCTAGTCCTGGCCAAAATCCTGATTAAGCCTCAAAGTCGACTGATGGACAAAAGACCTCATCAGTCTGACCTTATTGTATGCTGGAACACCATATCTCCTTCCTGAAGGCAGCAATCTATACTATTACTCTCCATACAAAACATGTCTAGAATTTGAGGTGATATACCTTGCTAACTTTAGGATGCTGTTATCATACTGTTACAAATGTAACCAGGCACATTAATTGCCATAGAATGGGAAAGAACATTACAGTTACATGACTGACTGACTGATTGATGTATTTATTAACAGATTGGAGAATTACAGTACATTTCAAGCACAACTCAATACAAAACTGTTAACTGTGGACGACACCATAAAGCATTACACTTGTTTACAGTAGGGTCCACCATGTTCAATCCATCATAATTACAGTTCATAACTACAGTTCAGGTTGTGACTTCCCTAATCATACAGCTAATGCTACAATCCGAAATAGGATCGCCATAACGTAAGACGAAGAAGCACAGCTGACGCCATCTAATAAGGTCAGCTTGCCTTGAAGTGAACCCTCTAAAGACTTCCAACGACACAGTATAATAAACCCTGCCGTATTTCTCCTCTGTATGCAAGGCCTGGCACAGCTAGTTAGCTGCTACCTTGGTCACGACTTACGTTAGCGTTAGCCAACATTAGCTTAGCTAAATGCTAAACCTTGCAAACCAATCGAAGTAGTTACAAACAACCTTTTATATATTTACTACACGTACACAACACAACATCCACGTGTGCCTATACCGTAAACATAAATACACACAACAACCAGTAAAGAGCAGCATAGTGAATCCAGAGCTGCTAAGCTAACTTAGCTTAACACAAACAACCTCTCCTTAACGTTTGCTAGCAGATCACCGATAACCCATGGACGATAACGTCATATTCCTCAAAGATAATGGGTTAAAGTACAACATTCTCCGTAAATAATCACGAACGCTGCGTGTTCTCACCCATTTAATATGATGGATATCCGCGAAGACACCAAAAAGCGTTTTGTTTATCAGCTGTAGCTAACTACTTTCCTTCTTTCCTTTCCCTTGCTCAGAGGAGATAGATATTATGGCGTCCGTCAGCTTGAACTCTATTTCCCAAGATGCACCTCGCAATAACAACCGGTGACGTTACATCCGGCAGCTGACGACATTCAGCTGCGACCCCGGCCTCAAGTCAAGTGTTTTATTTATTTTTGAATTTTCAGTCGTGTTTGTTTTTAATGTATTATAGTCCATTTTTGTTTTAGCTAAAAGCCCAACAACAACAAGACTTATCCGAAGAAAAAGGCGAGCATACACAGGCGGCTATTGAGTAGGTTGCATGAACCGGAGGGATTGATTTAGCCTTAGCCCCAATATGTTCCCTCAGTCCCATATTGGGGCTAATTTAGCCTAAGATTTAGACTCTCGTAGATTTATTTTATTAAAATACATCGTACATGTTATTGAAATACATCTACGAGATACATCTATCTTAGGCTAAGATTGATTGATTGAATACTTTGCTGCTTATCTGATGAATTGAAAATGGTGGACCCTGTTGTAAACTAGTGTGAGCTTAATTATGGTGTGATTGATTGAAATATTTATTAACAGTTTGCAGAATTACAGTACATTTCAAGCACAAACTCAATACAAAGACTGTTAACTGTGAGTGGACGACCCAATTAAGCATTACACTTGTTTACAAGAGGGTCCACCATGTTCAATTCATCAAAACATTTAGAGACGTACAAATAGACACTTCTATATAGTCAAAGAACAGAACAGGAATTCATCATAGAGGTAAAAAGGGAAAAGAGACATATACAGTGAGGGGGAAAAAAGGGGGGTGGGGGATTCAGATTTTTACGGGGGCCAGTTTCGAATTGCAGCCGTCCGTAGGTGCCCTTTGAGAGCGGTTTTGAAGGAGTCAAGGGATTTGCATGTCTTAATGACTTGGTAGGGCGTTCCACATTTTGGTGGCATAGGAGCGAAAATAATTTAGTCCCTTGTTTGTGCCGAATCTGGGTTGTACATGGTTTGTTGCACTCCCTCTGGTGTTGTGGGTGTGGACTTCGTTAACATTAAGGAAGTATCTAGACAGGTACATGGGTATCTTGGTGGAGTATCGAATCTTGTGGACCAGACCCATTGCAAGATCGTCTAGCCTAAGATTTAGACTCTCGTAGATGCTTTTATTGATTCTGACATTTTCAATCTTGACATCAGTCAGAATCGATAAATACATCTACGAGAGTAAATCTTAGGCTATGTGTTGTCCACAGTAACAGTTTTTATTTTTGTATTGACTTGTACTTTCGTTTGAAATGTACCCATTCTACATACTGTGAAATCAATCAATCAATGCTAAAAGGATAACACCAAAATCCACGAGTGCTCCTTATTTCCATTGTGGTCCTGACTCCTGTCTATTTATTGAAAAATAGAACCAGGGGAATGTAGGAGTGGACCCAATTCATTGAATGATTGATTGGAATTTGTATTCACAGTATGTAGACTGGGTATACATTTCAAATGAAAGCACGATTACGATAATAGTCAATACAAAAACTGAACTTTGATATAATTTGACATGTCAAATTGATTCATTCTGTAATTTGAATGTGATTCTGAGACAAAGTCAGGACATTTTGGACATTGTCCTCTTTGACTCTGCACCCTAGTCTACAAAACGCAATGCTTTACAGCCATCGTATTTGATAGCATGTTCAAGTTCAACCCCCGGCCCATACACGGAACAAGACAAGAAGCTGCTGGCCTGGAAGCCATGCAGTGCTACTTCTTCAACTAACCACAGAATAAAGTGAAAAGCTTTCAGATGTTCAGGAGGACCTACTACTTTAGTATATCTGAAAAATACTACTAAATAAAAGGACTGTTAGGACCTGTGGTGTCCGATAAGAACTTAAACCGGGATGTTTAACATTTTGGAAAGATGGTCTTAGTGAAGCTATCTGGGTTGTAAGGCCAGAATTCATCTATGATGAATTCCTGTTCTGTCTATAGAAGTGTCTATTTGTACGTCTCTAAATGTTTTGATGATTTGAACATGGTGGACCCTATTGGAAACAAGTGTAATGCTTAATTGGGTCGTCCACTCACAGTTAACAGCCTTTGTATTGAGTTTGTGCTTGAAATGTACTGTAATTCTGCAAACTGTTAATAAATTATTCAATCAATCAATCAATCAATACCTTGGAGTGTAGGAGCCTGAAGGTCAAAGGTCTTGAAAGTAGAGTCTCAAAGAAGTCTGTGTCCTGTGACTCCTGTCTCTTCAGTCTTGAGTCTTGCGACCTGTGTCCTGTAGTGATGTAGGTCTTGGACAGTAGATTCGGTGGATTTGAGATCAGGTAGAGATACCCGAGTGCATTGGCTGGTATCTGTTAGAGTAAAGTGTGGGAAGTCTACACATTTATACTATTCCACTGAACTGGTCGAGTATCCCTGTTGATGTCAGAGTGACGTGTCGTCTTCTCTATATGGAGAAACATTGGAGATCCAGCTGATGATGTCGGTGTTGGTCCGCTCCATATACGGAGAGGTAACAACATGTCATTGGTCTGATGTCCCGTTAGTCAGACCATTACTAACGTTATCCCAAACCCTAACCTCAGTCTTAATTCCTAGGACGTCTGGAAACGTCTTGGGCACAAATTGTGTTAACTGGCCATACATGTGTCTTAACCAGCCACACATGTCGTAGCCACAGGTGAGTCTTAACCGGCCATGCAGGTCTGACTTATGGGCAGTCCTCCTCATACGGAGATTCAGGTGAATCGTAACAATGTAGAATCGATGTGTGGAAAGGCTCCGTAACAGGTGACTTGTCAGATAAACTAGATAAGGTGAAAGTCTTCGTAACAACGCCTACATTTTAAATCATCATCCACTGCCATGCATGTTGAAAATTGTACTTCTTTACCTAAAATTGTAAATGGTGCATTTATTTATTCACTTTTATCCAACGCGCTTTAATGAATGGCATTTTTATTATGCTTTTCCAAGTGCTCAAAGTGCTTTACAATGGTTCATTCATTGGGAGGTGAAGCGGCGAACAGTCGACGCCAGCATCCTCACTTCACACACCAATGGTGGTGAGCTCACACCGACCGACTCATTGGAGGCAATGTAGGGTTCAGTGTCTTGCCCAAGGACACTTTGACATGTAGACAGGAGGAGCTAGGATTCGAACACAACCTCCTGAGCCACAGCCGCCCCAAAGATCAGAGCATATCTACAATGTAGGGGAGAGCTTGTCTCATATAGGACCAAGCTGTATGTCATGACATCGTGATTTTATATTATTTGACATGTTATAAGGTCAAGGGCGCTGTGCCTTTCAAACTCAAATTGTAACGTTTATTGAATAAGGCCAAAACACAGTAACAAGATACCGTAACCTAAAATGAAAGCAATTTTGGTAAAAGGTGTTGAAAGGTTTACATAAACTGTGCGACTGATGCCATTCGTTTTTTTGATGTGTCTCTTGTCTCTAGAGACTGATCATGCTGACCTGTGAGATCTGCGGGGAGGAGCTAGTATTGGAGGAAGACATGAAGACACACCTCCTGCTGAGCCACCTTGAGAACGAGATGAGCTGCCCGCTCTGTTCTTTATCTGGGGTTTCATATGATGAGTTGAACTTCCACATGGACACGGCACACCCATCTTCCCCCACAGGAGCCAACCGTAAGCTTAAGCAAATCAGAGATTTGTCCCGGCACTCTGAACGTGAGACAGCCCCTTCACACTCATCTGGGGACAGTTGTTACATGACCAAAGGCGGTGTGTCCCCTGAGACTTACCTCTATGGCACAATTGCGCAACAAAGTAGTGATGTAGCAGGAACCTCACCTGTTGTCGGTGAGGGTTTGTTAACTGCACGGACAGCGCCTATTACCCCTCCAGCTGTGACTACAAAGACTACTAGAACATCTCAGAGCTCAGAACAAGTGAGACACTGTGGTGACGGCACAGCCACAAGTCGAATAATCTCAGAGCACTCAAAAGCACCCAAAGCCAAGCAGAAACGTCTATCTTCTCCAAGAAAAGGTGGATTTGTTGTTCCATGAAAGAAAGAGATTGTTTTGTTTATATTCATTTTCCTTCCCTTTTAAAGTTGTTTTGAGTAATTTTCTTAATGTGTATATGATTATGCTTTGTTGTATATGTTACAGAGAAGCAGTTCCCATGCCCCATGTGTTCACAGGTCTACAATAACTGTTTCATGCTACAGGAGCATGTTGAGTTGCATCTCCAAGAGCAGAACATAACTGAAGGTGGGTTTTGGGTCTATATTTTACTCAGCAGTGTCCCTAGCAAGCTCAGCACACTGCTATAAGATGAAATATCAAAGCACATCATCATACTATAATCATCATCATACTACATCATTATCATATATATATATATATATGATATGATATGATATATATATATATATAATATATATATATATATCATATCATATCATATATCATATAATTAACTCAATGTCTGATTGAATGTGTGTCAGAAACACTGCCGTACCTCCTCACTGCCTGCACCAATCACTCCCACTTTCACACAGGCATTGACCATAATAATATGGAGGTCTTAACGAAGCCCTTTTTTCAATTTGACAAATTATTGATTAATAATTAATTTAATAGTGCATTAAAATTACCCATCCACTTACATGGGAAAATGCGACAAGTATTTTTCTCTCAGAAACCGTCGGAGCTGCAGTCACAACACTTACATCAGTCGGCCTCATGGTGGCGCTATAACAGCCCACTTTACATTTCGCCTTATAACTCTTGAACCGTAGGTCGTAAAATAAAAATCACACCTGTGTGAACTGAGTGGTGTAAGGTCTGTCTGACGTAATGAAATCATGTCTGACGTAATGAAATCACACCCGGGTGTGATTTCATTACCTGGCTTTGTTTGTGCAGAAAAAATGAGCATGGTTGCTATGTTCACCCTGTTCACCCGGGTGTGATTTCATTACGTCATTACAACAGGGTGAACATAGCAACCATGCTCATTTTTTCTGCACAAAAAAGCCAGTTGTAGGAGTGGTTTACACCACTCAAAAATGTCACTTTGCCTGGATTCCTTTGCGTCAGGATAGATTTTCCGCCATTTAGAATTTTCTTCCAAACACTTTTTGCTCTTCCACCTACAGCTTTTGTGCAAATCTCACAAAACTCAGTACACATGATCTCTGGACCTATCCGATGAAAACGCCACAGCCAGAATTTTCATAGTCCATATCGTTGGGCTGTAATCGGTGTCCAAAGTTAGTGGGAGGGGCCTGTTTTACCAAAAAATTACACAAATCGCCAACAGAATGTCCAATCCACCCCAAATTTCATTCACATGTCGTGGGCGGTTTAATCAATGGAGAGCCCAAAGCAATTCCATTTTCAGCCATAGGGGCCGCCACGAATGCGGAAATTTCAAACATTTGTTGCAAAAACATGCTTTTGGGGAAATAAAGCGCGCACTCGGGCGAAAACAGCTAATCTACAAGCTCACAACATCACAGGTTGCAAAAGCCATGAGTTTTCTCAAGCCAGAGCTCAGAATTGTGCACAATGCATCTATAATTTCATCTGTGCGACTCACAAAATACATTTGGGAGTACCTGTGCGACTGTCCATAGTTTCTGTGGTGCATGTCAAACTGGGGGGCCTTCATACTTTTCAAATGGGGGTCTGTGGGCTAATAAGTGTAAATGTTGCGGTCCTTGCCATGAACATATTTCCCTACCATGCATTTGTACGAATACTTTCATGTTATAGTGCTGTTTTTATTCATTAAAAAAACACACACAAATATATTATACAAGTTAAAATGAACAGCAATTAAAGATATTCATGGGGGGGCAATATCTCACAACGTGTAAGGACTAGTGAATATAACTGTCAACTGATCTTCATTTCATTTAATTTGTTGTCAGGTGCAGCCCTAGGGGCCTCTTCGTCTGCTTCAATACCACCCTCATCGCACAATTTATCAGGTTTGTCTGTTAGTTTGATAGTAAAAATGTCATCTAAGAATGATTTATCTAAAGTATTTTAATCTGGGTGTGACATCTACATTTAAGCGCCTGAAAAAGACAAGACACCATCCTTCACCCTATTCATACAAGCTCAGTCATAGCTATCCCTCATAGCTAATAGAACACTCACCAAACACTTTTCAAAAACTCACTTTTCAAAAACCAAATTCTTTCCAGCTGTTGAAGGATAGACACATTTATTTGTATAGCCTATTTCAACAAGTGCTTTTTTGACAGCATCTTACTCTTTATTAAACTCATTTGACCTGGAACCACTTACCTCATTAAAAAATTAATGGGATGGAGAGTTAGGGACATAACTTTCTGATGTTTGGAAGGAAGCGCTGGATAGGATACACTCTTCAATCTGTCTAAGCCAAGGCATACTATTATTCAGTTCCTTCTATGGTGCCTGGTTTCCAATTATGTTTAAATGTAATGCGGAAGCAGTAAATATGAAGTGACAGTCTCTAAATATAAATCAAGAGGGCTGCACTAAAATTCTAGATCTTCACATTCTGTATTTCTCTCTCTCTCTCTCTCTCTCTCTCTCTTTCTCTCTCTCCCCTTTTTATTTTTAAAAGGGAATAGCCTAGAAAAAGCATTATGCAAACTAATAAATGTTTTCTTCAGTCTGTAAACTGATCTTCAGCCCCTGAACAGAGAGAAAGGTACAAAATGTGAAGATGTATTTTGGTGCACAGATCTCACAGATCTCGTAACGTAACTAACTCGAGAACCGTTCGCTCCACCGACTTCAAATTTGACACACGCGTTCCACACCAACACGCGTTCCACCGGTGTCGAGTCGGTCGGAACCACGGTTGTCCAGAACCGCCCCAAAAAGGCCTCTGCCCGGGTCTGGACAGGGCCCCTGCCCAGGGTCCATGTACTGAGCTGGCCTGTTCTGACATCACACGACTCCATATTTGGGCATGCCTGACACAATACTCCATAAGCTGGCCTGTTCTGACATCACAACACTCCATATTTGGGCATGCCTGACACCGAACTATATAGGAATATAGGGACACAGAGTGACAGGATACAGAAATCTCCATATATGGAAATAAAAGGGACACAGACAGATGGGAGGAACGGGTACTCGGCATTTCCGGTTGTCCAGAACCAGCACAAAAGCCTCTGAACACTCCTGCTGTTGTCATATTTAGACGGAAAAGGTCATGAAAGAAATTGCATAGTTTGGCTGTTCATGCATGCCATCCTGAGTTCCTATTTAATAATGCAACACAGTATAATTTTACATATTGACTTACTTTGACTACCATGAATCATGTAACTAATTGCAATCAACAGAGCCATCCAAATTCAGTCCATGTCATGCATCTGTAAAACTACATCCATCCACTATATTAGTTTACATTACCGGCATGTATTTTAAGTAGAGCCCGACCAATGCCAGATGTTTGGTTACGATGCTGATCTTGATTACTGATGTTTTGAGACTGATATTTTGTAATAATTAAAAAATAATAATTAAAAAAAAAGTTTATACAGTATTGGCCAAACTATAACGGCCTTGCTCTAATTTTAACTTGATCATTTCCCAATTTTCTTCACAGGTGAGAAGAGCTATGAGTGTCCCATGTGTTGTTTAGTTTGTTCAGACAGCTCCTCACTGCAAGAGCACGTGGAGCTGCACTTGGAGTATGGCACGGCCACCACCTGTGCAGGTATGGGTTGTATCTGTTGAGGGTCAATTCACTCAGGTCTCATTAGAAATATGTCTGTTCCCTCCCTGTGTTACTGTCTGGTCTAGTTTCACTGTCTGTCAACTTATGATATTCTGGCACACAATGTTTTATTAAAAAGTATATTTGTTTGGGTTACACCAGTGAGTCCGAGCTCAGATCTGAAGCTGGCCAGGCAACTACAAGAGGCGGAGGACCAGAGGAGAAGGGAGCACGAGGCCAAACAGGAGGCAGTAGAGTTCAAGAAGCTGCAGGTCTGGATCATGCAACTTGGCCTCAGCACCATATTAGCGTGATCAGAACTTTACCAATACCATACTGAACCACTTTGCTCCATATACTTTATATAGCCCGTTCGCTTTTTTATTGAATTATCTTTTTTCCGCCTATAATGACAAATGGATACCAGATATTCTTTCGTGCTGGTATTTGTATCAGTATTTGGATTAATTGTGATCAAATATGTTTTTAAACCAAACTAACAACAAAACTAATAGATTGTACAACTACATTATAATTCATGTTGGGCTGCTGCAAGCTGATACTGGTTAACATTTAGTCACAGTGTGAGGTCAGTGTAAGACCAGTGATGTAAATAGGTTTTCAATGTAATGGGTCCCGGGATGCACAGGTGGTCATTCAAATGAGTCCCAAAAAATTCTTATGAGTCCCAAAAAAAATCACACCTGTGTGAAGTGAGTGGTGCAACTCCGTGTGGGGGTTCGCGGGGCGGGGGGGAGGGGGATGTTCCAGACCCCCAGGAACACGCCCAGGGGGCCGGGCCGGTTCCGGCGTGTTGTTGCGACATCTCCGTTCACTGCTTATTCGTGGGGCTGCATGCGTCACTGATCACTCCATTGTCGTCACTCTCTGTCTCTAAACAGCTCTAGTCTAGACAATACTGTATATATTGTTTACATATGTACAGCATGCTGTCTCACATGGTCTCTCCCGTTGTGTCCACAGGCATGATTATGTGATCTCTCTCTCTCTTCCTACTATGCATGTGATGTGCGTGTGGGTATCTAACATTGATAATTGCGTGTTTTTACAAGGCTATATGTTTTAATGGTGTGTGCAGAAGCAGTTTGGATTGGACGGTAGCGGGGGCTATCGCCGGCAGATGGAGCAGACCATGGAGAAGGCTGTGTCCAGAGGACTCATGGCCCCTTCCGACTTCCACAACAGCAGGGCTGATATGATGGAGGCTTTGGCCACCGGGGTTGATGATGGCAGAACCAGAACTCAGGGTCAGTGTGTTAGTGGAGGAGCTTAGGGAGAGATATTAAAGGGTGATTTCGTGCTAATTTGCCGAAAAGCGCCAAATTCTGCACAGATGTAGCCTAGGGCATGCTCTAATTCGCCCATAGCCACTTGCCCAAATTTGTCCAAATGTGATGACCTCATCACATTTGTGATGAAGGCTATGGCCGTTTTTAGCCCAAGGAGTGTTTTTCGTGCAAAACTAATGCTTGGTTCAGGTTAATACAACCTCAGGTTCTGAGTACTTTGCGGTATCTGAAAGCGAGGTGTAGCGTATGGCCACGAATTCAGAACCTTAGAAATATGTTGTCAAAAAGAGCCACATTACTATAAAACATGAGTTTAATGTTTCTCGTTCACACACTTCTTTCCCTCTGTTTACTAACACTACTGTATATACTTAGAAGTTGACTACCCGCTAGCATTTCCCTCCACTAAATCTCTTTGCCACAGATCTACAAACTCACAATGCATCACATTGCGATGTGTTTGATAGATCTGCCATTTTTGCTAAATGTTCAACAGAATATATCTGATATCTATCTATCTGATATCTGACTATCTAATTCTTCCCACATTATGTGTAATTCCTGTGTTGTGTAGGTATGCTTGGTGCCTTATCTGAGTTCTACCAGAGGGAGGCCAGAGACTGCGTCCATGTGTGGCTGAGTGCTGAGACAGACCACTTCTGCTCCTCAGAGGGGGACAAAGGCTGGGGCTGTGGTTACCGCAACTTCCAGATGCTTCTATCCTCTCTACACAGAATGGAGACATTTGCTGACTGTCTGCCAGGTATGAACACTTGTACAATGTGGTGCTCAAAATTGGATCTTAACATTTTGAGTTCTGTAGCTACTAGCTACAGTAAGTGCTAAGGCTGCAACTATCTATGTCTTTCCCTCACAGCGTATGCATATATATATATATATGAAGAAAAAAAATCTACCCCCAACACATGGCATTGTAGTGTGTTGTGAGCTTGTAGTTCTGCTATTTTTGGTATTTCCAACTCAGCGTATGAGTAGCACTGTTCGGGTAACGAAGATGTGTGGAAAGTACTGGGAGCTATGGTAGGTAATCGAACGCATAACCTTGTGGTCCAAAGGTGAGCCCTCTATCAGCAGTCTGCAAAACTGTAGAAAGACATATTGCATCCACCAAAGGTGGTCTTCTGATTGACGTATAATGGCTTGATTGGCTTCTAACTAACCCATCCTAAGACAAACAACATGAGACGCCTTTTCTCATCCAGGAATTAAGATAGATATTTGGTGCCCATACCCGAGGCAGGGTTGGCGAAAGGGCCTTTCTGTGTGGAGTTTGCATGTTCTCCCCGTGTCCCCTAGGGTAGAGGGGAAAGGAACTGGTCGGAATAACGTGTTCCTTCCACGCGCTACGTCCGGCCGGGGAAACTCTCCCCTGTCAGGTGAAAAGAAGCAGCTTGGACTCCTCATGCATAGAAGGAAGCATGAGGTCAGTCCGCTGCCCCCCCCCCCCCCCCCCCAGGTTGGCAGAGGAAGTGTAGTGCCCAGGATTACATTAGATAATTGACACTGGGTGAAAAAATGGGTTACAAAATTGTGGGATAAAACATAAAAAAAAAGAAAAAAAGAATAAGATAGATATTTGGAAGGGCAAAAAAATCTGGAACATTGTCTACTGTCCAACCAAGATGCCAGCCTCTCTAACAAGGTGATTTATCTTCACCTAACTGACATGCAGTGGTGTTTCTAACTGTATGATTCAATTTCGCAACTCATTGCTGAATTCTTCCCATTTTCTTGTCGTCTCATTCTCCAGAAAAGGCTGTTCCCAGTATCCCTCGGGTACAGAGTCTGATCGAGGGGGCGTGGCGGGTGGGCCTAGATCCACAAGGTGCATCCCACTTCAACCAGCGGCTGCAGGGAACGCGAGCCTGGGTCGGCGCCACGGAGATCTACTCTGTCCTCACCTCCCTGGGAGTCAGGTCAGACTCGCTACGCTGTCCTCACCTCCCTGGTAGTCAGAGAGATTTGGCAAAATTAAGGGGGCCTAGAATAGACCTCTGGGGGACTCCAGCCAATGAATGGTATATGGGGCTTAGAAGCATGCTATGTGGCTGTGGGATAATTTACCTAAAAGACATGCATAAACACACTGCTCGGTTTTTCTCAGACCAGAAATATGAGTATAATAATATATGCGTGTTGTTCACAGGGCCACCATCATAGACTTCCACCAGCCCACTGGCCCAGCAGACACCCATCCCAGGCTCTTTGAGTGGGTGAAGCAGTACTTTTCCATGTCTGCTAGCAGGGGCACCAGATTACCCCCCCGCTTAATACAGACCTCCCAACCACCTCTGTACCTGCAGCACCAAGGTAATGTACGTTCCTATGGCTAAAAATCATACCCGTGTGAAGTGAGGGGCGCTCTAATCATCGTATATCATCGACTCATTGTACATCATCATCAAGAATGGTGGTCCCTTATTGGCCAAGGGTTCCCACTGACATACATATGACGATTTTCTCAGACACACATACATTCTCCGTTCATTGTCAATGGCATTTTTGAGTGGTGTAAACCACTCCTACAACTGGCTTTGTTAGTTTACGTGTCTGTCTGTTCGTACCAAAAAATGAGCATGGTTGCTATGGTCACCCAGTTCACACGGGTGTGATTTCATTATGTCAGACATTACGTCAGACCACAGCTGATCAGTCTATATAAGACCTTACACCACTCAGTTCACACGGGTGTGATTTTTAATGTTTGTTCAGACAACACTTTTTCTATAGTATGGGACTGTATGTACTCCATGCTCACCAGGCCACAGCCGGACCATTGTGGGAGTGGAACAGAAGAGGAATGGGAGTCTGTGTCTGCTGGTCCTTGACCCCGGCTGCTCGCCTGCAGAAGCCAGGAAGCTACTCAGCAGAGACAGCGCTGCCACAGCCGTTCGACGCATCAGAAAGTTTCCCAACAACCTGAAGCACAAACAATACCAGGTTGTGGCAGCAAAGGGCACATTGTCACCAGAGGAAAAACGGGTGAGAAAAACATCACATTTGTTTAAAAGAAGGCTATTTTAGAATTTCCAGACTTGACAAAAAGATGTCCTGAACCCACATGGGGTTGGGTTCATTTCACTTAATGCTGGCCAATGGCATGCCAATTGTAAATGATTAGAATTTTAAGGCGAGTCATTAAAAAGTGTAAGTGATTGGGTGGTAACTGAATATATGGGTGGGTATTAACAATATTTGTTTTTTGTTTTGTTTGTTTTTAAGATTTGCATCTTGAACTCGAGAACCTTGATAGTTGAAAGGATTCCTTGAGAATGCTGGAATGCTGGAAACTGGAATGTCTTAATTTTCTTAATGTAATCTTTATTTCTTGCTATCATCATGCTATTTGTAATATTTTGATTCAATAAAATTATTTATGTTTTAACATTTTAAAGTGTGTGTGTGTGTGTGTGTGTGTGTGTGTGTGTGTGTGTGTGTGTGTGTGTGTGTGTGTGTGTGTGTGTGTGTGTGTGTGTGTGTGTGTGTGTGTGTGTGTGTGTGTGTGTGTGTGGGGGGGGGGGGGGGGGGGGGGGGGGGGGGGGGGGTTGGCTGTGAAATGGTTGGTGTGGTTATGATGCGAGAGGGAGAAGACAGAAGAGTAGGCTTAAAACATTGGTTCCCAACCATTTTATACTGTACCATCTCAGAAAATAGATTCCTAAGCCAATAATACTGCGGCTGACAAAACTCTGTCTAATCACTAATCAACACAACTGATGATATTTCTAATGTAATGAATTCTATTAACGGCCGGCTAGGTGTGCTGTCATGCTCATTTCAGCACGGCTGAATACTATAGCCTATTTCAACCAATTGCTTGGTCAGAAGAACTACCTGTAGTAATATAAATATTTCATTCCACTTTTGTCTTTTTTTCTCCTTTTTTGGGCGACTCCTCTGTGTACCACCAGAGGGGGGCTCAAGTACCACCAGTAGTAGGCTACTAGTACCTGTGGTTGGGAACCTCTGGGCTAAAAGACAATAATTTGTCTGTCCTCAACACTTGTCTTCTCACATCTGGGTTTTAGCTGTAGATGACACATTCATGAATGATGACACATTCATGAATGATGACACATTCGTGGCAGCGGTGTCCGAACGGGTTGCGGAGCGGTCTTGATACCGGAAGGTCGCCAGTTCGAATCAGCGGTCCGACACGTTAAAATTACCACCGCTGAAGTGCCCTTGAACAAGGCATTGAACCACTACGATGAAATGTTCTATGAGCAGGGCCTGGCTGGAATCAAGTTCTTGAGCTTAGCCCAGATACCCTGGGTAAATATAGTAATCATTTCATTTCATTCATGTTCATGAATGAATGATGACACATGCATTCACTGTGTGTGGCACACAGTGAATGTGTGTGGCACTACTGGCCAACAACCAAACCAAACAACAACCAAACAACCATTATTGGCTTGGGTACCCGTCCCTACTACATAACACATCCTGAGAACACAACATTTTATGTTTTTGTGGATGACAAAGACATTGTGATCCAGATTATGTGCTTGTCACTGGCTGGAATGTGTTGTTCTTTTGCTTTTGAATTTAATTATATTGCACTTTTACCCAAAGAAAGCAGGTGTAATAGTACAGTATGTACTATTAGATTAGATTACCGGTAGATAAAGTTTCAGTTATTGTTGATGTTCCCAGGACAAAGGGGCTTTTAAAGGACTTTAATCCTTCTCCCACAGCATGGAACACATTGGAAATTGATTTAAATCTTAGGGAACTGTCATTCATTAATGATTTTAAAACAACGTTGAAGAAATGGTCACACATGAGGCTGTCAATGTTTTTCAATGTTTTTTCAAAGCTAACTTTTGTTTTGAGCTTTAATTACTGTAATTTTAGTCCACATATCCGCCGCAACACAGTCGAACAGTGATCCCTAAACAGGTTGATTCTTAAAGATATATTTGTTGTGGCTTTCGCCTTTATTTTCTTTTTTATAGAGGGATAGGTAGGCTATACAGTAGGCTGACAGAAAATGGGGAGAGAGAGATGGGGTGACACGCAGTAAAGGCCGTCGGGATCGGGAGTCGAACCCGCGGCACACTGCCAGACTGGATTGCCAGCCAAGGTGCCCAGACGGCTACGCCAGCCGCCCAGGTAAACAGGTTGATTCTTAATCAGGGTGGTGGTCCCTGCTTCAGTGGCGGCTCTACAGGGGGGCATTGGGGGCAATGCCCACCCAGATTGTGCCCCTCCGGTCCAGATTGGCCTACCAATATTTTAATATTTTACAAATGTTAAATCTATAAGTTCTTCATGATTATTATAAATATATACTTTTTCTAATTAATTTAATAGTTAATAGAAATGCAAGGTAATTATGCAGAAGACATAATTAATGCTCAACATAATTGTATTTGTTGTTGGTGCTGCTGCATAATTGTAGCCTCGCATCACTGTGTTACTAGGCAGTATTTGTTATTCATAGGGTGGTTTGAAAAATAAAGTGCCCCCTTTGGAAATAATTCTGCTTTAGTTTTGCACGAAAAACACTCCTTGGGCTAAAGTTAGTAGACACCTTAACAAACACATTGGTGAAGAAAATTCCTGGTAAGAAATGTATTCCCAGATTTTATTAATATCCTCTGACACGACTAAATTCACTTTAGACAACAGGTGTCTGTAGCTCTGAGACCAATTAAGTTGACTCAGGCAGGTGTGAGTAACTGAACAAATCAACAGGGGGGCTGATTTGTGCAGTCTAATTAGTGCTGACTAATTAGTCAGGGAATATTATCAGTATAATGTCAAATCTTGGAATACATTTCTTACCAAGAATTTTCTTCACCAATGTGTTTGTAAAGGTGTCTACTAACTTTAGCCCAAGGAGTGTTTTTCGTGCAAAACTAATGCTTGGAATGGGTTCAGAATGATGAAAAACCCCTAGTTTGACACGCCACATGCTACTTAAAGCATAATGAAATTAGAACATTTTGCCTTCATACGGTATATTGGTTGTATGGTAGGCTACCCCAACTTTCAGCATAGAAACCAATGTGGGAAGAAACACATTGGAGAAGAAAGTTCTTGGTAAGAAATGTATTCCCAGATTTGACATTATACTGATAATATTCCCTGACTAATTAGGCAGAGCTACTGTTGACTGTGGGATTGCATCTAAATCTTAGGCTACATATGGGTGCTATTTCCCAAGTTACCCCAACACCGTTCAGAGCGAGGCGCCTGTCTCACTTACTCAGTTTGTTTTTAATCTAGTCAGTCTGGCTATATCAGCCAAACTCAGCAGTAGCCTGGGAGGATCATCAGCTGCATCATATTCAAAGTGCAAGTGGATTTTAAAAGGTGCTGAAATGTAGTTCTGCGAACTGTTAATAAATACTTCAATCAATCAATATTATTTGCGAATTTTGCGATGACTGTGTTTGCTGGTGAGGTGAGATGAGTGACACAAGCTCATAACTGATGCATTTCATTGTGCACTCCGTTTGCGTAAAAGCGCCATGCGTGTGCAGTGACGGAGAAAGGAGGGACCTTTATCGTAGCCTGCCTATATATTGTTGTATGTAGCCTATAGGCTATCTGCAGACATCTTCAACATACAGTATAAGGAATGATTTCCCAGTGAAAGAATATACAAATAGGCTAAAAAGCAGAGACCTTTTTGGAGTCGTCCCTCAACTCAAACCTTCGTTGAAGGAGCGCGCAGATGGGCATCTGGCAATGGCAGGTAAGAGACAAGTTATAGCCTAATATTTAACTTTTGGTCATTTACGAAAAAAAATCCATAACGTGTGCTTTGTCTTTTATGCTTAATGCACACTAAATTAACAGTAGCGGTTTAATGGCAGTGCACACAAATAGCCTAAGCCTCTGTTGGGTGTTTCTGTGCGTCCATGGTGACTATATGATTTTGGTGAAATGTTCAAGTCAACTTTATTTGTATGGTATTGGCAATAGCCTACAAATAAAGTTTAGTAAAGCTGAACATTCATAGTGGGCAGCGCTATAGATTGCCCACTATATAACCATATGAAATAGCAAAGCAAATTTCAACGAACTTTTCCCAGAGCGCGGGCGAATAATAGGCTATAACTTGGCGTCGGAGGTGACCAGTGTCAACAGCAGAGCGGTCACCAAAATACGAGCTGTTTGTGAACGGCGCTCATTTGCATTATTGCAATCATTATAGCCCTGAACACATGAACCCACTATTGGGTAAGGGTGCATGTGGTCTGCTATAGGACCATGTGAACATATTCACAAAGCTTTTGAGCATCATTTTCAAGAGATTTGGTGTAAGGAGGGAGAATTCCCCAGCCCAGGGGAATAGCCATCACCCCGGTTAATGTGCTTAATTAGTGCTTAATTGGTGATTTATCTATTAGGCCTACACAGTAAAATGCTCTGTGCTAATTTAACTGGAGTATATCCTACAAATGGAACCAAAATCCCAATACATAAACTAATAGAATACGCACTTAGTAGAGGTGACTGGGTTAGAAAGTGACATCAGAAAACTAAAATAAATTTGGCTGAACTTCATTTGTAGCCCTTAATTAATGGCTGCATTATTGTCTCCACCAGGCTGAAGGCATGGGGAGAGAGTATGTTTTGCACTCTGTGTGTGTGTGTGTGTGTGTGTGTGTGTGTGTGTGTGTGTGTGTGCCGCAGTGCGTGTGCGCGTGTGTCCATCCGTCCGTCCGTCTGTTACCTGCAGCTAATCTCCGGCACCGTTAACCCTGTTACCAGCTAATCTCCGGCACTGTTAACACATTTTGCACGCACACTCCCTGGATGCCAACGATGAACCTCTGCCCCAAGTTTTCCAGAACGGTCTGTTATATCGCCACTTTTGGCGCCACTTATAGGCCGACTTTTGAAAATTATATTACTCCTCCAGATTCTGTCCAAAAATCCCGCAAATGGTTACACACTATCTCTATAGTCATGTGTTCAAGACGGATCTGCACGATATTTCATATTCCATCCTAATTGGCTAACATTGGTTTGCAGGATTGGCCCGTTATGAACAAAAAGCCTCAAATCATGAACGCAGCGTGCAATTTACGTGAAATCTTTCACAGACTGTCCTATAGGCTGAGGAATACCACCCTTTTCACATTGGCCTATTATAGCGCCACCAACATGTGGATTTTTGCAAAACACATTTTTGGAACAAAATGCCTCAAATCATCCAATTGCCATCCAAGGCGTAAGAAGAAATGCACCCTTTTCACATTGGCCTATTATAGCACCACCAGGAGGCCACAACCTGACCTGCCCTGGAGGAGACCCGTGCCCCGAGGGGCACTTTATCTAGTTTTAAATCAACACCACAATAATTACACCATGTTTTCTCATAATGAAGCATGTAGGCCTATATGGCCTTCTTTGGTTCAATTAGTAAAACAACATGAAAACTCATTTAACAATACTAAATCCTGCTGGATTGAGAATGCATAAACACAATCATTTTGTTTTCTTTTCTATTAGTTCCCTTGGATTCCACTGACATTCAGAGTGACAATTATAGGCTGGTACCACACAGAGATTTCTACTTGATCAGCAATATCCACAATCCAGAAGAAGTGGACCAGATCCAGAGCTGGAAGATACAAGACTCGGATGTATTTGTTGTCACATATCCAAAGTCAGGTAGCTACTAGGCACGTTGTTATTGTTTGCCTGCCAGTGATATTTTGAATCACTATGAGTAATATCTTGTGGGTGCAATTGTCAGTGTGGTTAGTACAGTTGGTGGTGATGTGCTAAAAATGGCAAAATCTTCACATAGATAGGAATGCAGCAAGCCTTGTTTTTCTTCGGTTGTAGACCTGTAAGTTAACACCACCCTGCATTGTATCCTAGGCCTATCCGCTTGCATGGTCATCAGGGGAGGATTATCCAACGGGCCTGTTGGGCCCAGGCCCAGGGGCCTCTGAGCTAGGGGGGGCCCTGAGCTTCAGCCTTCGCGTGACCGTGTTGCTGTCGCTCAAGCTTAGGGGTGTAAAAAAGTGCAAAGTTAATAACAGTTATTACCTTTGAACTTTTTGCCAATAATGGTCTTATCATGTCAATAAAATAAACCAGTGGTTTTCAACTGTTTTCAATTTGGTGCCACTTTTGCCCTCTTCACTCTTCCTCCAGACCCTGGGACCTTGATTTCCAAATTAAATGCTAAATTGACTTTCACCTGAAATGTGAATAACCAAGTATAGAGTCAACACAGCCATCTACCAGGAGACTTCAGACACTTCATGCTTCGGTCTTCTTTATGGAGATTCTGATTTCCTTTTTCAACAGGACTTGGCACCTGCCCACAGTTCCAAATCTGCTAACTGGTTTGTTGACCATGGTATTACTCTGATTGAATGGCCAGCCAATTTGCCTAACCTGAACCCAGTATAGAGAAAATGGGTTATTGTCAAGATTAAGATGAGACACTAAAAAACCCAACAATGTAGACGAGCTGTGGGCCACTTTCAAACAAGCAACCTGTGCTTCCATAACACCTCAACAGTGCCACAGGCGGATTGCCTCCATGCCACACCGCATGGATGTAATTTGTTCAAAAGGGCCTGCATGGCCCCAACCAAGTATTGAGTGCTTCTTCAGTTCACTTTTGAGATACTGGATTTATTTCATGAGCTGTATGTTGCAATCAAGACAAAAAATGGCTTGAAATATTTGACTTTAATTTTGAATCTCAAAGTTTAACTTTTTAAATTACATAACAGAATGTCTTACTTTACTATGATATTCAAATTGTTTGGCAATTGAAAATGTTTGAGAACCAACGCTCTAATTGACAGGAACTATCTGGATGCAGCAGATTCTCCTCCTCATAGAGGCCAAGGGTGACACCACTATCATCAGTACTAAGCCAAACTCTGAGCAGGTCCCCTGGATCGAGCTCAGTGGCGCGGGGAAGGAATTCATCGCAGCTCCTCCCCCTAGGCTACGGGTCTCCCATCTACAGTACAAGTTCATGCCGCTTGCTCTTAACCAGAGGAAAGGCAAGGTCAGTTCATTGCTAGATTATATCCACGGTTTGAAATGCAGTTAAAGTAAAGCCAAGTCAGTTGACCACTTAAGCCCTATTTTAAACTTTGTCACAAGACAGTGTCAAACTAGCCGATCTACAGTACTCACAACGCGTCCCATTGCGATGCATTGTGAGCTTAAATGGTAAATGGTGCATTTATATAGCGCATTTATCCAAGGCGCTTTACAGAGATTGTGCATTACATTCACCCATTCACACACACATTCATACACCGATAGCAGCGGAAACCATGCAAGACACCAACTATCACATCGGGAGCAATTAGGGGTTCAGTGTCTTGCTCAAGGACACTTCGACAGTAACTCTGGGGGAGCCCGGGTTCGAACTGGCAACCTTACGGTTACCATCCAGGCACTCTACCCCTGAGCCACCGCCGCCGAGCTTGTAGAGCTATTTCTGCTATTGCTCATAATGGGGCCACCGGGTTCGAAATGACACGCTGTGTCAGAGGAGGCAGGCTGTAGCTCACAAATGTACCTGCTGATGAGCAGATTTGAAAATACTTTCTCTTGCTTTCTGGAACCTTAACTTGCTAAAATAGTTGTCATGGTTGCATAAAAAAGGACTGATATGGAGGTATGGGTGAACAAATATTACCGGTAAGTGTTCCTTTCAATTCTGTCAGTTTCAAAGTGTTGCGAGTAAATTATCAATAAATCCAAACTCTGCTTCTCGAAGGTGATCTACGTAATAAGAAACCCCAAGGATGTTCTTGTGTCCTATTTCCACTTCCACAAATTTGCAGCCATGCTGGAGACACCAAAGGACTTCAACTGCTTCTTTGAAAAATTCATGAAAGGAGAGAGTAAGCACAAGTACAGCGTTGTCCTTGCACTGCAGCTTATTATGATTATGGAATATCATGCGATGATGGCATTTTACTTTGTTTATTGCAGTGTATGGGAACTGCTGGTTTGAGCACATAAAGTCTTGGTACTCACACAAAGATGATGTCAACATCCTCTTCATCGCTTATGAAGAAATGATTCAAGTAGGGACTCAGTGATCGAAATCTGTACATTTCTATTATATGCTGTGCATAAGGAGAAATTATCTTATATCATTTTGTACAAAAAAGGGACTTGATTGTGTGTGTTTGCCCATGTGTTTTTACCCAGGACTTGGAGTCAGCAGTGAAGAGGATGTGCATGTTCATGGATAAGGAGTTAACTGAAGAGCAGCTGGCCAACGTGGTTAAGCACAGCACCTTCAGGAACATGAGGCTCATCCCACAGGCCAACTATGAGTTTGTGTCAGAAGATTTGCTCAACCATAACCAAGGATCGTTCATGAGGAAAGGTGACCTTCATCCTGTAATTTGGTTGCTTAATTTACTTCACATTAATCTGAACAAATAGTCAAAGAATATATTATCAGAAAAATGTCCAATCTCTGAATAGTCCTTACCAATACATTTATTGTAAAGGTGTCTAGTAACACATCTCACAAAGACGTTGGGGTACCATTAAAAACCTATATGTAGGCAAAATGTACCATTTTTAATTCTGCTTTAAGTAGCGTGTGAGGGGTCAAACTATAGGGTTTTTTCATGATACTGAATCAATTGCATGAAAAACACTCCTTGGGCTATTTTGTGATGACCTGGATCGTGCTAAACAAATGCTTGCAATGGATTCAGAATCATGAAAAACCCCTCACATGCTTAAAGTAGGATTACATTTAGAAAATGTTGCCTGCATATAGGTTAATGGTACCCCAATTTTCAGCAGCTGTCCCACATCCCCCTGAAACTGAATTTCAGTGTGTGTGTTACTAGACACCTTTTACAATTGAAGAAATGTATTGGTAAGGAATGTATTCTCAGATTTATTTTAATATCTCCTGACTAAAACTGCCCAACACAGCTATGCTTAATTAATATTGGTTTTGGACATGACGTTGACAGTTGTTTGAGTTAAAGTTGATTTTTCTTTATCCCTTCTATCTCTAATCAAACACCAGGAACCATTGGTGATTGGAAAAACCATTTCACTGTTGCCCAAAATGAGCGATTTGATAAGGTCTTCCAAGAGAAGATGGAGGAAGTTCCTATTACCTTTATCTGGGATATCAATTACATTGTGTGATGTCATCAGGCTGATGCTGAGGGCAATATGTATATTTTATTTATCTTGAGCAAATCAATTTTTAAAATAAAATTTTTAACCTCGTTTTAGGTAAATAAGCATTTTCTGTGTCTATGCCATGCAACATTTATTAAAAGACCACTTTTCAACCTACATTCATATAATTGGTTCTCACTAATGTTCATGATAAAATTCCATGTGTCTCATTGGAAGGCTGTGGGTAGTTCAGAAACCCATCCACCAGGCTTTCTATTCCTGAAAAGTTGCAATGCGATAATGGAAGCCACGATAATAAAAATCTATATAATTTTTCAAAAAGTCTGCCTAACGATATCACCGGACGGGTTTCTGAACTGCCCACAGCCCTCCTATGAGACAAACTGATTAGAAAAGAATTGTGGTATTTTATTATGAACATTAGTGAGGACCAATTATATGAAGACAAGTTGAAAAGTGGTCCTTTGGCTTTAACACTAACAACTCATTCGGTCCCAGCCTTATTCATCTGCGAAGAGAATAGCCTGGTCACAATATAAGGCAGAGAGTGAGACAGCATATTTGGAAGTGTCCGGAACCTCCATCAGATCCCCCGGATCCGATATTTTTTGATGAATCACAACACTTGTTTCATTCACGGAGAATGTAAACAGATTTGTAAAGTGTCAACGTAATTTCCTTGAGCGGTACTTCCGGCAAAATCCCACTACTTCTGCCAAATTTCAGCAATGCACTGCGTAGGTCTTGCCCAGCGTGACTCATTTGTGGTTGAATTCAAATTTAGGATCCAAGGCCCCCCCCACCACCACCTTAGTTGAGCCTAAAGAACTGCCGTGAAATAAAAAGTAGCCTATAGCTGCACACTTAACTATCCAGAGTGGATATAGTGGTGTGATGTTGATTAGAGATTATTCATTTCTGCCCTCTGTAGGCCTTCTAAGGATTCTCACTGAGTCATGTCATGAACATGTGAAATCAACAACAAAGCCAAGTTGAACATAAATCTGTTGGATTTAATTGCTTCAGCGTAGAAATTAACCACCAAGGGTATATAAATTCCCTTAGACTAACTTTGTGAATAATCACAGCTCACCATTGTTTAAAGTCCATCCTAAGAAAAATAAATGGAGGCATTTTATCCTTTTTTGATGCGATCAGTCTGACACAGAGATGAGCAGGTTATGTCCTGTCAGAATACAGCAGTTCTCTGCTCTGTCTCGTTTAGTCCTCATCGCTACCCATCGCTAACGGGTCAAAGTCAGGGTCATCCTCATCCAAGTCCAGATCATCGATGTCCTGGAAAAGCGACTCATCCACTTCAACGTTGTTTCCAGCTGGGGCAGAGTGGAAAGCAGTAAAGCACAACTTTATGACAATAATCAGGGCTCGAGTACAAAATGTTTTGCTTTCCAGCCATGTTCCTTAAAGTGTCTTCAATGTACAGATGGAACAAGTATGTACATGTGTATGGCACAAGCCACATACATGAAACTTTAGAATAATTAAAGCACACTTTATCTCACACACACACACACACACACACACACACACACACACACACACACACACACACACACACACACACACACACACACACACACACACACACACACACACACACACACACACACACACACACACACACACACACACACACACACACACACACACACACACACACACACACACACACACACACACACACACACACAAATCTTACTATCTTCAAGGAACTGAATATCAGATGTGTCAAGGTTGTGGTCTGTCTCAAAGAGTTGTTTCCCTGTAGAAAACAAAATACATGTTCAGCTTACAAGTTGAGTTCACATGACTAACTTCTAGTTTATGACAGAGGTATAGAGACGAGTATCAAACTCATGGTTGGGGCGTTTACCAGTGAGTTTGTTTTGTTTCTCTTCTATCTCTTTCTGTTTTTTCCTCTTCAACTCAAACATCTCAGCCTCAAACTTTGCTTTCCATGCCAGGAAGTTTTCAATTGTGACCACTGTGCCTTGGAAAGCCACCTATACGAAAACATTGGGGAAAAAAGTTTGAGAGGTAAATATTTGACCGTTTATTGAACTCAAGACAAAAAGCACAGGTATCCAGTTGAATGTGCAACCCAACAGGATGATAACAGAACCACTTGAACCAACGCCAACATCCATATTCTTGGGGGAACATTAGCCAAAAATAGCTGATCTGCACAACATGTTGCGTTGCAGCTTGCGACACCCTGTGAGCAGAGCTTGTAGATCTGATATTTTTGGTGAAGAGATTTGGTGTAGATGGAAAAAAAAAGGTCCCTAGTACGCTTCCCCCTTTGTTCCTACCCGATTTCGCACCAGGGAGGGAGCTCAGGGAGGGGCGGGGGGGGGGCCTAGTTGAATCGTCAAAACTCCTGCATTTGATCATCCATTTATTAGATTTAGAGTAGACCATAGATCATTTTATCTGTATTCTTCTTGGAAAAATATGAAAAGATACTCCTATGGAAAGGCTATATTATTTTACTTATATTGACCAATTTAGTATAATTTAGCCGTTTCATAATTTGTATTGTTGTGAAAGTTTATAATAGTTAGAGAAATTAGAAGTTTCAACACCGTAGTAGTAGTAATAGTAGTTGTGAATTAGCAACTGGACATTGTGCTTCACGTTCCACAGCCGTCTGTCTTGACTTCTGTGTGTGCCGACTGCGGCGGGCAGTGTGGGCTAGCCCCTCCCTCCCCTCACTGGTGCGTAATCGTGTAGGAAAAACCCCTAGCACAGAGCCACATGATGTCCACTTTATTAAGTCTAGTCTAGAGGGGTTAAGTACATTTCTCTTCCCTTGCACATGTACCTTTATTAAGTCTAGTCTAGAGGGGTTAAGTACATTTCTCTTCCCTTGCACATGTACCTTTATTAAGTCTAGTCTAGAGGGGTTAAGTACATTTCTCTTCCCTTGCACATGTACCTTTTCTGCTTCCTCTGCCTCCCTTTCTTTCCGCTCCGTCTCTTCCTCCCGTCTGTTTTTCTTCTGATCAACAATTTCATTCAGTTTCTCCTGAACCGCTGACACTAGGGTGAAAATCATCACCATGCCCAGGTTTTCCTCTGCCTAAAGGAGATAAAGTATAAATTGTCTACAGCTTCCACACTGAGATTTCTGGAAAGGAACAGCAGGAAGGGATGAAGGAACAAACAAATCAAACTAGGAGGGGGAGACAGATGGAGATGGAAACAGAAATAGGCCTACCTGTTGCTGTAGGAATGTGAGAATGTCCTCCAGATCAGAATCCTCCAGATTTTCCTGTGAGTCGATCTCCCACAGCGGAGGCTCATCTGGGTATTTCTCTACATAGGTGAATTTTAAGGTTGCCTCCACCACTGGGCAGAGAAAACAGATTGGGTTTGCAAACCTGTTTCGTCTCCATGTAAAAGAACGTCGTTCCAGGATGAATACTTGCTTAAAAGTCACAGTCAACAAAGCGCATTCGTCAGGTAAAGTTCTGCAATTGATCAAATTACTTACTTTCGTGGTCTTTCCCTGCATCCGAGTTTACAGTGATGGTAAAGCTGGTGGGCTTCTCTGATAGCACTGTGAAAACAAATGTGGCATACAAGCATATTACCTGCATAATACACATTTCACTATAGGTTCACACAATATTAACATGTCAATTCTTATAGTATACTGTCATTGATTGATTGATTGAAATATTTATTAACAGTTTGCAGAATTACAGTACATTTTAAGCACAAACTCAATACAAAGACTGTTAACTGTGAGTGGACGACCCAATTAAGCATTACACTTGTTTACAAGAGGGTCCACCATGTTCAATTCATCAAAACATTTAGAGACGTACAAATAGACACTTCTATATTATAGTCAAAGGACAGAACAGCTCTGGTTTGGTGCAGTATGTTTAACCTTAATAACCAGAGAGAGAGACAGACACACACACACACAGGCATTTAGAAGACCACTCTTCCAGAGTGATTCACAGTAAAGCAAGAACAACACATGGTAATGCATCAGATGCAGAGAGACAGTGTGAAGAACAACACATGGTAACTAGACCAAACAAATACTATGTTGGGACAGCAATAAACTAATTTTCTTAAAATAATGTCTGCTAAGGTTAGCCTACTAGCTTGCTAGCCCATCCAACTTGTCAAAGAAGTCTTTACCTGTAAAAGAATCTTCGTAGATAGACTCTATAGCCTCCAGCTCATTTATCTGCTCTTCGGCGTAATCTGTCATTTTGATTTATTATTATTTTCCTTAAATTATCTAACGTTATTATTAGTTATTAAAACCATCACAGCTGTGTGTGGACGTGTGCGTGCATGCTCACTACAGTGGCCCACTGCAGTCGGGTCGACTACATCGTCAATCTGTAGATTACGTCTGATCAGCATAGGTTTTAATGTTGACTGAATCTATACTCCATTTTATGTTTTGTGAAGAAAAAAAACACCTTTGGAACTGACTATTCAAAGTGGTTTTGTTTGGCTCACGTCGTGTCATATTGCCATAATATAATAATAAAACTACCATATCTGAAATCTATTGCTCTGGCCTACGTTCCATTGCGCAAGCGTGGCTAAAAAGAAAAGGAAAAAAAGAAAAGGAAAAAAAAACAGATCTACAAGCTACCGTGACGCGTTGACAGCTTGTAGATCTGTTGTTTTTTCGTACCAAAGATACTTAATTTACCAAGATAGCCCAGCAGGAACGAACTTTATAAAAAAAACAATAAAAAAGACAAGTGCTGTTTTAAAGGTTTTCACTTTTCAGTGAGGTTTTAAAATGAAGGATCGAGAGAGGGGGGATTTTTTATATGGTTGGTGGGGGGAGTGCATTCCAGGGAGGGGGCACTTATATATATACTCTATGAGGGGGCAGCATCAGAGAAACCTGGGGGACCTCAAAAAGGTTAAAAGGTTGGCTCCATCACTGGACCTGTCACCTGAGGTGACTCGGGAGCATAGAGAGTCACCTTTAATAAAAGGACGGGAGGGGAGAAGATCTGAGAGGTAGGGGGAGCCAGATTACTGAGTAAACCAATGGAGCTGACAGAAAGAGGAAAAACATGAAGGAACTTGCCTTTGTAAACTTCTCCCATTGATTGATTGATTGATTGATTGATTGATTGATTGATTTGATTTTTTTTTTAAACAGTTTGTGGGCCTAGAATGGGTACAGTTCAAGGAAAGTACAGGTCAATACAAAATAAGATTTTAAGCATTTTCAATTCATGAAACATTTAAAGACATACAGTTCTATGCAAAAAAATAAATCATCATATACATACACGGTTAGAAAAAAGAACGTTTACAGTATAGAAAAAAATCACACCCGCGTGAAGTGATGGGGCGCTCTCATCATCATACATCATCTCAGTCTGGCCAATCACAATTTGCGTCCTCACTTTTGTCTTCAATGTTTGTTTACACACTTTTGTCTTCAATGGTTGTGTTTACATAAACCCTCAAAACTGGACATAGGACCCTCAAAAAGAGGGTGCCAGTTTTGAGTTGCAGCCGACTGTAAGTGATCTTTGGGAGCGGTTTAGTCTAGGGATTCACATGTATTAATGGCTGTTGTTAAGGCATTCCACATTTTGGTGGCATAGGAGCAAAATTAATTTAACCCCTTGTTGCCGAATCTGGGTTGAACATGGTTTGTTGATCGTGGACTTTGTTGACATTCAGGAAGTATTTTGAGTTTTGACAGGTGCATGCATAATGGTGTATAGCGAATCTTGTAGACCAGGCCCATTGAAAGTTGCTGTACTCTGTCGTCAACCGTAAGCCATTCCAACCTATCAAAATGATCAGGTGTGAGGTGGGTTCTGGGACTGGGAGTAAGGCCAAGTAGTATAGCCTGACCAGTTTGTTGGGATGTTTGGAGCCTTGTTTGTAGGGCCTTTGAGGTGCTGTGGTACCATGGCATGAAGTGCATGCATAGTCGAAGAAATCTTGTATGAGGGCTCCTTAGGGCCTTAAAAGTATTTTTGCTGACCAGTGAGGAGATGCTCTTACAATCAGTGTAAAAATAAAAAAAAATAGGCCATATCCCTACCCAACACAACAGTGGTCCCCGGTTGATTCTAAGTCAGGGTGGTGGTCCCTAGTTCACGATCAGTTGAAAACCCCTGCTCTAGTTAAATCTACATTTCATACACTTGGTAACTCAATTTTCAACACGACTAACGAGAATGTGCAATACGAATACATTTTCTTGAGTTGTTTTGAAAAACGGTCTGAAGAAAAATAGTGGTCCCTGAGAGAGAGGTAGAAGGAACATCTTCATTGTATACAAAGTAGTGGTTATGCAGTGTTTACTACACTTCCACATTCTGTATTGGCCACATTCCTTGGTAATAACTGAGCTGAAAGGGTGGCTTTATATCTCCTGAGTCAGACACAATATGGGGGGGGGGGGGGGGGCTTCTGAAAACATAAAAAGTCCATAGACTTGGCTGCCACATTACAGCCTTGGCAAATTGAATTGTGCGTTCTTGTTGAACTCAATTTCTCCATTTCAATTCCATGCTCTCTACTTCCCCCGTCAACGTACCTTTATAGGGTGCTATAGTACTGCTCACTTGTGGAGAACTAAGGTATAGAGCTCTGAGATCTCCTCCCATGCTTTGTGGTTGGGGAAGGGGAATTGATCAGGCTCCTTGTTCTCAAAGAAGCTTGTGAGGTTTCTGTTGGCCAACTGTGTGGCATATTCCACTGCGAGGACGTCGAATCGCTCCTTCTCCGTGTCGATATAGCGTTTCCAGAATGTGCGCTGTAGGCAGCTCATCTTAGAGCGGTAGTTTGTGCAGCAAGTGCCAATGTGGCCAACGGTGGCAGCTATGATGACGATACACCAGCCTAGAATCTATATGGATACACAGAAATGTAAGATCACATGTTTACATGCAAATAAAGGAATAATTGCTGAAATTATATGCTGAATAAAGTATCTCAGTCATGCACCATCTGTTCTTGTGCTTGGAAGCAAAATAATGTCAAAATAATGTCTACATTTAATGCTAGAGACACACGCTGGTGCACGCAGGCACGCACACACACATGGAGACACATGCACGCACGCACGCACGCACGCACGCACGCACGCATACACACACCAGCTCAGTGGCCTTGTGATTAGAGATTTCACCCTGAGATTGGGATTGGGTCGGGGTTCAATCCCTGGCCAAGTCATACAATGATACAAGACTATAAAATCACACCCGAGCACAACAGTGACACTTGCCAGGCAGCCAGCCATGCAGCCAGAGACACACAAAGCTCCGTAATGAAGTGGTTGCACCACTTAAAATTTGTATCTAGGTGCATGGTTTGGATTACGTGGGGGTAAATCCCTGTCACATACTAGTGTTTTGTCCATGGTGGTGTACTAGGTGTACTAGGATAGGTTTCTGACCTATGGGTCACATGGCTCAGAAGCCATTAGTTCCCAAGACTACATAGTACATACCTAAAGTTACTCAAATATCTGATATCAGTCCTGCACAATTTGTCCTTGTGCTTATCTTGTAACAAAATCCACACTTCATTTGAGAGTTACACACACATTAAATGGAGCAGTGATTATACCTGTGACTGTTAGTCCATGAGCCGGACAAGTTTTCATTACGAAATGAGTGGGCAAAACCATTAGCCTGGTATCCAGCCTGCTTCGCTACGTTCGGCGGATTTTTTTTTCTCTCTTCGCTCTCACTGGTGCTTTGTCCCGCCCCGCACCACAGACCAATCAGAAGCCACGTTAGGTTTCGAAGCTTTTGGCATGTCCCGCCTCCCTTGGAGATAGGAGGCTTTCCAGACTGATAAGCGAAGAGAGAAAAAAAAATCCGCCGAACGTAGCGAAGCAGGCTGGATACCAGGCTACAAAACGAAGCTTTTGGCATGTCCCGCCTCCCTTGGAGATAGGAGGCTTTCCAGACTGATAAGCGAAGAGAGAAAAAAAAATCCGCCGAACGTAGCGAAGCAGGCTGGATACCAGGCTACAAAACCATACCTATATTAAATTGTTTAGAATGTCAATATAAGTAAATTAATATATGATAACACTTCCACAGGAGCAGCTTTTTCATATTTATCACACATTTTGTTATTTTCACCTATATACATGATGGGTGAATAGGATGAAAAAAATTAAGAACTAGTGATCACCATGAAACTTCCCTAGTTGATTAATTACATAAAAACAATGATTTATTGTATTACAAGTTTTCTGAAATTGTATCTTTAAATATGCAAATTAGGCATTATATATATATTATATTATATATAGGAAAATATGCCTGATTTCGCCTAACTTTCCCGAATCAATATTCAATCCAAATATTGGATTGAATATTGTATTGACAGTCAACATTCTTATTTCATTTTGTTAACATGTCAAAGGTTTTAAACGAGGGAATATTCAATGTCCATATAGTAGCCAATGTATCATCTAACTATAAATGCAAAGTCTGTCTGTACAGCTGTACGTTTGTAATCCATGTAACTCGAGAACCGTTCGCCCCACCTACTTCAAATTCGACACACGTGTTCCACACCCCCACAGGGAGTGCAGTGCCCGGTGTCGAGTTGGTCGGACCCATGGTTGTCCAGAACCGCCACAAAAGGCCTCTGCCCGGGCCACTGACATCACAAGGCTCTGCCTCTGCAACTCCATATTTGGGCATGCCTAAATACGGGTTCGTCCCACCGACTTCTGACATCTGCATAGACCCCATATTTGGGCATGCCTGACAAAGATGGGCATAAATGGTGATACCGCTGACATCACTTCTGACATCACGAGCTCAACAGCCAGCTAATAGATGGCAGTTACAGAATACAGATCACCTTTTTTACATGCCAATATGCCCAAAGGTACCCGAGACTACCGCAACTGGATGCGTGACGCACAACAACGTGCACGGAGAGCTGAGTCAGACAAAGCACGAGATGCACGCCTAAAGCTGCAAGATGTGTGGTTGGTGTCAAATTTGCACACTCAGTCCACGCATCACCCTGTGTCCAACCGACATAATCTATCCATTCACTCTGCCCCGCCAACAGTTTCCAGTCCGACCCTGCTTCGGCATGACTGTCAATATGTCTCAGGGCCAGACACTACACCGTGTTGGGGTCTTCTGCATGAGGGACTTCTTCAGCCATGGCCAGTTCTATGTGGCGGCCAGTAGGGTTAGCAAATCAAGCAGGCATTCTTGCTCGAGATGAAGAGACAAACAAGAAGTGCCAGTTTATCAGCAATGTTGTTTTTAAAGAGGTCCTTACAATATAAGTGCAGTGCCCGGTGTCGAGTCGGTCAGACCCATGGTTGTCCAAAACCGCCACAAAAGTCCTCTGCCTGGGCTCTGTGCAGGGCCCCTGCCCATGGCTCCCACGGACTGGTAAATTCAGTCCTTTATTTCCGATTGATAATCAGGCCCTCTTCATGGGGTTGGTTATTGCATGTTTGTAATTTGCACATTGATGTGCATTTCAAGCCATGTCAAGCACGTGCATCCTGGGAGCTTGCATTTGCGACTGCAGCAGCTGCAACACTACATCAGGAGCTGGAGATCCCTGCATCCATTCGACAGTGCGCCAACCATCATCATTTCTGGCCCAGCCATGCTGAACTGGGCTTGGGACTTGCAGGTGTTGTTGAAGACTCCCTCTCCAAATGCCAGCCTGGTAGTTGGCACGCATGGCATGCATGAAAAGACAGTCCTTGCATGGTGTCAGTTGGCTCGACTCAAGTGCCCCCCAAGTGCACAGAAAAGCTGGTTAGTCCGGGAGCCGTGGGGCTGAACGTGGTTTCGTCAGATAAAGTTTCTTTCTCAACTGATTCTTGTAGCTTGGGGAGTTGGGGTCACCTCTCACAAATTCAAAAGGTTGCCCAGTGATATCCCTTGGGCAAATTTAGTTATTAACCTCTTAATGCCTGAAATACTAACAAATCCCTGAAAATAAAGTTTTATGGTATTTCATGCGAATTACTTGGTCTAAATGCATCAAATTTGCTTTCTACATGCGTTTGTGGATGTGGATAGGCACAATGTAGTAGATTTATGATGAATGCATTATTAACTAGAACTGCACTCTGTCGAGTGCCTACTTGCTTGTTGCACACAAGTAGGCCTGGCCTACTAGTGCGCAAGCAGAGCGTGCAAGTACTGTAGACCGCTACAAACGTTCAAATCTCAGCCTCTCTGTGAAAGAACGTTTGCAATATTGAATTATTAGGTTTAGCTATTTGCTACGTACCTTGCTTTTGGAGGAAGAAAAGTAGTATTTTGAAGTATGGTAATGATTACTTGTGCCTGTTATGGCAGTGGTGTCAGATTACATACATGTATACATAGGGGCTTTACCTTTAGTCCACCCGACACTGTAACATGTCATCGTTACGTCACCTTCAATAACCATGAATTACACCCTGGCATTGGTAGCCTACATATATTCATCACGTCATATGCTCATATGTCTATATATGTATATGTCTATATGTATGTATATGTAATTTCTGAGTTGATTAGTGGTATAATGTGGTTACTCGGGTGGTCTGATGCGTATGTCCCTTTAATCCACCCGACACTGAAACATATCATTACGTCACCATCGTAAACCAATTATACCCTGGCATTGGTACATATCTTCATCACGTCATGGGACATACGCTTCGTAGCATGACAGAAAACATACCTGCACGGTCTGCTTCCGTATGTCCCGTGCCAGCATATGACGTCATATCATATGCTGCTAAGGGACATTGGTACATATCTTCATCACGTCATGGGACATACGCTTCGTAGCATGACGGAGAACATACCTGCACGGTCTGCTTCGTGCCAGCATATGACGTCATATCATGTACTGCTAAGGGACATACGCATTGTAGCACCTGACTGATAACATTACTTGCACGCTCTGCTTGCGCAAGTAATTCATGCATATTAACCCCTTCATGGCTCAAACCCCCAAATCCCATACAATATATTGTTTAAATGCATCAAATTAGCTTTCTAGAGTGTTTATCCGCATGAATGTGGATATGTACAATATATTTGATTTCAGAATAGGGCATTTTTAGATATTAACCCCGTCATGCTTAACACAGCAAAAGCCCATAAAATAGGCCTACAATAATTAATGCAAAAGCAACAAATTTGCATTCCAAAATAAATGCTTATTTGGAAGTGGTCATGTCCACCACACCCCCTTTCCTATGAATTAACTCGATCACTTATTACTTTTATTACTTCATTACACTTATTACTGCAGGTCTTTAGGGCTCAGTGGCCTGATAGATCTGTCTTTTTCCATCCGAACTACTCTCGGTCTCATGCTGGTGTAAGATGCCCATCAACATTTTGCCACAAAGATGTTTAAAAGTGGGGGATCTATTCCATTATTTTCTCCCAGACTAGTAGTCTAGTTTCCTCCATAGTTTCCTTAACGGAACAGGACCTGAAGGTCCAGAATGCACTTGCTGGAATGCCTATAGCACAAGATGAGTGTGGAAATCAGACCTGTTTGTAGCTACAGTGATTGGAGGAGATATATCTTGATAGGACATGGTATTTCTAGCTGACCCCCGTCTCCCTGGCATCTCTGCTGACTGACCTGATATTGTAATCACAGTAGACCTATATCTCGAAGATTAGGTAGACATCACTGTCAGACAGGTATGTGGTTGACATCAGCTGGATGGTCCAAAGGTCTGATCCATCAATGACAGTGACATCTGCATCAGCAGCATTCCTCCCAAAGTGACGTCTTCAATGTGGACAATCACTTCTTTTCAATGTACAGTATTTAAAGAATCGATTTTCACTCATCTTCTAACACTGTGCTCATGCTTCTAATCTTTTTTTTTTTTTCTTGGACTTTTTCTTTCTACAACAAACAAAGTGCTGCCTCTTTTCCAATATGCATGTTCATATTTATACCTTGCTTATTCGATGATGCTGTTTATTATTACTGTTCATCGGTGTTGAGGACCCCCTCTAAAATGAGATGATGCATCTCAAGGGGCTTATCCTTTCAATAAAGGTATATACATTTGCATTCCATCCTCTGTGAACATGGCAGTTAAGACTGGTGCCAGCTCATAGGCAAGGCCATCCTCCACATGAACATCACAGTCACTAGACAGGAGTACGATGACCATTGAATAGATATAGTTTAGGTCATACACTTTGGAGTGTATCATTTGAATTGGATTTGGCTGTTGTTGCCACCATCTTCAACCTGAAAAGAAATATGCTACAGTTTCACTAATACAGATGGTAGAAAGCAGATTTGATACATTTGACTTGATTATTGTGCATACAATCTCATTCTCAAAAGATATATTTTATGGCATGTTGGGGTTTTCAGGCATGAAGGGGTTAATAATATGCATTAATAAATAATGTAATAACAAAAAATGCCCAAGGGATATCACTGGGCACCCTCTTGAATTATTAAGAGGTGACCCCATGCTACAAGAATCAGTTGACAAAAAAAACTTTATCTGACGAAACCACGTTCAGCCAAAAATCACCCTTCGGTTCCCGGACTAGGTGGCGTTATGTGTTGATGTCCTCATTCAGCACTTATTTTCAAATTATTCCATTTGTGTGCAGAATTTTGCATTAAAAAGCCATTTAAGCATATATGAAAGTATTGAATAAGTAAAATGACTATTCCAATCAATTACCCTACTTGAATTATGCAGAAAGGTGTGATTATTACAATAATGGCTCAAACGTTGATCATATATTTTTGTAAGAATGTGTGTGGTAATATAGGTGTCCACATATTCAATGCATGATAACGACCACTAAGCTATGTGTCTGCAATGGTTATCATGCCAACTGTGAAGTAGAGATGCACAACAAGTCAAAAAAAATCACACCAGCTTTGCCCACCCATTTGATTCTATAGCTATGGCCCTGGCTCGTGTTATCACACTATAATAGTGTTTCTGATTATATCTCTAGAGTTACAAAACGTATAAACACATGTTACCACTCATATTAAAGCTTAGAATGGTGAGCAGTTTTCTATAGCCATTAGGAACATGTTGGTTCTTAGCACACACTTCCAAAATGGGGATATTTGCAAGCCTTATTTTAAATTTCTTAGATGTGTGTGTGCAAAATACTGCATTAAAAGCCCATTTAAGCATATATGGAAGTTTTGTGGAAGTAAAATAACCATTCCAATCGATTCCCCATATTTGAATTATGCAGAAAAGTGGTTTCATTGGTCTCTGCACAAAGTAAGGTTCAAAAGTTGTTCATATATGTGTTGTCACAATTTGCATGTGGCAATATAGGGGTGCATGTACTCAATGCATGATAACTACCACTAAGCTGCTAGGCTGCGATTGTTATCATACAAAAATGTGAAGTAGAGATGTACAGCTAGTCAAAAATTCAAACAAGAATTTGCCCACCCATTTCGTAATTAACGCGCAAATTAGGGGGGTCTGGCTCATATGGACTATGTGCCCTGAACATTAGCCGCAGGTCCATGCAGACATCATCGCAGGGCACACTGGGCAGCCCCTCACGGCACGTCATTGTCTTGTTCTTACAGAACAGAACCACCACCAGACTGTGATCCAGACCGCTGACAGCACACTCATAAAAGGTGGCGTTCAGCTCAGCAGCCACACACAGCCACATGATAGGGGCTACACACGCACCAGTGAAGATGCTCATGGACACCCTGAGGCCGTAGAAGCAGTTGCCCCGTGAGCACAGTTTCATAGGGTTTAAACAACACCCGGTGTAGAGCATCCACATTCTGGCGCTGACCAACAGGCCAAGACCTAGAACTAGAAGCTGGGCCGAGCAGCAAAGTTAGTTCATAGGCAAAGTTCTGGTCACGGTTGCAGGGACACTGAAAAGAGACCGTTGATAATATACGCTCGCCGCCAATGTTCAAAAGTGCCCTAAAACTGTAACCAATGGTGGACTTCTGCTTCATGAAGAAGCTCAGGACGGTCTTGAAGCTATCCATGACCATGATGCCAGTGAGAATGTTTTAGATGCACTCCAAAAAAGGAAAATGGGAACATAAGAGATGAACAAAAACTTGAACACATGTCACCTTTAGAATCTGTACTCCATACACTGCATGTGTTCTTGCTATGTTGACGTCTGCCGTGTTCTGTGCCCCACTCTTTGGCTCTGGCTTTTTCATTCTTCACTCTCATTTCCTCCTACTGTCATGCTATCACTTTCCTCCCCCCAACATGTTTCTACACTACTTGCAACTCTTTGCAAATAGTCGCAACACCTTGCAACAAAACAAACCACACCAAATTGCAACTCCTTGCAACTGCCATTGGGGAGAATGGTGCAAGTAGTTACAAGTTGAAAGGAGTCGTGTGGCGAATCATCGGTGCGGTTTGGGCTTTAGTCCAGGGCTGAGCATGTATTTAACTTACCATTCATTTTATTAAATAAACAGATTTTTCTCCCACAGTTATACAGTTTATTAAAACAAATAATAAATACATGATTAAATTATCTATTTCTACCAGTAAGACGCCCTGAGGGCGATAAGTGCTGAAACAACAAGGTCTGGGAATGCACATATATGGACCTTTTTTTGTTTTGTTTGTTATTTAACTTTTTCGGGCCGGGTAGGGCGTAAAATGTGTGCTAATTAGTAAGGCCTATCCAGGGTTTGATGAGGTCAGTGTCGTGATCTTCATATATGGAACGTGTCACGAGGCATGATGGACTGACGGCCATATATGGTGGCGTGATGGACAGACGAACGGACTGACTGACATGTTTTGCAGGTTTTCATAGTAATCTGCGACCTACAGTCGCAATTAACTATTAACCATTTTTTTTTTTTTGATTGAGATTGATTTTTTTTCTTCAATATAATGAATTAAAAATGCAAGTTACAATTTTGTGCAACATGATTAAAATGTTGGACTACCTCCAAAAGACAAGTAGTTGCAAGCTGGTTGCAGTGGAAACTATTTGTGTGGACTGGTCTCTGTGTGCCCTGGATGTCAGTAGTGAAAAAAGGAACCAGATCATGTACAGACAGGCAGGCCTTTATCCCAAGCATATGGAATGCAGTTGTAAACACAATGAGACACATCATGCTATCTGGGGCTAGTAATGCAAATGGTTTTGTTAATAGCCTGTAAGTATGTTTTAATGCACATGTAAGACATTTAACGTTTAACAATGTTGTACATCTTCAGCTGAGAAACAATTCTTTGGATTCAAACATGTATTAGAAAAAAACAACAATCTACATTTCATACACTTGGTCACTCAGTTTCCAAAGCAAGAATGTGCAATAAGAATACAATTTCTTGAGTTGTTTTGAAAAACAGTGGTCCCTGACACTGCTGACAGAGAGGTAGAAGGAACTTCTTAATTGTATACAAAGTAGTGGTTATGCAGTGTTTACCACTTCCACATTCTGTAATGGCCACATTCCTTGGTAATAACTGAGCTGAAAGGGCAGCTTTGTAGCCTGTGAGGCAACTAACCAACATCTCCTGAGTCAGACACAATAGGCATAAAGTATGATAGCAATATTAATTTAAACACATTTAACAAATAATTAGTGTTCACAATTTAGTGTTTCTTGAGTATATCTCCATTCTTCATAAGGGAAAAAATGCCTTGGCAAATTGAATTGTGCTTTCATGTTGAACTCAAGCCATCTCAAATCCATGCTCCAAGTTCATGACGGGCCTCTTCTCTGGGCTTAGGTCTCTACTGCCCCCGTCAACGTACCTTTGTAGGGTGCTATAGTACTGCTCACTTGTGGAGAAGGTATAGAGCTCTGAGATCTCCTCCCATGCTTTGTGGTTGGGGAAGGGGAATGAAACAGGCTCCTTGTTCTCAAAGAAGCTTTTGAGGTTTCTGTTGGCCAACTGTGTGGCATATTCCACTGCGAGGACGTCGAATCGCTCCTTCTCCGTGTCGATATAGCGTTTCCAGAATGTGCGCTGTAGGTAGCTCACCTTAGAGCGGCAGTTTGTGCAGCAAGTGCCAATGAGGCCAACGGTGGCAGCTATGATGACGATACACCAGCCTAGAATCTATGGATACATAGAAATATAAGATTACATGTTTTATTCAATAGAGAGTATGCGCATGCTTAAAGTGAATGGCACATCGAGTGGCAAAGCAACAGGCAAAATGAGTTTAACATTGTTTAATGTTGTTTAATGCAATCAGATAAGACTTTTCTGTATGGGCTGTCAAGGCCAGAAAGTAGTTTTTTGCACTCAGAGGCGTTCCTGCATAACTTCCTGGTTTGATGATGATGTCACACGCATACCCTCTATTTAAAGCAAATAAAGGAATAATTACAGAAATGATATGCTGAATAAAGTTTCTCAAATATCTGATATTAGTCATTTGCCATCTGTTCTGGAAAGAAAATAAAGTCCATATTTAATTCTAGAGACACATAACGCACGTGCACACACGCAATTGTGCGCGTGCGTGCGTGCACACACACACACACACACACACCAGCTTCAGTGGCCTTGTGATTAGAGTTCGTCCTGAGATTGGTATTGGGTCTGGTTCCAATCCCTGGCCAAGTCATACAAGACTGTAAGAATTGTATCTACAGTAGCCTACCTGTAGGTGCTTGGTTTGGATTACGTGGGGGCAAGTCCCTGTCACATACTAGTGTTTTGTCCAGGTGGTGTACAAGAACACTACCGAAACAGGATATAGGCTTCTGACCTTTGGGTCACATGGCTCAGAAGCCGTTGCTTCCCAAGACTACATACCTAAAGTTACTCAAATATCTTATATCAGTCCTGCTGCTGCACAATTTGTCCTTGTGCTTATCTTGTAACTAAATCCACACTTCATTTGAAAGATTTACACACACATTAAATGGAGCAGTGATTACCTGTGACTGTGCCCTGAACATTAGCAGCAGCTCCATGCGCTCATCTTTGGATAGTTTGGATCTGTCGCAGGGCACGCGGGCCAGCTCCTCCCGGCACGTCATTGTCTTGTTCTTACAGAAGAAATCCCCCACCAGACTGTCATCCAGACCGCTGACAGCACACTCATAAAAGGTGGCGTTCAGCAGGGCCACACACAGCCACATAATAGGGGCTACACAGGCACCAGTGAAGATGCTCATGAACACCCTGAGGCAGTTGCAGCAGTTGCCCCGTGGGCACAGTTTCATAGGGTTCAAACAACACCCGGTGTAGAGCCTCCACATTCTGGCGCTGACAAACAGGCCAAGAACCAGAAGCACTGCAGCTGGGCCGAGCAGGAAAGTTAGTCCATAGGCAAAGTTCTGGTCACGGTTGCAGGGACACTGAAAAGAGACCATTGAGAATATTCGCTCACCTCCAATGGTCAAAAGTGCCATAAAACTGTAACCAATGGTGGACTTCTGCTTCATGAAGAAGCTCAGGACGGTCTGGAAGCTATCCATGATGCCAGTGAGAAGGTTTCAAATGCACTCCGAAAAGGTAAATGGGTATAAAAGAGATGAACAAAAACTTGAACAAATGTCACCCTTATAATCTATATACTCCATACACTGTGTTCTTGCTATGTTGACATATGCTGTCGTTCTGTGCCCCGCCCTTTGGCTCTGGATTTTTCATTCTTCACTCTCAGCTCCTCCTACTGTCATGCTATCGCTTCCCCACCCCAACATGTTTCCCCCAGTTTGACTGCATGTCTACCCCCAAATATTTACTGATTCTTCACTCCACTTTCTTTTCCCACCCTTTCCTCATCTATTCTGCGTGTCTCCCTTTCCGCCCTTTCTGGCTGATCAGGAGACTAGTTGGCTGAATTCCTGCCCATCTGGTTTTTGAGACATCAGACGCCTCTGTTCTGTATAGTGATGATGTAATGAAGAACACACCCTTTAGGCTCACTTAACATGGTAACAGCTAATACCGAAAGCAAACAGTATACAATGCTACAGTATGCTGCATGTTGCATATAGTATACTATACTAAATGACAAATTATCCACTGTCCAAACATATCTTTGTGTTTATCCTATACACATTTGCAGTTTCTGGGTAAAATTGGGTACATCATTTGCCAAAGAAGCAAGTTAGTCAGAGATGCGTTATAGGTTCTTGTAACACTGAAGTATATGTTGTGATTCATTTTAGGAGTTGTACAACAAATCTCTCTCGCTCTCTTTCTCTCTCACACACATGCAAGCACCTCTCTCTTTCACACACACGCACGCACGCACGCACGCACGCACGCACGCACACAAGCATGCACGCACGCTCACATACGTACGCATGGGTGTGAACTCTGAATTCTCCTCTTTTGCCTTTAAGTCACAGAGGGCTGTGTTTGAGCTGTCCTCCATTACTGATGGATGGGTCTCTGTTTCCCCAGTCACCCCACATACATGCACATCATACGCACACGCACGCACACACACGCGCACGTGCACACACACACACACACACACACACACACACACACACACACACACACACACACACACAGTTTACTACCTATTATGTAAAAAATAAAATAAATTAAAAAAATAAACTTTTTTTTTTTCCTTTTTTTTTTTAATAAATATTTGTACATTGAAAAACTGTGTACATGGTGACTATAACTATACTCTACCTGATCTTGAGGCCTACAAAATCGGGAAAAAAATAAAAAATAAAAAAAATAAACTTTTTTCTTTTTTTTTCCTTATCAACTAGTCAACTAGTACCAACAAGGTCGACTAGTGGATTTACTAGTCGACTAGTAAACTAGTCGACTAGTTGCTTAATGCCCCACACACACACACACACACACACAAACGCGCGCACGCACGCACGCACACACGCACGCACGCACGCACGCACGCACGCACGCACGCACGCACACACACACACACACACACACACACACACACACATTTCAGGACTGCAACATGTATTTCTTTAAGCACAGCTATTTCATCTATTAATATTGGAATTATGATGGGGGGAAAAGTCATGCCATCTTTTCAGCGTCTTCCAGCGTCTGCTGGAAGACTCATGACTATAGCTGTCAGTGTCTATTGTGCAGATGAATACAGTACTGAGAGTCAGATAGAGAAGTGTTCTCTATCACTTCCTCTGGTTTTTATGCTCCATTCTCAAAGGATATCCGGTCTTGCAACCGCTATTACAGTGAGTGAGTCTGTGAGTGTATTGATTTTACAGCACTTAGACAGCAAATCTAGAGCATAGATTCTGAGTGTATACCATACCATTACACTCATTACATATTGCTACAATCACATGTAATACATGTACTAAATTCAACAATATCTACATAATATCTACAAGTTCACATTCATTCTAAGCTTTGGTTCAGGTTACATTCAGAGTCAACAGTGCATTGAAAACGTTAATACAATAAATCAGTAAATCACATCTTGGCCATACAAATATGAGCTTAATTTCAACAATGATTTGGACCACAAAGACAATGTTTAAGTTGGCATGTGCAGAGAAAATAGGTCAGCTATTCAGTGTTGTGCCTACATGTTTTCCTGCAATACCACAAGTTGCTGAAGATGTTTCTGGTATCCTGTCAGGAAACAGACATTGTCAGCACCCTACTTGGTTTCCAAGCTATGACTGTAACACTTGACCACATAACCACATGATAATGAGAAATCGTATAATACCGCCTGTTGTAACATCCAGACTATTTTGAAGTGTTCAAAATTAACAAAACGGTGCAAGATTTGTAGGTCAGCAAGTCTACACACCAAAATGATGAGCACTTACATACAGTCTTGTCTGACAAAAACAGGCCACATAGTAGCACATACCTGCACAAATATATCCTTTTATTTTGTAAACAAATCACACCTGTGTGAACTGAGTGGTGCAACTCCCCTCTCCCCCCTGCCTCTCTCTCTCTCTCTCTCTCTCTCTCTCTCTCACTGGTACTCTAAAGTCTAAACAGTCACATAGGTTAGGACGGACATTGCTGTTCCTTGGAGCACCACTCAAAAATGACTTGCTGAGGATAGTTTCCAAAGGAACCTGATTTGTACTTATTTGCACGTTGTCTCGCTCCCAAAAATAACAAGTCTACAAGCTCATAGAGTCATAACGCATTGCAGTGTGATACGTTGTGAGCGTGTGTAAGCTATATCAGTTATTTTCAGTGCAAGACACTTCCACGCTAAGTATAAATTAGGCATCACAATGGCATTTTAGCCTCGTCCAAAAAAGAAAGTACAGCAGGATTGTCAGGGCTGGGACCATCTGACTGAATGGAGTGCAGTATTATTGACCCCATGCCATGGTCAGGACTATGGCGATTATCTGCTTCCCTCTTATCACACTCCACATACTGGTGCATGATGCTATAGTAGTGGTCGTTGGGGTTAAACCTGTAGAATCTGGAGATCTGCCGCCAGTCTTGGTTGGAAGGGGAGATGATAGGCGCAGGTGGCGTCTGCTGGAAGAAGCTCTTAAGGTTCCTTTCGGCGAGTTCCTTGGCATGTTTTGCAGAGTAAGACTCCAGCAGGGCGTTCTCTTCCTGGGCATAGGCCCTCCAGAACTTCAGCTGCAGGTAGCTGATGGGGGATTTGCACCTCGCCACACAGGTCAGGATCAGGTTGGACACTATGATGGATGCAATCACCAGCCAACCCGCTATCTGTAATAACCACCGTCCACAATTAGTTAGGTAAAGTTAGTGCACGGAAAAAATGTGTTCATAAAGGTGTCTACTAACACATATCAATTTGTTCCAATTTGTTTCCCTTGGGAAACTTTGTGACAGCTGCTGAAAGTTGGGGTACCTATAAGGCAAAATACGTTATGCTTTAAGTAGCAACATGTGACATGTCAAACTAGAGGGTTTTCATGATTCTGAATCCATTGCAAGCATTCATTTTGCAAGAAAAACACTCCTTCGGCTAAAAACGGCCATAGCCGTCAGGTCAGCACATTTGGGCAAGTGGATATTTAGCCCAAGGAGTGTTTTTCGTGCAAAACTAATGCTTGCAATGGATTCAGAATCATGAAAAACCCCTGGTATGTCACATGCTACTTAAAGAGAATGTTGCCATATATATGTTGTTAATGGTACCCCAACTTTCAGCAGCTGTCACACAGTTTCCCCAGGGAACCAAATTGGAACAAATTGATATGTGACAGTTCACACCTTTATGAACACATCTGTGAAAAAGCTAGTGGTAAGCATTTTTCCCCAGGTTTGTCGTTTAGGTATGTCAGATGTATAACTCATGCATAACGTAGCCTACTAAATAAACAACATGGGAAAAAGCTGCAGAGACTATAAACAAAACCACCTTTCTGTTTACAGTGGAAACAGTGCCACTGCACTTGCTCACCTGGGATTCTGCACGAAGAGTTGCGAGGACATCATCTTTGTATGGCACAGTGCTTTTTCCAGGGCATGGAAACTTGTATAGCTCGTCCTGGCACTTTGATTGTGACAACGTACTGCCACAAAGATGATCTTTAAAGACGGTTACATTAACACCAGTGAAAGCACACTCAAAGTAATTACCATTGAGCAGGGCCACGGCAATCCAACTGAAAGGTGCCACAACTGCGGTTGTGGTTATCTGCAAGAACATGATCATAACTGCAATACAAGTTTTCACTCTGCATAATTTAGATAATTTAGATTTGTGAACACATAGTCCAGTAAACAGTTTCCATGTCTTTTTGCTTAAGATGTATCCTAACACTAACAGTGCCAGTGCAGGCACGAGAAGAAACACCATGCCATAGAAAAAGTTCCAGTCATTGCAGGGACACCTGAACACTGCCGTTGAGAATATTTGCTCTCCGGCTGCAGTCAACAGAGCAACTAATCCAAGGTTGGTCTGTTTATTAGCAGCAATGCTGAGGACGGTCTTGAATTTGTCCATGTTTCTGTGCAACGGACGCGGACGGTGCCTCTGCTCTGAGCGTTTGAATGGAAATGTTTCTTGTTCCCCTTATAGGTTACATTTAGTTCCCCTATCCGTTGCGTCAGTTCCCCCCCCCCCCCCCCCCCCCCCCCCGCCCCCAACAACACGGTGTCAAGTGGCTTAAATACCCACTGGAGTCACTACCATCATGGTTTATTTATGGGTGAGGGTGATAATAGTGGTAGGCTATTAGGCGCGAGGTGTCACTCAACGCTGGTAAAGCAAAAATAAAGAGTCATACCAAAACTCCCCATGGATAGGATGTGCTGCACCGGCATATTTTGACTAGGGTACCAGGCTGGGGCCCGAGTCTGCACTCGCGAGGTCGAGGTTTTGCCCTGAAAATTCATTTTCAGGGCAAGACCCCATTTGAAAAGGATGCTCAGTTTGACATGCATAGGCTACTGACCCCCATTTAATGCCATTTATATCTGGGACCCCCCCCCCCCCCCCCCCAAAAAATTGATTTGATTGATTGATTTATTAACAGTTTGCAGAATTACAGTACATTTCAAGTACAACTCAATACAACTGTTAACTGTGAGTGGACGACACCATAAAGCATTACACTTGTTTACAATAGGGCCCACCATTTTCAATTCATGAAAATGTTCAATGCATGATGCCCATGCATGGTGGAAAATAGCTTGTCCTAACTTTGAAACGATTTGTAAATAAATGTAAAAAAAATGTAATTTATTTCAAATTATTGGAAAAACGTTTTGAATATTTTTGAAACATTTTAACATATTGTTCTTGTATGGGGGTCCTTGGAACAAGCTATTTTCAGATCCGATGTGGGTCCGCCGTCCGCGGGCAATACTATTTGAGGATGCTTGACAGATCCTTGATCTAAGGACCAGACGCACTCTCTGGACGCACTGCTTCTACAGCGGATACAGAAACTGTGAGAATGACCGGATACAGGAGGAGGGTAAATGGGAACCAGGCTTTCCACCGTACCGAGGTGGACAGCCTGGTGAGGCGTCAGGCGAGGTTACCACCGTACAGAGCCTACTGCTGAAAGCCTGGTGACGCGAGGTTACCACCGTACTGCTGAAAGCCTGGTGACGCGACGTTGATTGACGGGGCCGTCGGGGCGTATTTCTATTTTTGCCATAACTATTTCTACAAGGCAGCACTTCCTTCCAGGCTGCAGATGCGCTAGTAAAAAGACGGGAAAAAAATAATCGTTATACGATGTTATACCTTTTTATTACATGGCTTGGTTGAATGCTTGATTCTGATTGGTCAATCGCTTAATTCAGCGGTGAGTTATCTCATGATAATGACCGCTCCGCTGTATAATGACCGCTGCCTAATCAAACCCTCTGAGCACCACCAGCTGCGCGGCTGCGCCCGCTTGATTTACTGCCGTTTCCAACATAACAGCCATGTAAACACACACACACTAGTGACACACAATGTAATTTACAGCTAAACATTGCTCTTAAAAATGTTTTTGAAAACATTTGAGCGAGAAATAGACGAAGCAGCTGGACCCGAAAATGGATTCTATTTGATCAACTCACTTCCTTGTTTTCCGACAGTGCTTCAGCCCTGCAGCTGGGCAGACGCAGCCAGCGCGAAGTTATGGAATACTTTTTTTGTTGTGTTTTGGATCAATGGATTCATTTATGTTAGTTAGCCATGTAATAAGCGGGATAATATCTGGCTAGGTGGTCATTGTCGGGATATAATTCACCTTCAGGGAGTGTAACCACCTCGGCTTCGCCTCGGTGGTTAAACGCCCTGTCGGTGAATTATCTCCCGACAATGACCACCTAGCCAGATATTATCCCTTACCTATTTCTTATTCACAATTCCTAAGCCATGTGGTGTCATCATAAAATAGCCTACCATCTCCACAATAAAGTGTAAACATAAAAGTGGTCAAATGAGCTACCCTTTTAGCTAGAATATAATTTAATTATCTTGCTAATATAATATTCTTTACTGACTAACCTAAACAAATATTCCAATATGATATTTTTTTTTAATCCTTGTTAAGTTGTTATTATCAGAGCCTTCAATTTGAAAAAAGGAGCTAGGATACACATTTGAAACCAGTCTGAGCGGAAGTACTGCCTTGCAGCCGAACCTTAGGCAAAAGAAAGTACCTCTTGTTGGGACATATTTCGGCTATGGTATGCATATATTCCTAACAGTAGAATTTCACTATTAACGATTCATTTTATCCTTTTGACCTGGTAATTCAATGCAATTTACGGTTTACCTCGCCCTTATTACGGACTCATAAAATCAAATTATCTTCATGAAGGACCCAGAAATGGCAGAAAATACAGGTCAGTGTCCCCCCCACGGGCTAATGTTAGCCACCTAGCTAACCCGTACTGGCTTTAAAATAAACTAATGTTAGCGTGAGTACAGGAATAAAGTTACACTCATTCGGTCAATTAGCACAATACATCGCTTCTTGTCAATTTGCTCGCCGTCCTGGTAAACACCAGAATGTCTGTCGGTTAACGTAAGCTAAGATAGCTATAGCATCATGGACCGCCAACGAACGGTTATTATAGCTTGCCAAAAAAATAACAGATCTACAAGCTATAAATGCGTCTATATGCGACGCGTTGTGCCTTGTAGATCTTTTCCTTTTTTTTAAGGCGAGCAACACCGTGGTACGGACAGAGGTTAAATGAGGTTTTAATGTCAACAACGCTCCGCTGGAAGCACCAGATGGTAGAAAATATAAGCCCAAACAAAAACAACTCCCTGGGTGCAATATTTGTTTTTAGTTTTTTAGGGACTCGCTGTCATGCAAAGGTATTAGTTGATTTACGTGATATTTGTGGACGAGTGGAGTCTGTGGAGATGGTAGTAAACAAGTGAATGAGCAGACAATGAGCATAACATTGGAACTGGAACACAAGCTGAAATACGTTATGTTTGTATGGTAGGCTACTATAGATGCAGATTGGGTGACATTAAAATGTATTTTGTGTTTACTATTAAAGCGAAAGCGGTGGTTCTTTTCCAATGACCCGCAAAATGATATGTATTTAGTTGCGGACCCCATCTGAAAAATAATTTGTGCCGGGGATCTCCAGAAATGAGCAAAGATTTGAGTAAAAAATGGATATATATTCAACATTTATTTTCACGAGTAAAAATAAATAAATAATTACAAGGTCTATCTGCTTTTTTGAATAGCCAAAGTATACAATACAGCTTAGTCATTCAAATTTAAAGAAGTCATTCAAATGATTGTGAGGCTATGTTATCTAATTTTGCTGCGGACCCCTGCCACCCAGGACCCCACTTTGAGAGCCACTATCTAACTATAAATGTAAAAGTCTGTAAATCTGTCGTAACTCGAGAACCGTTCAACCCCACCGACTACAAATTTGACTGTACGTGTTCCACACCACCACAGGGAGGGCAGTGCCCGGTGTCGAATCTGTCGGATATACACCGTTTAGTTGTCCAGAACTAGAACAAAAGCCTCTGCCTGGGTCGGGCCCTGATCACCCCTATATCTCCATATATGGAGCTGGTCTGTTCTGACATCACATGATGTTCTGAATTTCTGATATCTGCATAGACTCCATATTTGGGCATGCCAGACAAATAACTCCATATATGGGCATAAAAGGGACACATTCAAAATAACTGGGTGGGGCATTCCAACTTGTATCGTTCCAAGTAGGCCAGCGTCTAAAGGGTACCGCTCTAGTGTGTACTAAAGAGCTGGAGAGACAGAAAGACCCATGTTGCTGAACAAACATTCTGTCTTTCATTTTATTACTAGAACAAAACGCATCAAAGCATGACAACTCCTCTTCCCCTGCAATGACAGACCAAGAGAAAGAAATGGCTACAAGTGCATTTGAAGCGTTCACGGTAAATCAGACCATTCATCAACCATTCATCTGTGCATGATTGAACTGTAGTGCACAACTGTGATCATTTGACTGCAGTTGGAACACATTCAGTGAACACATGGGCTAACTGCTTATCCGGAAAATAACTGACTCCTGTTTCTGACAGGCTGGAAAATATGACGAGTCCCTGAAACAACTTGAAACCCTGCAAGAGCAAAACAAAGAAGACTACAAGATTGTGATGAATAAAGCTATTGCAGAGTTTTACAAAAGTGGACAAAGTACCACAGGGACATTGAAGCAGACTCTTATGGCGATTAAAAACCAGGTAACTTGATATTTGGGTTATAGTATACCCCATCTCTCTTTCTCTCTCTCTCTCTCTCACACACACACACACACACACACACACACACACACACACACACACACACACACACACACACACACACACACACACACACACACACACACAGAGAGAGAGAGTTGATATGATACTGTCACTGGTGTGCCTGTTTCTATATTCCAGATATATCTTGTGTGTATACTTGGTACTTAATAAATAATGTTTCATGTAAGGTTCACACCATGTCAGTGGAAGACGTAGATGGTTTGGATGACATGGAAAACAGTTTGCTGTACTACAATCAAGCCATTATTCACTATCATATGCGACAATACTTTGAGGCCATTGCCATTGGAGAGAAACTGTACCAGTTTCTGGAACCGTTTGGTAAGTTGTAGTTCTTTATGTACTCTTCTAGGCTTGCTAAAGCTCTTGTTATAGGTTTAAATGTTTAATGAGATAGCGTATATGGCTTTATTTTATTTATTTTTTTATTTCATTTTTTGGATGAAAGGCACAGGTACAGGCATACAAAGAAAGTGCACACAAAGTGTAATTCAAATTATTATCAGTGGCTTGCCCCTTGCCTAATTTTTTTAAATCCTACCCCCAAACCCCTGCACCAACCACCGTTGACAAAAAAATAAAAATAAAATAAAAGAAAAAATATAGTAATGATAACAATTAAATGCAACATAAACATATATCAAAACAAATTGTAAATAAAGAACAATAAATTAATCCCTCCCAACCCACCCCGTCATAGGCCTGAAAAGAAAAAGATACGAGCAAAAATGTCAACAAAGACCCAAAAAAAAGGGATTATACAGATATAATTAGTTATATATGTCATGCTAGTTATACAGTAGAGGTCCTAACTTGATAGAGAATATGGTTCCAATATGGTTCCAGCTTTATGTTTAATTATACAAAATTAAACATTAACAAATATGCAGGAGTTGTGTTTTAAATGTCACACAACAGTTTGGCATGGCTTGATTGTGTTATTTGTCCTAGAAGAAAAGTTTGCTCAGGCGGTTTGTTTCCTGCTGGTGGATCTGTACCTGCTAACATTCCAGCCAGAGAAGGCTCTCCATCTCCTGGCTGTACTGGAGAAACTCGCTGTTACAGGAAACAACAAAAACGGAAAAGGAGAGGTACCTACAAAAAGTCCCTAAAATGTATTAAAATCTAAAATGACTGGAAATCTAATTGTGTCCATCTGTCCCAAGAGAGCTCCAGTTATTATTGACACTGTTATTCTACAAATATTGTATTTGAGTTTTATTTTTTATTGGACTGAAAGTGATCTTGAACTATTCTGGATATTTGAAGTGGGGAAAACCCAGTTATTTTCTGTTCACAAAAGAAACTAAACAATTTAGACAGCTTGCCTGGTTTTCAGGCAAACACGTGATATATATATAATGATAATGATATTTCTAGTTAGGTGTGTCTCCCATTTCAGGCCATTTGAATTTAGCTTATTGTTTAATTCCAGAACAATATGTCGAACAAAGATGGAACAAACCAGAAGGCAGAGTTTATTGCTATGATTGAGGCAGCCAAATCAAAGATGCACCAGGTATATATATTCATACATCGCTGCTTGGTACACTCCTTCACTTTACATGCAAATAACTGAAGTATTTTTCTCTGTACAGTATAAAGTGCGAGCCTACATTCAGATGAAATCATCGAAGGCATGCAAAAGGGAGATCAAATCTGTGATGAATACAGCGGGGAATGTGAGTTCAAATGTTTGATATAATTCATGTCTTGAATGAATTCAGATGTAAAGAAGTAAAACGATATGCACATCCCAGTTTTTTAAATACGGTGCTGGACCCAAAAAGTGATCAAATGAAGAAAAAAGTGGAATGTGAATGTTTTTTATAGGTTGAAATAAAGAGGACGGGGAGCAGAATTACATCGTGTGCGGACATTCCACTTTGTTCTTCATTTGAATGAATTCAGACCGCATTTTATTTTTAACTAATGAAAAGGAGAGGAAAGTGTGTGTTTTAATCACATTAACCCTGGTGACCCTAATTTGGGCCGTTTTCATATACAATTAAGTATTTTGGCGATTACATGGTTAACCTCAATTCATGTGTTTTGTTATGCTTCTGACTCGTCTTTACTATGTCCTCCACTAGTCTGCACCCTCTCTCTTCCTGAAGAGTAACTTCGAGTACCTGAGAGGAAACTACAGAAAAGCAGTGAAGCTGCTCAACAGCTCCAACATTGCAGAGCATCCTGGGGCCATGAAGACAGGTATTGAATGCTCTACAAATGGTTAACCTCGCGTCACCAGTCATCACGCTTTCCACCTCGGAGGAAAGTCTGGTCTGTGTTACTAAATTGCCGTGTGATCCGGTCGGGAGTGGATGATATTCGTTACGTCAGGTCATTGTTTTGTCATCAGGCCGGAACCCTCAAAACTAGAACTTCCTTTCCCTCAAACCGGAAGAATAATACCTTCCCAATAAAAGCCTACATGACGTAACGATATCATCCGCTCCCGACCCGGATCATAAACACGAAAAGGAATGCTGCCCAGGCTAACGAATGGGTGAGTTATACTTGGTTGTGCACCGGGGTCACGCACCAAAAATATCTGATCTGTAATAGATCTGCTTTTTACGGTGCACGCCATGCAGCCTAGTATATATAACATTGAGATGGACATTAACATTGTACATCTTCATAATTGAATTGTCTTGGATGGATACATGCAAGATGATGTATCTAATTGTTTCTTCATTCAACTCCCCCAGGTGAATCTGTACGCTGTATGTTCTGGAACAATCTGGGCTGCATTCACTTTGCAATGGGGAAACACAACCTCGGGATTTTCTATTTCAAGAAGGCCCTGCAGGAGAATGACCACACGTGTGCGCAGCTAGGGGACGGCGGCAACGGGCAGTGTGAGTTGACAGGAACACAGCTAGTGTTTTTTCGTTGACTAAAACTATGACACAAAATGTTTGTCGACTAACATTTTTCACTGACAAACACTAAATAAAAACCAAACTACGATGACTAAAACTAAGACTAAATCTATTGACAATTTCATCAACAAATAAAACCTGGACAAATGTTCAGGAGAGACTAGTGGAAAAGAGATCCACTAAAAGACAAGTCATTTTATGTTTAGTTGCATGCTGAAAATAGCAGATCAACAAGCTCACAACACGTCTGCTATTTTCAGCAGCCATTACGACACCGCCAAGGCCTGCCAAAATACATTTTAGTCGACTAAATCAACTGTATATTTAGTCGACTAAAATCTTATATTTAGTCGACTAAAACTAGACTAACACTAAAACATTTCGGATGACTAAAATATGACAAAAAATTAACTAAATTTTACTCAAAAGACTAAAATTAAATCAAAATTTGTAAACAAAATAACACTGAACACAGCTTCTTGGTGGACGAGCGCCTTTTCTTTTCTTGAGACATTTAAAGGGTAAGACCACTTTTTTAGAGGTTTGGGTTGTTTTCTTACCTTATTATGGGCAAACTAGTCCATTCCATGAGTTATTTCGCTCCGTTGTGTTGTTTATAAGACATTTGAGAAATAAAAAAAGTCGCTCATTGACTTCCATTGTAACAGGGAAACAGCTCTCAAAGTCAGTCTTTTAGCACATGAACCAACGCAACAAAAGCTGATTCTGACAGTTTATGACACCAGGAAAACTCATACGGTTTTATTTTCGTCTTTTAAGATAGATTTATAAAGTTACTATTTTAGTCGGAGATAGACTGAAGCAGTGCTACGGCGTTCCCAACTCTCGCGGGTCGTCTTGCGAGGTTTCGTTTGTAAACAGAAGTCTCCACGCTGTTTGAGATGCATCCAGCTGCAGCCTCGCATATGAGCAGTCCCAGACACAGACACTTTACACACTTCTTGTAAAGTGTCTTCTAAAGTGTCTCCCTCAAACACGTCCATTGTGTATGTTTTTAGTGACAAGCGGACGAGATCAAATCCATGTGTTTACATCCCCGTCATTTCCAATAAGGAAGTGGTGTACAGTTTTGGTCCAATCAGATCGTTTTTCACAGCAGTGATTCGGTCGGTGTAGGCATACCTACCGGATCTTCTTTCTACACAAATTAGTCAAAACAAGACAAAGTTGACATTTTTTATTAAAAATAAAACCGTATGAGTTTTCCTGGTGTCATAAACTGTCAGAATCAGCTTTTGTTGCGTTGGTTCATGTGCTAAAAGACTGACTTTGAGAGCTGTTTCCCTGTTACAATGGAAGTCAATGAGCGACTTTTTTTAGTTCTCAAATGTCTTATAAACAACACAACGGAGCGAAATAAGTCATGGAATGGACTAGTTTGCCCATAATAAGGTAAGAAAACAACCCAAACCTCTAAAAAAGTGGTCTTACCCTTTAAAGTCTGGATCAGGGTGTGATTGGCCAAGACTTGTGACTGACTAAAAGTTGTTTAAACGTTTCAATTTATTTTTTATTGTCACATTGCAAGTTTACAGGTGTTAAAGAGTAGGCAAAGATTTCTGTAGAAGCTCGCAATGATTTGCAGTTTCAAAGATAGTCATACGAATAAAGAAAGTAACAAAGTCACATGACAGACACATGTAGCATACTGTATAAACTATAAATAATATAAGGTGCTTGGTCACAATAGAAAAATGAGAACGGAAAAAGTGGAGAACACCTATGTTTCGCAGCAGGTATATAGCAGCAGCAACATTTAGCAGATTGTTCTCTTTGTTTGTCATGTTTATTTAGAATATGAAATAAAATAAATAAAACAGAACAGTTCTTTGTATTTCCTAATTACAAGGAAAAGCACTTAAAATAAATAGCTTAAAATATAAGAAAACAAAACAAAGAAAAAGACAAAAAAAGAGACTAAGCATATCCGAAAAGGAGTGAGAAGAAGTAAAAACTTATATACTCCCACCCCTCTGTAATTTAATAATTACTCGCTGACTTAATAAATCGCTAAATTCAATACACATATCTCTAATGACTATTGTTCTGTGTCTTTTCAGCTAAGAAGTTTGCAGGTATCCCAATGTGTGCCCTACTTGCCAACAAGCGCTATGAGCTGCTGTATAATTGTGGGATTCAGCTGCTACACATTGGGAGGCCACTGGCCGCCTTTGAGTGTCTGATGGAGGCCGTACAGGTTTACCACTCCAATCCTCGACTGTGGTTACGGCTGGCAGAGTGCTGCATTGCCGCCAACAAGGGGGTAAGGATTACCTGATGCGTATATCATTTTAACCCATTTTGACCTGAGATCAGATTCTAAAAATGTCTTCTACATCCTGACAGTTTTCTGGAAAAGCTATGTTTCTATGTCAGTGGTTCTTCGATTTTTCAAAAATAGCAGAACTACAAGCTCGTAGCACTCCACCGCTTGTAGATCTGCTATTTTTCAATAGCTAAAGCTAGCTAGCTAAAACATAATGCTAAAACCAAAAGGGGTTCCTGCCCAAAATGGGTTCAATGATTTTCATAATCCTATTATAGAATTTTGCTTTTGTTTTATGACAATCAGCCTGCCTGTTGCATTAGAATGAGTTTTAAACCGATTTTTTAAAATTCTTTCATATTTACCATTTTGCTATTGAGACAGAGATGCATAATCCACATTCACATACAGTAAATGAAATACTGTGCTGTGTAGCGGAAACAAATATTGATACATTAGTGACTCTGGAAGCTATTGGTTTAGTATTAGTTTTAGAGTTTAGGGTTTTTGTGGTGATGATGATGAGTGAATGCTGAGAACTTAATTTCTCACCATGGTATTGTTATGTTTCCAGGGTTCGGAGCAAGAGAGTAAGGGTCTGCCCAGTAAAAAAGGCATAGTTCAATCTATTGTTGGGCAGGGCTACCATCGCAAGATCGTCCTCGCATCACAGTCTACCCAGAACACTACTTACAGGTCAGTTGATATCACTATCCTTCAAACACCCTGCCTCCCCTAATCTTAAAGGACTACTTCACAGATTTTTGCCCTGTGTATATAATTGATCACTTTCTGTACATAGCTGAGAGTGCTGGCTGCAGTCGATTAATCTTAGATTTCTGATTAATCAATCTAAATTCATTGAATGGGCTAAAACTGTGGAAACAAAAATAAATAAATGAGTAACAGCGTTGCATAACCAATGCAAATACTTTAGGGCAGTCCTTCCTTCATATTATGAGGAAATCAGGATTGGCCAAAGCAGTAGTCGTAGATCTGTTAGTACTGGGTTTCTCCACTGTCCAAGCCCATTCAGTAGATCTGTTGGTACTGGGTTTCTCCACTGTCCAAGCCCATTCAGTAGATCTGTTGGTACTGGGTTTCTCCACTGTCCAGGCCCATTCAGTAGATCTGTTGGTACTGGGTTTCTCCACTGTCCAGGCCCATTCAGTAGATCTGTTAGTACTGGGTTTCTCCACTGTCCAAGCCCATTCAGTAGATCTGTTGGTACTGGGTTTCTCCACTGTCCAAGCCCATTCAGTAGATCTGTTGGTACTGGGTTTCTCCACTGTCCAAGCCCATTCAGTAGATCTGTTGGTACTGGGTTTCTCCACTGTCCAAGCCCATTCAGTAGATCTGTTGGTACTGGGTTTCTCCACTGTCCAAGCCCATTCAGTAGATCTGTTGGTACTGGGTTTCTCCACTGTCCAAGCCCATTCAGTAGATCTGTTAGTACTGGGTTTCTCCACTGTCCAAGCCCATTCAGTAGATCTGTTAGTACTGGGTTTCTCCACTGTCCAAGCCCATTCAGTAGATCTGTTGGTACTGGGTTTCTCCACTGTCCAGGCCCATTCAGTAGATCTGTTGTTAGTACTGGGTTTCTCCACTGTCCAAGCCCATTCAGTAGATCTGTTAGTACTGGGTTTCTCCACTGTCCAGGCCCATTCAGTAGATCTGTTAGTACTAGGTTTCTCCACTGTCCAAGCCCATTCAGTAGATCTGTTAGTACTGGGTTTCTCCACTGTCCAAGCCCATTCAGTAGATCTGTTGGTACTGGGTTTCTCCACTGTCCAGGCCCATTCAGTAGATCTGTTAGTACTGGGTTTCTCCACTGTCCAGGCCCATTCAGTAGATCTGTTGGTACTGGGTTTCTCCACTGTCCAGGCCCATTCAGTAGATCTGTTGGTACTGGGTTTCTCCACTGTCCAGGCCCATTCAGTAGATCTGTTGGTACTGGGTTTCTCCACTGTCCAGGCCCATTCAGTAGATCTGTTGTTAGTACTGGGTTTCTCCACTGTCCAAGCCCATTCAGTAGATCTGTTAGTACTGGGTTTCTCCACTGTCCAGGCCCATTCAGTAGATCTGTTAGTACTAGGTTTCTCCACTGTCCAAGCCCATTCAGTAGATCTGTTAGTACTGGGTTTCTCCACTGTCCAGGCCCATTCAGTAGATCTGTTAGTACTGGGTTTCTCCACTGTCCAGGCCCATTCAGTAGATCTGTTGGTACTGGGTTTCTCCACTGTCCAGGCCCATTCAGTAGATCTGTTGGTACTGGGTTTCTCCACTGTCCAGGCCCATTCAGTAGATCTGTTAGTACTGGGTTTCTCCACTGTCCAGGCCCATTCAGTAGATCTGTTGGTACTGGGTTTCTCCACTGTCCAAGCCCATTCAGTAGATCTGTTGGTACTGGGTTTCTCCACTGTCCAAGCCCATTCAGTGAATTTGTTGTTTTCGTACGTATCAGTTGGCAGAGATCTCTGATTGTGAGACTACTTTAACCTTGGCGTTCCAAGAGGGAATCTTGAAAAAACAAGAAAGTGGCCGCAACCGCTGATAGCCAAAGTGTCAATATTTTATTTAGGATTAAGACCTGAAACCAACGTTTCGGCGGTTAAGCCTTCATCAGTGAAGCCAAAACATAGCCAAACATAAAAAATAAAACATAATCTATGAGCTGCTTTTTCTATGCGACATGTTGTGAGCAATGAGCATGTAGATCTGTTATTTGAACAATTCAGCGTACAACAAAGTATGTAGGGCTTAAGTGCTTAATGGTGTAACTATGTACACAGCGAAGGCCAGTCAGCAGCCATTCCAGTGGCGAGCATGGAGTTTGCTGCCATCTGCCTGCGGAACGCCCTGCTTCTCCTTCCTGAACACCAGCAGCAGGAAACCAAGGCTGAGAACGGATCCAAAAGCTCCAGCCAGTCGGGGAGTACGGAGAGTGGCAGCGAGAACAGCGACGCCTGCAGGTGAGGGAACAGGGCTCGGTGTAAGGTCATTCATTCAGCCACCCACCCATCCATTCAGCCTGTTATTCATAGCCTTTCGGCTTGGCATAAGGTCATTCACCCACCCATTCACAGCCTTAAATGTGGCGTGCATTCCCATACTAGGCATCTTAAGAAATCGTGTGTGAAAATACAAATGTTCATGATTGCTGTGTTTTTCCAGTGGAAAAGGCCAGGAGGCGGATAAGTTTGTGTCTGCAGCCCCGTCATCACCTCTTAGAAAACAAGAAGTAGAGAACCTCAGGTAAGGAAGTGTTGGCCCCATAGACATATATACATAGACGCCCCTTCCGGCTCTGAGACGTGTGTCAAAATTGAAGGCACTATTTTCCCGACATTCCTTGCGAAGAATAGCGGAAGCAAAGCGGAAGCTTGTCAAGCTTCCGCGTGCGTAACATAAGTCCCGGAAAAGACGCGCTGTGATTGGCCAGTAGTCACTTGAGTGACAGCGAGAGACATGGAGGATTCACATGAGTGACGTCACTCGGGCAGCGACGCAGTCGCCTTCAGCAAATGCCTTCAGCACTTCTAAATAAGAAAGCTGCGGAGAACTGTTGCTTTGTGTTCACTCTTTTAATGTTTTCTGTTAGTAATCTAATCCCCCCTGGCTCTGATGTTGTATTGTTAATAACTTTGTTGTTTGTGTTTGTTTGTTTGTCTTGTTTTGTAATGTATATTGTAATGACTGTTATAAAGATTTGTTTAAAAAAAAAAAAGCCTTCAGCACTGCACTTCCGCCTTCATTGGGATACACGTCGCTCCAATGAACTGCAGCGGCAAATGAGGCGTCTATGTATATATGTCTATGGTTGGCCCTCCCTTTTCCCCTCTTCCTCTACGGTTGTCTGTTTTCTCACGTTACACTACTAGGTTTAGGCTGACTTACACTTGTTTTCAATCTTGTTTTCCTACATCTCTTAGAGCACATAATCTCCTTCTAGTTGTAGTTGGTTGAAGAATAAGGTTATATCCACTCACTGTACAGTGGCTGACCTTGTACTTACTGTTACTTCACTAAATAGTAAATATAAACCTGATTTGTACTCAGTCAGGTCAAAAGCTATTTATTTTCTCCTGACTGAAACACATCAAATGTCTCACATTGAGGTTTGAGGAATTTCAATTGGCACTGATTAAAGTAAGTTAACATTTAATCCTAAAAAAAATTGGACAGGAATTGAGATGTGTGGCTGAGACATGTAATTTCTGTGTCCTGTATCAATTTTGTCGGTGTCTGCTGTTTGTTCTTTTTTCCCCTCTGTACTTTCTACATAAAGTAAAACATAAATACCTTAAAAATACCTTAATATGCAAAGCTAATAATGACAATATAAGAATGAAGAGTGGATGCCTCTGGATCATGTGGTTTTCTTATTTTGTGTTTATTACTGTTTATGTAAATGTTTGTGTCTCCTGCAGGTGTTCCATACTGGCCGGTAGTGCTTATGTGGCTTTAGCATTGGGAGACAACCTCATGGCCCTAAATCATGCAGAAAAGCTCCTTCATCAAACTAAGGTTTCCGGTTCCCTCAAGTAAGAAATCAGATCATAACACAAATCAAAAGCATCTTTTTCGTACTGCCACAGAAAGTCCTAGTAGTGGTGCATGGCTGTTGCAGAGGTCAAATTCCTGCTAGACCAGGGGTTAGTACCGCCGGCTTGGCCAGGCCTGAACACAATTGGCTGTAATGCAAGGGTGGGAAGCCAAGTGGGGAGGGCACTCGTAGTGACTCCTACAGGTTGGTTCAGCAGGTAGAGGAACCGATGGCGTTTCTCTGCACATGGCACGCCCCCCTGGTGAAACAACTCACTATCAGGTGATAAGAATGGGCTGTATCAGAGAGGAGACACCTTCCCACTAGTCTCGGGTTGCCAGACTGTTGCCTCTCGCAATTAAAGCGTAGTAAGCGAGTAAAATATAAAGCACATGTGAAGCCTCCTCCCCACTTCTGTTTTGGCATTACAGTCATGCAAATTAATCCTTAATATTTTAGGATTTAGCCGTAGACATCATCTAAGCATATACAGCTTGCTGCTTAGCAGAAATGGAAATAAAAAATAAGCTCTAAAGGTATTTTAAAATATACCTTTGTGAACGGAAACCGTTTACTCGGATTCCGGGAGGTGGAATTCCAGACTCTATGTAGCATTCGGAGATTGTGGAATAGTTGTCTGGCTACGTGAGACTACCCTCCCACCTGACCAATTGTAGGGGTCAGCAGCAGTAACGGGAATTATACGAGTGGGGGAAATTGGAAATTGGCATAGCTAAATTGGTTGGAAAAATATATAATTCCTAGTACCTTCCTCTATCATTATGTAATAATGTAATACTTTTTGTCTGTGTTTTATTTTCTCCCTCAGGTTTCTGGGTCACCTATACGCCTCAGAGGCACTAATCTCTATGGACAGGATTTCAGACGCCATCTCCCACCTCAACCCTGAGAACGTCACCGACGTGTCCCTGGGGGTGTTGACCAGCGATCAGGACCAAGGTGAGCCATTACCGTCTACATTGAGCCATTACCGTCTACATTGAGCCATTACCGTCTACATTGAGCCATTACCGTCTACATTGAGCCATTACCGTCTACATTGAGCCATTACCGTCTACATTGAGCCATTACCGTCTACATTGACCATCTCAAGCTCTTTATCGGTGATTACATGAAACGTAATGGTGATGTCTTTGCGTCCACAGGATCGGACAAAGGGGACGAACCTGTTGAGCCATGTGAGTGTACTGTCATACAAATCCTTATTATGTACAAAACATTAAATCTGTTTTTATTGTGTGTGAAGTAACACAATTAGATGCCGGCTAGCCCACTAAGCCCACAGACATGTGTCACTGTAATATACACACACACACACACACACACACACACTGGTTTTAAATTACAATGAAGTTATGAAAATGTCCAAGCTTAATAACCTGACTATTCTCGCTTGTTCTATTGCCTATTACCCATTTACAGTAGGTACCTATTTTGACAAGCACCAATAGTCCCTGTAATATCGTCACAGTATTTGATTTAGCATCATGGTTTTGTGTTTGCAGCAGGGAAGCAGACACCCCTGTGTTACCCCAACAGTGTGAGCGCTGCCCGAGCCATGATGCTCTTCAACCTGGGCAGCGCGTACTGTTTGAGAAGCGAGTATGAGAAAGCCCGCAAATGCCTGCATCAGGTACCCCCTCCACACACACACACACACACACACACACACACACACACACACACACACACACACACACACACACACACACACACACACACACACACACACACACACAGCTGCAATCCATTACTTGTTTTGTGAATAACACTTATTTTAACCAATTTATATGGTAGAATGTTATTATAATCTAAATTCACACAGCTGTTAAATGAATCGTAATTGAAATATCTTGCCTTCCCAAACATGCTCTTCATTATAGTTCAACAGTAAAAATGGCTCATATCATAATGAGAGATGAGAGATACGTATGTCAGCATTTAACGGCTCAACCGCTGCATCCAACGTAATCCACATATCTACCACCACATGTGATTTGAGTTGCTTCTCTTCCCCAGGCTGCCTCAATGGTGAACCCAAAGGAGATTCCTCCTGAAGCCATCCTACTGGGAGTGTATTTAGAGCTGCAGAACGGTGAGGCTTCTCTTATACAGCCTCTCTCTTAATTCACTAATACAATTCATTCAAGGTTTGTCAATATGATGCCAGTGCCAGGGACAGTGGGACACTTTGTTTGTGGCTATATTCCGACTTGTCAAGTACGTACGTCCATTTGAGGAACTCCCAGTGAATGGTTATGTATCCTCTACCCAGTCTCACAGAAATATGTAAATATGTACGGAATTGCAGTTCCGTACATACATGCCTAGAAAACCCCAAAATCCGTACATGTGACACTGAAATCCTCCCCATAGACAATGGCGGAGGGGGTGCCGTCTTTACCAAACTTGAGCCACTGGAGACACCACCGAGTGGCCCTAAAGGGCCGCGAGTTGCCGTGCCGAGCGTTGGGAAGTTCGGTAGAGCCGACTCAGCCCCGTCCGAGTTGTAACCCGATATGGACAGAATAGTAATTTATGTCAAACCCGAACTGACCCAGCCTGACCAGCCACTGTGAAATAGCACTTCCGTACTAGTGAAAGCCACGCCTCCGTCGTGGTCAAAACAGTAGTCGTGTAATATGTGCAGATTTTGGGTTTTTTAAGGCGCGTATGTACGGAATTTACGTATTTCTGTGAGATCGGGTTGGCGTCCTACATTGTGTATGTTGCATTGTTGCTTCCATAACTGTTAACCACTTGAACCATACATTCTGTACTTCTTCATTGACTGGGGTCCCCCAGGGATCTATACTTGGTCACCTCACTTTTTCCCACTACACCAAATCCTTTGCTGGAAATAGCCAATCTACACCTTGAAGATCTGCTATTTTAGCATAATGTTTGTGGAAATAGCCAATCTACACCTTGAAGATCTGCTATTTTAGCATAATGTTTGCGGTTTCTTATGACTTTGAATCGAATTAACTGTTTTCCATCCACCCAGGGAACACACAACTAGCCCTGCAGATTATAAAACGGAACCAGCTCCTCCCCACGTCACTCCAGACAGCGTCCCCGGACACACGAAAGAAACCTGTGCAATCGTTCCAGTCGGTCCAGCCCATTCAGCCAATCCAGATGCCTTCACCCTTCACACAAGTCCAGCGCAAATGAGCGCCCCAGCCCTTTACCCAGCCCCCCAAGAATCATGTATGACACACACATTCTCACTTACACCTTATGGACCCATCATGAAATGACAACCCTTACCCTATTATAATTATTATTTATAATGCTGCTTCCCCAGCAGCGTCAACAGCCATACAGTTCTGGTCGTAGATCCTATGAAAAGCAGAGATCTGGCATGGAGTGTGGTATTCATATCATAGCCCTCCACATGATATGGACTGGGAGAAAGGGCTTTCATCACCAGCAATGTCCAGAGCAGAACTGGTATATTTCTCTGTTCGCAGAAGAGTTTTCCCCATTTCCGTTTTGTGACTGAGACATCTGTTAATATGATGTGCAGTCCAACTCTGCTTTGTAGCAAATAAAATGTGGGAAATAAATTTTATTTGCGGTATATATGAACAGTGTGACTTACTTGAATTCTTACTGAATTTGTGTGAGGACTATTGTGCAATGTTGTGATGCTGGGACAGATTGGATGCAAACTTTGTTATCCATTATCGTCAAAACATGAAAATACAAACATGAAATATTCATTATAATTGATCAAAACTAAAGACGTTCTAGTAGTACTTTCTCCTTGTTCCTTGACTGATATCTCTCCATATGGACGTTTAACTTGGATGGAAAATACAACTAATAAATAACTGGTGGACAAATGGAAACCTTTCGTACAAGGTGTGACTTTTAGCTGAAAAAACAAAATAATGAATTATTCTGTGGAATAAAAATAAAGCCATAATTAAGTGTTGTATATGTGCAAGATGTATCTTAATGGGAAATACACTGAGTAATATCAATTATTTTAGACCTAATTCCATTCTTGACTTCTAAAGTCTAAAGAGCTGAATAACCAGGTTCAGCATGTAGGAGTGCTGACTGCTCTCAATGTTTAGTTATTCGGCTGTCCATAATTTTATGGAGGTTCTATATGCCTAATGAAAAGCTCCTTACAAATATGCCATCCTATGTGCCGAGGCATCTTGGTAAATGAGGCATAAAGGAAAACCTGTATTTAGAGAAGTGAACTGATTAGTTATAAACAATGAATTTGTGGATAGGAATGATTTAAATATTCTTCCTAGATCCCTCTCCGTTTCATGATTTCTTATTCACCAGACAGTTAAATTACAAGAAATACATATTGAGTTGAAAGTGCTTTACAGTTTTAAATTAATAAGCCACACCCATAAGGACCATGAGGTCTGAGGACGACCTAGCGACATGAACTCCAAATATTTGATTGGGTCACATTACATTTAGGAATGAACACTGGAAGGTGTCTACATATCATTAAGCAATAAATAAGTAAGGGTATTGTCCGTATCAGCCAGAGTGCAGGAGTCTACCGTGTTTCATTATGCACTTATGCATGCAACACAAATACTCAATACTGGAGATTTTGTGTGATTGTGTCTGGCTTTCAGAAATGACATCATGTGGCTGCCAAGGCTATGGACTTTTAATGTTTGATGAAAAAACGTTTAATGCTTTAAAGGACCACTTCACCACTTTTCCACCTATCTTTCTTCATATAACAGGTCCTCACTAATAATCATGATAAAATGGCACAATTTCTTTTCTACTCAGTCTGTGTCTCATAGGAGGGCTGTGGGCAGTTCAGAAACGCATCCACCAGTGACATCATCGTTAGGCATCTCCCCCCCCTAGGGTAGGTACCCTCACAAAAAACATGCAGTAATCCTGGTCTCTAAACTGCCTCCGGCGCCTGATGGAGGGGAAAGGAACTGGTTGGAATAACGTGTTCCTTCCACGCGCTACGTCCAACCAGGGAAACTCCCCCCTGTCAGGTGTAAAGGAGCAACTTAGACACTCAGGCATGAAGGAAGCATGAGTTCAACTCCGTTGCTCTCCCCATGTCCCCCATATGGGGACTAGGTTGGCGGAGGGTGTGTAGAGCCCAGGATCACATTAGATTGACACAGGGGTGAAAATGGGTTACAAAATCATGGGATAAAAAATATATTAAAAAAAAAATGTTTATGATTTTATTATCGTGATCCATTTTCGCATTGCTACTTTTCAGGACTAGAAAGCCTGCAGTTTCTATTAGCTTGGATTCCCCGTCGATGATGTCACTGGTGGACGGGTTTCTGAACTGCCACCAGCCCTCCTATGAGACACACTCAGTAGAAAGAAATGGTGCCATTTTATCATGATTATTAGTGAGGACCTAAGATGTGTTGAAAAGTGGTGAAGTGGTCCTTTAAGCAGTGACGTCATGTGGCAGCCACAGTGGGCGCCCCTCACTTCACAGGAGCGTGATTTATTTTCTTCAGATGTACCGATGTGAGCATTCATCGGTAAATAGAATCTACACCTAATACGGAAAGCCCCTGGTGGTGATGCAAGGTTCATTTTGCTCTTCCCCCATATATGGCCTTCATGAGGCTCCAGTGAGGTATATGTCATATGTCACTGTGGGAGTGTAGATATATAGTGACAGGTTGTTTTGTCGGTTGACTTTAATGTTGTACTCCTTTCAATTAGTTTGTTTTCATCCTTTATGGTGGATGGCATCAACGACAGTTGTCAATGAAGGTGCCCTGAAGAAGATGCTGAAGCAGTGCAAAAACAAAGACTTGACTGTCCGTGAGATATTGAATGTCATCTCCCGGTACAAGGACCTGAAGCCTGTTATGGATGCCTATGTCTTCAACGATGGTTCCACAAGAGACTTGATGAGTTTAAGAGGAACAGTCCCAGTCAGCTACAAAAGTCAAGTGTACAACATCCCAGTGTGTCTGTGGCTACTAGACACGTACCCACACACCGCTCCTATATGCTTTGTCAAGCCTACAAGTACCATGGAGATCAGACAAGGCAAGCACGTCGATGCCAATGGCAAAATCTTTCTGCCATATCTACACGAGTGGAAACACCCAGCGTCGGATCTGTATGGTCTGATCCAGGTGATGATTGTGGTGTTTGGGGAGGAATCTCCTGTGTACTCTCTGCCCACAACTCAGGCCCCACGACCCCACACTCCCGCCGCATACATGCCTGGGATACCTGCAGTCGCATCTTATGGACCAAACCCCAACCCCGGAAGTTACCCCGGGGGGTACCAATACCCTGGGATGAACTCATATCCAGCCACAGCTGGCCCTGTGCACTACCCTCCTCAAATCCCCGTCTCCACGGTGGGCTTCAGTAGCGGAGACCGCACAATTTGCGAGGACACCATCCGCACATCTCTGATCTCTGCCGTGAGCAACAAGCTCCGTTGGAGGATGAAGGAGGAGCTGGGTAGAGCTCAGGCCGAGCTGGACTCCCTGAAGCAGACGGAGGAGGCCTTGAAGAGGAGTCACCAGAAACATGAGGAGATGTACTCACGAATGGAGCAGGAAGTGGCCGCTGTAGACGGGAACATTGAGCTGCTGAGGAGAAAGGACGAGGAACTGAGCACGGCGCTGGAAAAGATGGAGAACCTGTCGGAGTGCAGTGACATTGACGACGTGATCGTGCCCACGGCGCCGCTGTACAAACAGATCCTGAATCTGTTCGCGGAGGAGAACGCCATCGAGGACACGGTCTTCTACCTGGGAGAGGCGCTCCGCAGGGGCGTCATAGACCTGGAGGTTTTCCTCAAGCACGTGCGTCTCCTGTCCCGGAAGCAGTTCAAGCTCCGTGCCCTCATACAGATAGCCCGCAAGACCGCCGGCCTCAGTGACCTCTACTGTCAGGAATGACTCTCAGAACACATTTTTGAGTGTTTGTGTAAACACAAACATTGCATAACAATTTAACAAACAACATTGGCGGAGGTGAGGACGCAAATTCTGATTGGCCGGAATGAGATTATGTATGATGATGTACGATGATAAGAGTGCCCCTCACTTCACACGAGTGTGGTTTTTTTCTCACCAAATTTGGCACAAATGGTCAATGGGTTTTGATACTCCATAGCAGGCCCTACAAAAACACCATATATCATGAAAGCAACATTCAATCATTGTCAATAACATTCAATCAATACATTGTAATCGTGTTTTGAAGGGCCAAATGTAACTTAGTTATTTACCCATTTATAATTATAACCACTACAACCCTATATACCCCAGGGGTCCTTTTGGTCTCCTCTTTTTCTCTTCTGCGTTGGAAAAGACAGCAAAATATTTGAAGCATTTTAAATAAACACAAATCTAGGGTTCCTGGGACAGGTCTGTGGCCAAATAATATTAATTTGGGGCTCCTTGACTTACACATGGTATAGAGCCAACAACAACATTATGAAGAAAGACAGATAAAAACATATTTTTTAATAGCCAAAGTATAAAATGGGGTTAAAGAGGTTAAACTATTGGCAAACCTGGAAGGCCAGTCGGTTGCCTACTGTATACTTCAAGCAGCACTCCAATACCCTGTTGGACAGAGACTCTGGCTTGCCTCCAGACGCTCAGCAGCACTCCGATACCCTGTTGGACAGAGACTCTGGCTCGCCTCCAGACGCTCAGCAGCACTCCGATACCCTGTTGGACAGAGACTCTGGCTTGCCTCCAGACGCTCAGCAGCACTCCGATACCCTGTTGGACAGAGACTCTGGCTTGCCTCCAGACGCTCAGCAGCACTCCGATACCCTATTGGACAGAGACTCTGGCTTGCCTCCAGACGCTCAGCAGCACTCCGATACCCTGTTGGACAGAGACTCTGGCTTGCCTCCAGACGCTCAGCAGCACTCCGATACCCTGTTGGACAGAGACTCTGGCTTGCCTCCAGGAATACCCTGTTGGACAGAGACTCTGGCTTGCCTCCAGACGCTCAGCAGCACTCCGATACCCTGTTGGACAGAGACTCTGGCTTGCCTCCAGACGCTCAGCAGCACTCCGATACCCTGTTGGACAGAGACTCTGGCTTGCCTCCAGACGCTCAGCAGCACTCCGATACCCTGTTGGACAGAGACTCTGGCTTGCCTCCAGGAATACCCTGTTGGACAGAGACTCTGGCTTGCCTCCAGACGCTCAGCAGCACTCCGATACCCTGTTGGACAGAGACTCTGGCTTGCCTCCAGGAATACCCTGTTGGACAGAGACTCTGGCTTGCCTCCAGACGCTCAGCAGCACTCCGATACCCTGTTGGACAGAGACTCTGGCCTGCCTCCAGACGCTCAGCAGCACTCCGATACCCTGTTGGACAGAGACTCTGGCTTGCCTCCAGACGCTCAGCAGCACTCCGATACCCTGTTGGACAGAGACTCTGGCTTGCCTCCAGACGCTCAGCAGCACTCCGATACCCTGTTGGACAGAGACTCCGGCTTGCCTCCAGACGCTCAGCAGCACTCCGATACCCTGTTGGACAGAGACTCTGGCTTGCCTCCAGGAACCTATACCTCTGAGGGCCATTGTCTCATAGCCGGCACCCAGGTTTGTCGGGCCTTCTCTCTCTAGTAGTACTGTAGTGTTTCACTGCCTAGGTGAATGTAACCCATTCACCCTGCTTTTCATCTGGGCAAAGTTCTTTCCACCTCTCTCTGTGTGTGTGTGTGTGTGTGTGTGTGTGTGTGTGTGTGTGTGTGTGTGTGTGTGTGTGTGAGCGTGCATGTGCACACTTCTGGATTTGGACAGAATCGGCATGCTTGTGACATTTTTGCACCCGAAAACATTGCCATCATGTAATATCACTGATATCACACCCAAGCCACATTTTATATTATTATCCCTAAGCCTATTATAGGGCTGAGGGAAAATAGGGTCTAATTTGAGATTTGGAACATGCATAAGGCTGACGTAACATAGGCGTGACCTCCTCCATTAAACATCAAAACATTAAACGCTATTGACATTGAAGGGAAAACATCATATGTAAATGAGCAAATCGGCTAACCAATCACATGTTGGTGGGAGCGCTTGGCCAAATAAGGGATCACCCAACCGACTTGACATACTCACAACAGACACTCACAGAAATTTGGTGTAGTTTTAGGCCACTGTGCTGCCTTCAAATCCCCATTTTCTTCGGCCACTTCGGTCAAGTCATATATATATATATATATATATATATATATATATATATATATATATACATATCTACAGTACCATACATACCATATATAGTCATATTACATTTGTGACACCCACCCAGGTTGGTGCCACCCCGTGTGGTAAATAAATAAATGGTAAATGGTGCATTTATATTGCGCCTTTATCCAAGGCACACACCAGAGTTCGCACACACCGGTGCTGGAGGAAACCATGCAAGGCACTAACCTGCACATCGGGAGCAATTAGGGGTTCAGAGTCTTGCTGAACGACACTTCGACAATAACTCTGGGGGAGCCCGGGTTCGAATAGGGAACCTTGCAGTTCTCATCCGGTCACTATACATCTGAGCCAGCCTTCATTAAGGTTTCCTGCTTAAGTGTTGAAAGTTTTACCATTGATCTAATAGAGGCAGCGTGCTTGCTCAGGGGATAAATTTAATCTTGACCATCAGATTCTGTGTCTAGGTGAGACACATGACCTTTGACATGTCTCAATAGAGGATATGCGTGTGACATGACATCATCATCATACCCGGAGGTAATGCGGAAACGCCTACTGAGTGGCAAAAACGACTTTCTGGCCTTGACAGCCCATACATCCGAACAGAAAAGTCTGATTGCTATAAACGACATTAAACAACGTTAAACTCACTTTTCCACTCGATTTTCGATTCACTTTATGCATGTGCATACCCTCTATAGAAGAGCTGATTCACTTTATGCATGTGCATAACCTCTATAGAAGAGCAGGGAGACTTAATACAACCACGCCAATTGTACAAGTTATATTGTATTAACATACTCTACCATACAGCTTGGACAAAATTACATTTTATCAATTTAAAAAAAGTTACATAGTAAGGCTTTGAGGTAACAGAAAAACAATGTAGGCAACCTTCTGTCTGACTGAACAGGACTGAACAGTGAACTAAATGACAGTGTTTTATTTTTTCCAGTCCGAACAGACTCTGCTGCTAGGCAGAGTTCTATTCTGCCTTTTAATGTCAATAATATAAATACTTGAAGCACATTGTGGACTTGTTACATTCACCCTTCACAAGTCACCATCTAGTGGCTATGACAGGAACAGCACAATCACGTTGAAGAATGCTGTGATATCAAATGAAAACCACACAAAGAGTGAGTTGTTCCAACATAGGTTCTCTCGTGTGTGTCAAAATGTAACATATCTTAATACATCTTTGTTAGATTTTTTGAGTGATTTGGGATTGTCTTGTGATTGTGAAACTATATTTGGCCGTTTCATTCCATTCTAGAAGGTGAATAGATTAAGAAGTTACACAGTTATGGCCAGTTATGTACAGGTACCTTCACTGAATTTGTGCTGAAATGTAACTTGATACAAAGGATCAAAAGGTTTCTTTATTCTCTTCCTTAATGCACACAATACAATAACAAAAATATAAATTCTATATAAAACACTGGCTGACCTAAAAAATAAATCAATTCAATCCAGTCTGATCATATAAACCTACAGCACATTGCACCTGCACGGTCCATCCTTCATTTTGACCTTTTCAGTAAAAGCGGGTAAAGTGCTGTTCAGTGGATGAGCCCATGCTTGAGACATTTAGGGCAGATTCACACTATGGTCCTGGGTGCGCACTCGGGACCACTTGGCAGATGTTGTGGCAGTGTGAATGCTGCGTACCGTTCCCCGGAGCGGATCACCCAACCATTCCCAGGTCTGCACAGAGGTAGTCTCAGTCAGGACCGAGTGAAGAGTACGGATCAATACGGATCAATGCAATGTGAAAGCATTGAATACAGTTGAATGAAGTGTACTCGGGTGCGGAAGAATCAAGGCCAATGTGAATCATGGCCAGCGGGGACCAGGCAATCTTACTCGGGAACAGTTTGAATCAAACGGACTGAGTGTGAATCTGACCATAGAGTACATTAGATATCCTGCACTGTTCCTATCTCCAGCTCATCTCTTCCAGTCAGGGACGAATAGTTTTCATAATCCTCATGGGGGCCCGTGCCGCCCCCAACCCCCCCGCAGCCCCCCCCCCCCCCCCATTCATTGTGAACAAGTAGCCTTACCTACCTGGCAGGTTAAGCACCGATATTAGCATTTCAATGCCTGATCTGCATTTGTACAAGGGGACACGCAACGCGGTCCACCCCCCACCACCCCCCGCCCCGGACAGTGAGGAAAACAGACGTGTTAAGGTGCCAGACTTGGATGGTTAGAGCGGCGCGATTACATACAAAGTCAATGCAAGGCGAGAATTGCGCGAACGGGCGCGACCTGATGCGGCACAAACGGGACGAACCGAGGCGAATATATATTCAGGTCCAATTCCTCATGGGGGCCGAGATCCCTGGTCCAATTCCTCATGGGGGCCCTGGCCCCCCGGCCCCCACAGACTCTACGTCACTGCTTCCAGTCCCAGGGGATGCACAGGTCCCCGTCCTGCATGACCGAGTAGAAGTGGGAAACACAAATGTGTAAGCCTTGCATGAGAGGCGACCGCTGCTCCAGAAGCCGTTTGCAGCAAGGGATCATCTGGCTGGAGGTGATGCTGGGCTCCTTTGAAAGGTCCCTGAGGGACAAGCTCTGGACACAGTCCTTCACTGCTGCCTCCTCCTCCGATCGCAGCCTGATCATTACAAATAGGGGTAGTGCAACAGTTAATCAAACTAATCGATTTAATCCAGTACTTTTCAACCTTGATTGTGATTTTATCCACATTTCAATACATGCTGTATTGATGTGGTACCGTAGGAGAGACAACAGGCAAACGATCAAAATAACAATTATTCTACATGCTCTAATTGTGTAGACTTCATAAATTAAGTAATAAAGATGTTTAACAATAATGTAAAATGAAAGAGCGTAAAATTAAAGTATTAGTAGTTTATTAGTAGTTTCATTTTATACTCTCAAGAGTTAAATTAAAGATCTATAAGGGTTGATTTGGTGACCAACTCATCATTTAGCTGGGGACCACCTGGTCGAAAACTGGTTGAAAACCACTGATTTAATCACTACTTTTATAAAATATTTGATTCATAATCTACTGTATCCCTCCCTATTTTGAGCATGTCCTGACTCCTAATAGGCGAAAATAAATTCCAATACAATTCTAAAACAAGTAGGCTAAACAAATGACAAATAGTGAGAATAGCCACGCTGTGGGCTTTATACAGACAGACACATAAAGGCACATAAAAGGCCTCTGCCACTCACTGGTGTTTGCGTTTGATGCGTTTCCTGGCTTCAAGCGCATGGCTCTGGAGGAAGGTCTGCAGCTCTGGAGGGTCACAGTTAGTCGGAATAATAAACTGGCCCATCTCATGAAGACTGGGGGTGGAGCGGTGACTGAAAGAAATCAACACAAAACCTTGAGTTTTAGTATGCACACACACACACACAAATACAAATCCCCCTTTTTTGAAAACCTCCCCAAATAAGCACTAGTTCCAAGATAACGGACTGCATACCGTATGTGTAGTGTTGATTTCGTCGACGAAAAATGGTCATCGACTACCTTTTTTCACTGAGGAAAGCTGAATAAAAACAAAATAAAAACTAAGCTATGATGACTAAAACTATGACTAAATATATTAACATTACGTTAACAAAGAAGAACTAGACCAAAATGTTAGGGAGGGACTAGTGGACAAGAAAACCAAGTCATTTTATGAGTCATGTTGTGAAAATAACAGATCTACTCATCGCAGCGCAATGCGTTGTGAGCTTGCATCGAGGCCTGCCGAAACACATTTTAGTCGACAAAATCAACTGTAGATTTAGTTGACTAAAATCTTATGACCTTTAGCCGACTAAAACTAGACTAACACTAAAACATTTCAGATGACTAAAATGTGACTAAAAACTAAATTAAGTTTTATTCCAAAGACTATGACTAATCTAAAATCAAAATTTGCTGTCAAAATCAACACTGGTATGGAGATACATATTTAGGGCTGATAGAATGAACTAACTTCTCCAAGGTCATTGCTAGTCCCTGCAGACTCCTGGGGTGCAGGAAGAGCCGTCGAGGTAGCAGCCTCTTGTGGAAGTTGTTGAGGGTGCTGTAGTGCTCCTCGATGGGCTGAACGGACCCCAAGCTCTCGCCATGGATGACCTGGATGCCTCCCAGGAGGAGGCTGATCCTCTCCTTCAGCCACTCTGTCTGCTGCTGCAGGCGACAGTAGCTGGGCAATCGCTCAAAGATCTGATCAGGGCACATGGATATAGAATCTAATGTATTTACTTATTTGTGTACATTAACCCATTTAGACATTGTGTCGCCTTATTGCTTTTAACCACTTTAACCATTATTTTAAACTGTAGCTGTTGAAAAATAGCAGATCTACAAGCTTGTATAGCGTGGCACTCTGCTATTTTTAACTCCAAATATTTGCTTCTGGGGGTGGTCCCTAGAACAACATATTCTCAGATGGGAGTCCGCAGCCAAATACAGATAATTCTGTAGGTCCTTGACATGAAAAAGCTTGAGAACCACACTGACATAGAAACTGTCATGATTTAGAAGACATTTGTAGAATCTGATCTCATCCAAAAGTCAGAGATCTTTTTGTGCACAGCTGCATTCTGGGACCTTACCATTAGCTTTAGAAACAGGTAGATTCATTGGTACTCCTGAGGAGGACAGAGTATGTTTACTGTGTGATTTGAAAGAAATTGAAAATGAAATTCATTTTTTGTTTTACTGCCCATTATATGAAGAACTAAGACATGTATTATTTTGTAAAATGACAACCATCTGTGTTAACTTTTTCTGGTTAAAGGACTACGAAAAGTTGGAATTTTGTTTTAGGAAAGGTATTTTTGCTTTAGTAGAATTTTTATGCAAAGCGTGGGAAAAAAGGCAGAATGTTTTGTTTGTGTAAAAAAAAAAAAACGGAAAAAAAAGAAAAGAAAACTGTTTCTTGTACACAATGCAATACTGACGCAATGATTTGTGGTGTGTCCTATAAGTCCATGTGGGCTGGGCGCCTTGGGTGCATGACACAAAAATAAAGAATCTATAATATGGCTTAATGACAATACAAACATTGACATGCCTACAATCAGAAAGTCACACAGGCGGGATTAACAGCCAGGTCAAATCTGAGGACGTCAGCAATTACCTTGGCCCAGTGATGATGAACATCCATCGTTCCCAGCATGACCTGTCCTGAGGCGTTCATCCCAGACTGGTCAGTGAATATTATTGTGTGTCCTAAACAAAGGGTACGTTAAGGACAAACATGGCAGTTGAAATCATTATCAACCTTTATTACCAAGTCATCTCCAAGAATAGGTGAGGATTGATCCGATTTCTGACGGAAAGGATAAGGATAACTGAAATGCCTACACCTCAACGTGACAATCTGTGCTATTTTCAGCATGCAACCAAGTGTAAAATGACTGGATCTCTTGTCTACTAGTCCCTTCATAACATTTTAGTCTAGTTTTTATTTGTTAACAAAATTGTCAATATATTTAGTCTTAGTTTTAGTCATCATAGCTTAGTTAAGTTAGTTTTAATTTAGTTTCCATTTAGTTTTCGTCAGTGAAAAGTAGTCGACACATTTTGTTTTGTCATAGTATTAGTTGACGAAATCAACACTGGAGCTGTACCTCGCAGGTTGATTAAAGCCTCTGGGTTCTGTTGAGACAGCCGGCTGAGACTCTGGAGCTGACAGCACCTGTGGGTGACTCCCCAGCTGCGCTGCCACCTGCAGTACAGGAGCAGAGTGATTGCAGTGATGTTTGTTAGTGCAGCCATTGGAAAAGTCAGTCTTTAGCTGCAGGACATATGTGACCAGGTCTAGCAAAATGGTCCTCATCTCGCCTATAATGAAAAGGCAGAAAATCTTTTTCATATTAACACAGCTTGAATGTTGAAGAAGGTTTTCATTCCAACAGATTATTGATTTGGGCAAATTAAATGTATACATGTATAAGTCTAAGTAGGCTAGCCAGCTCTAGGTGTTGAAATGTTGGGGATTTTCTCAGCTTTGGGTAAAACGGCACAATCATTTTAAAATGGTCATATCTCCTTCAAATATTTTCCAATTTCATTGAATGATTACATTCTGTACTATAATAATCTGTAAAAAACTGAAAAATTACTCTGGTCGAGATGAGGGCCTATTTGCCAGACCCGGTCACATATTGCTGTGACTTTGCTACTCAAGTTAGTACCGTATATGAATGGTGATGTTAAAGATCTGCATGGAATGTAATGTTAACCTGATATCAGCCAAGGCAAACTTCTGGCCCAGCTCCTTCTTCAGTCTCTTCAGTTCTTCTCGCCGAGGGAGACTAGCCCTGTGCTTCTTCGTAGCCGTGGGCTCGTTTTTTCTCAGCCATGTGCTAGGGGCAAGTAGACATTTCTTTAATTGAACACTATCATAAATTATTTACCATCCTCACATTTATTTTGATGAATTCCTGTTCTGTCTATAGAAGTGTCTATTTGTACGTCTCTAAATGTTTTGATGATTTGAACATGGTGGACCCTGTTGGAAACAAGTGTAATGCTTAATTGGGTCGTCCACTCACAGTTAACAGCCTTTGTATTGAGTTTGTGCTTGAAATGTACTGTAATTCTGCAAACTGTTAATAAATTCTTCAATCAATCAATCAATCAATATCTCTACATTTCTTGTAGGGCTAAAGTACCACAAGAACACTGCCAAAGTAGTGCTGACAAGTGATGTCACTGGGAAAGGCATGCGAGACAAGACAAGAGCTGCAGCCACAACAAGGCTACCCTAGTAAATAGGCTTAATTTAAAATAAAAATACAATTAAAAACAAAATATCTGACCTTTAGAAAATCCTCACAACATTAATCACATGAACCCCTATAGAGGATGGCAGTTATGTATTCCACTGCAGAGACGCATGGCCATGCTGCGTACCAACGCACTAACCTGAGTGTTGGCTCTACTCTCTTGGCTTGCTCTAGCTCCTGCTCAGGATCTCTGTAGCCAGTGAATGTGTAGTAGGTCTTGTCCCATTTGATGGGCCTGTAGAAGGGTATCCCAGCCTCTGAGGGCCTCTTCGCCGTCTCTGCGCTGCTTTTCAGCTCTTCCATATGCTTGACGGAGAGACTGCAGGACGTCAACACGTTCATCACTGTGCTTACCATGTCCTTGGTGTGCAGGGTAAAACTCACCGAACGGAACCCTGGGGGACAATTAGGATATCCTTGCACTTGACTACATAAAACAAACAATGTTAAATGTCAGACGAGAATGCAGAGAATTCTTCGTAATGAGTGAACAAGGCATACCAGAGGGGACAGGGTCTTGCTGGATGTCAGTGTGGTCTCTCGTTTCCCTAACATAGAAGGTGAGTTTAGTTGGTTGAACGGAGCGTTCCCCTGGTTTCTGAAGGGTTTCCAAGTAGCCATTTAGCCTCTTGAGTGAATTTTCATTCACTTCCTGCAAACCATGGTATAAGGTAGGCCTATTTGATGTATTTGATTAATATGCAGTTAATTGATGGTACTCTTGACTTTACAACCAATACATTTTGGGCCATTTGATCACTTACCCTTTCCCTTGGATACTGTCCAAAGAAGTCAGGATGGACCGCAAAGTAAAATGGTCTAAGTGCATTAATGGCGTCTGCCCCTGACAGAGCTCTCTGCTGGACAAAATGCGTGGCAACACGTTTGCTCTTAAATCTGAAAAGGGATGAAAGTTATAAATTAGTTATAATTCGTCAGGCTATGACCTTTTTTTCGCTTTTTTACTTGCACCCTGATAATGAAATAAGGGCTTAAACTGTCTGAGTTGCTCCAGTGCCTTGTTTCCTCCTGTAAGCTGTCTTGCCTCTGAGATGCACCAGACTGGCCTGCCATAGGCTAGAGGCCTCTGAGATGCACCAGACTGGCCTGCCATAGGCTAGAGGCCTCTGAGATGCACCAGACTGGCCTGCCATAGGCTAGAGGCACCTTGCAGGCCTACAGGTAACGAAAAGAGTTATGGGGGTCCTTGAAATTAAAAACTTTGAGAACTGTGTTCTCATAGTCACATTCATTGTATAAAACATAATCACGTTGGTTTATCATACCGGTACGTTTTTCTGTATAGTCGCTTGTAAATAGGCCTACTGTAGTTGTGGGTTGCGTTTTTTGGGGGCTTGTTTCAAAAGTGTAGTAGTTGCTTGGCCCAGGCGGCTGGCGTAGACATCCGGACTCCTATATAGCCTGACAGCGTATCGTGGGTTCGAATCCCGTTCCCAATGGCCTTTGCTGCGTGTTTCATGTCAAGGACCACACAATTAATATTGTCCACCATTCCCATCTAAAAATATGTTGTGCCAGCTATGGGACCCCAATAGGAACTACCACTTTTGCATTGTTAAAATGTAAAAATGTGCTCATGTGGCCTATAGTCACTTCTTTTGGCATGTTTTCATTAAACGCCTGTGGTCTCTGAGGCTATGTTTTCATAGACCTGGCTGCTTATTTCTTTAGCAAGATCTGGCAACACTAGTGTGCATGATATAATATGCTGGCTGAGTGTGTAAACAAATGAAGGTCTTTACCTCACAGTAGTGCGCAAGAGGAAGGTCACAGACATGTCTGTTGTGAAGGATCAGCAGATGCACACCCACGTCAGAGTCATGACAGTCACAGCATGCAACACTGTTGTGCAATGGGAAAACAAGGCAGTGTTTGTTGAGATTAACTTCACACATCAAAGAGAACATCGTTATTACAGTTTTGTCAAGGTGTATTTTTGCTGTCACGTTTTCCACTCTTTATAAGCTCAACAGTCTAACGTGACAGCACATTATACTGTCCAGCAACAGCAACTGTAAACAAACATGTTTGGAGTTTGGTTGGCTGCCAACCCACGTTATATAGCTGATTATGTAGGTCAAGTGTAGCCGTTACAACCCTGTCCTCCTAATGTGGCTATGTCTGTGCAAAGCTAAAATGTTTGTTTTAGATGAATACGCACTTTAAATGTCATTGTTCGGAATGATCGATCATCAATTATCTAGCTTAGTTGTTTAATAACAGATCATAACGGGCTAAGAGCTAACGTTGACATCAACAACATTGGCTAACTATCTCAACCAACACAAAACGTGTCTCTAACATCGCTGGTCATGCTAAGCAGAAAGCAGGCTTTGTTACTGCATTATAGAGCTTGTCTCATGTATAGATAAATAGCACAGAGACGGTTTAAAATTGGTCTTAACCTTTAACGACGTGATGTGCTCTCCATTCAGCCTGCTTTAAAAGCAGCGACTGAAGTGAATATAGACCAAAGCAATCGCATGCTGGACTGGAGCTGTCAAATAACATATGGATTTTGGAGACATCTAGTGGCAATGAGCTGAACTTGCCAGACACAACACAGACTTTTCTTATATAATTTAATATCCATCCATAGCATACAGAAGGAAAAAAAACTCATTATGCCTAAGAAGGGATGCTAATCACACATTACATTTAAGCGTGACACAAAATTAGTTCAGTATTTTCAGTGCAATTGATAGGCCTATACAGTATAATTTCTTGTCTTGTATCTCATGACATTATGTAGGCCTGTAATGATTTTAAGGGCGACCATCTCCAAGGCACCTAGAAGTCTCATAATCCCTTTGGGTGGTGGGTGAAGATCCATTGTGAGTCACAGGCGCGGAGAACACATGCCAACACAACAGTGATATGTTACCATGCATTCTGAAGTTTATTACACACACACAGAGTATATACAGTAGGACAGTAGATCTATGACATAGTATATACAGTAGGACAGTAGATCTATGACGTCCCTAGTAGATGATGGAAACCATGATAAGAACAGAATGAGCAGGAACATATATCTCATATCATATTGTACGTACAGTCTGATACAGTAGTAGACATGGTTATCAATATGCTTATGCAGCTATATGTGTCGTCTGAGTCAGGCAACAAGGCCCATATAGCCTTAAGGACTTGTTCTTAAGGATATGGACCAAAGCTAGACATGATGCTGACAGTTGAAGTTCTGAAGTCCCATATCTGATGAACAGTATGAACGTTTGGGGGAGTTACTAAAACTAGGCCAGGATATGTAGCCATGTGGAAATCATTATGAGCTCAGTGTGAATGCAAGTCATCTGAACCAGTCACCAGAAAGAGAGAGACAGCAGATCAACAGAAAGAAACATGGTGGCTACACAAGGGAACCCTCCCTTGCAACATCGTTCACAGGACCGCGCATGGCATTTGCAAACATCGGTGAGTCATTCTTCTTTCTTTTGTGTATCGTCGTCATACGTCCAGCTCAGTGTAAGGTGAGTCCTTGATGATTGTGCATGGTCTATTGTGTAGGGTTTTACTGTTTTGAATGAATACGAGCACAACTTTTGGAGGTCTATCTATCCTCTATTCTAGAGAATGTACCACCGTTTTCACTAATGCATTGGATAATCACATCAGATAGATAGATAGATAGATAGATAGATAGATAGATAGATAGATAGATAGATAGATAGATAGATAGATAGATTCTGCAGTCATTCAGCAGATACATAAAATGCACAAGAGAACGAAATGTCATTTCACTGGCTTTTAGTATGCTAGTTAAAAGAGAACTAAAATACTATTAAAATCTAAGATCCACTTTTAAAAACAGATACATTAAAAAGCACCATTAGTTCATAGAAAGACAGATAGTCTTTATAGGAGTCCTTGGCTTGGGGGAAAAAGCTCTTGGAGAATCTTGCTGTTTTACTTGCAATGCTTTGATAGTCGATACCTTCTGCCAGAGTGAACAGTCCCTGTGGTGTGGGTGGGGACTGTTCACTCTGTTGCCTTCTGGCAGAAGGTATCGAAGCATTGGAAGTAAAGTAAAGTAAAGTTAGTAGATCATGACTCATGTTAAGTAAGGCTCAGTGAAAATATTAACTTAAAAAAACATTAAGTAATCCATTATCTGGATATCAATCTTAACTAACACAACTCTATGTTGTTGCATAATAAAAAAGGATCTTTGATCCCATTATACCACTAGGATATTCAACCCTGGGTAGGTCGACAATGTTTGCTACAACGTTTTGTCCAGTTTATTTCATACAGTATACTATAGAGCTACAGTGCATATTTACTTGAGACCATAAGTTCATGTGTCATTGTAATTACCTTGTTTTCAGGCATGGTTCATTGTTCCTGTATTCCTAATACTACATACCACAGGCTCGGATTCATTCTCCCCCACCTCTGTGACATCGACATATCCAACAATGTTGGAGCCTTTGTTCCAACATGTCACTGAACAACAGAACCAGTTCATTCAGGTAAGAGCTGAATGAACTGAATGAACTTTACTTACTTACTTACAGTAAGTAAGTAAAGTAAAGTGTATTTATAGAGCACCTTTCACAGACAATTACAGTCACAAAGTGCTTTAACAACAATACAATTAAAACGAGTCAATAGTCAATAAAATAAGTCAAGAACTAAATCACTAATAAAGTAAGACAAAATAGAGCAATCAACATTTAACATTTAACCATGCCGGCTATGGAAAGGCCTGTTTAAAAAGGTGCAGTCCTTTAAAAATGTCCACAGAATCCACAGTTCTTAGGTGGAGGGGGAGCTCATTCCAGCCTAGGGGCAAAACCTGCAAAGGCTGTTGCTGTTTATACATATTCTGTCTAAACTATTCAATCAATCAATCAAAAACTATAAAGGCAACTGACTAAAACTTCATGATACTATGCTTGTTTAATTACTTTTGTCTAACTTACTATTTGTTTATTATTTTGGGTGAAAACCATGTATAAGCCCTTTGTGGATTTCTTTTCCCACCTGCACTTTTTTTCTCTTTTAATAATACCTTTTTGTACTGTTTTTATTGTGCAAATAAAATAATAATAAAAAAAACCACTCACCAAAACATGCTTAATGTTGGGGATTGCAATGGAAGATGATAATAGTGTTGGTGATATATTGATTAATGTCCATTGTGCCGTTTGATGTGTCAGAGGCTGAGGGAGTGGGTGGCTGTTGAAAGTGATTCATCCAGTCCAGCCAAATGGGGAGAAATTGACAAGTTGTTGAACATGACAGCGGACCGGCTTCGAGAACTAGGAGCTAGCGTGGAGTTAGCAGATGTCGGCACACAACAGGTATTGAAGTAGTTATTAATACCGGCCACACACACACATTGCAAAATAAGAATCATATAGGTACATCTTCTTTACGTGTGCTGTGCACTCAGAAAATAAACACGCTATATAAACACTCTCTAAATCTCAGCTTGTACTTTGTGCCTTGCTTTTAAAAGTTGCCCTGTGGAGAGACCATTCCTCTGCCACCTGTGTTGTTGGCTGAATTCGCCAGGGACCCAAAGAAAGCCACACTCTGCATATATGGTCATGTGGATGTTCAACCAGCCAGGATGGAGGATGGCTGGGTCACTGATCCCTATAACCTGACTGAAATCAATGGTGGGTTCCCCATGTCACCTCAGCTCAATTGTGGTTAAATAATGTGGCTTCATTATAAATAATTTGTTATTTCACAATAATTATGTCACGAGAGTTCCCCTCTTTTAGGTAACTTGTATGGGCGAGGTGCTACAGATAATAAAGGGCCTGTGCTTGCCTGGCTTCATGCTGTTGAATCATATCAAGCGACAGAGAAGGTTACACATTACACGTTATTATTTTGACAGACAAAATGATTATTTTTGTAATGTTACTTAAACATACATTATTTTTTTGTATCCAGAAATCATTTTTACTAAACCAAAAGAGCACATGGTAAAAAGGTAACATCATACCACAGACTGTGGTACTAAACTGGGTATGTACAACTACAAATACAAAGGCATATACTGCTCCATCTTTTTCAGGAAATACCTATGAATCTGAAATTCATTATAGAAGGGTCAGAAGAAGTGGGATCACTCGGTCTGTTGGACTTGACCAAGAAGAGGAACGATAGCTTCTTTGCAGACGTGGACTACATTGTCATCTCCGACAATGTTTGGGCGACCAGAACTCCCGCTCTGACCTATGGAACCAGGGGTAGCTGCTATTTCCTTGTGGAGGTGAAGTGAAATGGTGTGAATTAAGTGGAGTTGTATGAATGTCAGAAAAAATAACATATTGTGAATTCATATACTGTTTAATGAATGTATTTTGGTGCCCAAACCTTTGCATTAGTCAGCCATACAAATAAGAAAGGTTGTTCAAACAAGTAAGCCTATTAACCAGTGGTGTAAAGTAACCAAGTGCATTCACTCAAGTACTGTACTTAAGTACAATTTTGAGGTATTTGTACTTTACTTGAGTATTTCCAATTTCCAATACTTTTACTTCTACTCCACTACATCTCAGAGGCAAAATTTGTACTTTTACTATTTGAAAATAGCAGATCTACAAGCTCACAATGTGTCGTGATGCGACGCATTTAGAGCTTGTAGATCTGCTAACCCTTTCGAACTTGTGAAATGGGACATTCTGCAATATCAGCACTTTTACTTTTAGTACTTTAAGTACATTTTGATGCTGATACTTTTGTACTTTTACTTGAGTACAATACAATCTGAATACTTCTACTTGTAACGGAGTACATCTACATTGCAGAATTTATACCTTTACTTAAGTAAAACATTTGAGTACTTTTTCAACCACTGCTATTAACCTTGATTTGTGTATTTCAAGGTTGATGGGCCCAAGCAAGATCTTCATTCTGGGGTATATGGGGGTTCGATCCATGAACCTATGTTTGATCTAATAACGTTACTGGGTGAGAGAGAGAGTTTATTTCTTATCCTTCCAGGTACCACAAGGTATTAGTTTTTATCAAATTTAAACATATCAAATGTTTAGTTTTGTAATTTTGTTGCTATCCTCTTCTACATACATGTCAATAGGAAGTCTGTCAGACCATACAGGTAAGATCCTCATTCCTGGCATAAGTGATAATGTGGCGCCCCTTACTGGTGATGAGAGGAACACCTATGAGCACATCAGCTTTGACCTGGAGGAAATGAAACGTTCAGTGGGTGTAAAACACTTCCTGCAAGACACAAAGGTAAAGTTGCCAACAGCAGTCTAATGTTGCAATTTAGCCAGCCTCGAAGAGACATCAGATCAGTTTTCAATATGTAATATTTCAAATGGGTTTGTATTGGAATTGTGCAGAATATTGACTAGAGCATCCTTTTGCGATTCAGGAAGAAGTCTTGATGGCTCGATGGCGCTACCCCTCCTTGTCTATGCATGGAATTGAGGGAGCATTCTCAGAGCCAGGAAGCAAAACCGTTATTCCTAGACGTGTCATTGGGAAGTTCTCAATACGTTTAGTGCACAATATGGACCCACCTGAAGTTGAGAGACAGGTATTGGCACCATTGCATCTACTTAATTTAACCTAATGTAACCTAACCAATGATAATCATTAACTAATAGGGCAGCGACATGTCAAATGTGTGCCTGGTGTTGCATGTGGTCAATTAAGCAAAAAGCAATATGTTTGTAGGTTTTGACCTGGCCTTGAACTTCCATCATCCAGGTGTGTTCAGCACTCAATCTGGCATGACTCATCTACAGTATGATGTATGATGTCAGTACAGTACTACGAGTCAGTCAGTCATCCACTATGCAAAGTTTCTGTCAACATTTTTTTTTCTTTTACTATTACCATTCTGCTACAATGGCTGATAAAACTCAGATGAACCTGTACACAAGATGTAATAATAAAGACCAATAGAACCTTGTAGATATAGATTAGACAGACAGACAGACAGACGGACGGACGGACGGACGGACGGACGGACGGTCGGACCGACCGACCGACCGACCGACCGACCGACCGACCGACCGACCGACCGACCGACCGACCGACCGACCGACCGACCGACCGACCGACCGACCGACCAATTTTCCACCATATATATATGTTCTCCTCCAACAGGTGCAAGAGCATCTCAAACTGGTCTTTGATAGACTAAGAAGCCCCAACAGGCTCAAAGTGACTGCCACTGTGAGCGCCAAACCTTGGTTGGGGGACGTCAAGGACCCACAGTACACAGCAGGGAAGAAAGCAGTTAAAAGTGGTATATGTTTCATTTTGTACTTCATCTGGTAATGGATCCCCCCCCCCAATGTTAAAAATTCACGAAGAGAAGCTAGTTGAGGCAGGCAGCTCGAGTGGCACTGCATCGGCAACTAAGTCTAGTGATACCCTGTTACAAGTGTTTGTGCATTTGCACCTGTATTTAAACTGCTGAAGGTGCTTATTGCTGCTGTTGTCTAAATTCTGCTGTTGTTGTTTTGTTTTTTTTCATCTGTTCCCTGTAAAATGTCTCACAGACGGTATGTGTAGCCATTCCATGATGTTGCATCTTTTTGAGTGAGCTCCTATTTGACGTACTGTAACTTAAGTAAGAAATACATCCTTTCCGTGTGCCAGTGTTTGGAGTGGACCCCGAGTTGATCCGTGAGGGATCAACCATTCCCATAGCCCAGGACTTTCAAGAGGTGACGGGTAAAAGTGTGATGATGCTGCCAATCGGTGCCCACGATGACGGAGAGCACTCTCAGAATGAGAAGATCAGCAGGTGAGAAGTCCATGATACAGTGGTTAGTCAAGTCAATTCAAACAGAGTGAATATTCAATCAAAATACTTCTCCCCTTGCTATTTTTGTCTTTATCTGAAATTTGCAGGTACAACTTCATTGAGGGGACCAAGCTGTTTGCGGCTTACATTTATGAGCTCTCTCAACTAAATTAGCACACACAGATGTTAAGTAATGTGGTATTGAAGACTGGCGTCCAGGCTAACTGAACTTGGGAATTTTGTATAATAAATGGGATTCTAACACTTTTTCTTACAAAAAACGAATTTCCTTGTTACAGCCCAGGGTTAGATTTTTGAGATATACAGGTTTAATGTTTGTTTTTAGTTCAATGTTTGTTTTAAAAACGCCATTGACAATGAAGAGAACATTTACATCATCTTGTCCCTAACACAAACATTATATGCCATTAACAATAAAGAGAATTTAATGTTTGTTTTGTCACCGTTTGTTTTATATCACCATTACTTTGAACATGTGTGGGCCTGTGCTGTGAAATTAATGTGGCATGCAGGAATGTTTTGGGGTAAGACAAATAGATAGGAAAACAAAGAAAGGAGGTAGAAATATTATACAGAATCGGCGCAGAACAGGCAAAGTACCGAAGTCACACCTTCAGTCATTGTCCACCAAAGCCCGCCTCTCTTATTTTAGTTAAAGGCAGCTGGTGAGCAAAAATGAATAATGAATCCTAATGAAAAATGGGAGATGGGGGCTGCGTTTCCAACCATCCATGTCACATAATTTTGACGGTGATGAATTAAACAAAATGACTGTGAAAGTAAACAGTGTACTCATTGCAGGGGTCTCATTTATCACCTCCTGACCTGCCAGACTACTGTATCAATTAAAGCCTATGCATTCATCCATCTTCAGGCTGTGGCAACGCCAACACTGTGTGTCACATAGAAGTGGTGATTAATCACTGGGTGGCCATTTGAGAGTAAATTATATATAAGTATCATTGTGTCTGTTTCATATGCATTTAAAAAGAAAACACACACACACCCGTGTGAAGTGAGGGGCGCCCAATTTATATAGTCCACATGAAGTCTTACGCTATCATTTAGTGCCCTAAACAAACGTTAAAGTCCATAGCCTTGGCTGGGAAACATTTTACGTCCTAAGTGCTCTAAATAAACATTGTTATATCCTCATTCCTTCCATAGTAGTCCATAGACTTGGCTCAGGCTGGCATATCATCTTCAAAAGCCATGCATTGCTATAGCGCCTCTCAAAAAAAGAGGGGAAAAAAAAGATAAACGTATTCTAGTCAGGGAAAGAAACAACTTTTTGTTGTCCAAAACCAGCCAGTTAATCCCAAAAAGTAGGCCTTCCTCCTCTTCAGTCACCTTCACTAGCAAATCTGTATTTTTAGAATGTAGCTCAAGGACCCCTGAATGACCAGACAGCAGACATGTAGGTCCATAAACTGCAGCCCCAGCCAGTAGCCTATTTACCTGATTGTGTGTAATATTAACCTTTTATGCTGCTGGAGCAAAACGTTTGGAGTATTTTCCCCTATGACATGATAGTATACAACAGAAATTCAGAATGAAATATAGCCTGACAAATACACATAGTAATTATGTTTTCTGGTGCAAATAGTTGAATTCGAATCATTAATTAAAACACCAAAGCATGTTATAAATGTCCAACAACATTTCATGTTAATTATACCAGTTGATAGCCTACTCTGTATTATAAATAGGCCTACAGCAGAGCTTTTCCAGCATCACCAGAGGTGTGTCTAGACTGTCAATAATAATCTTCTGTTACTTTTGCTTGTCTTGCACACGCATGTGCGTCTACCATGGCTCCTCCATCTACACATAAAACACAAGACATGATTACCCCCCCCCCCCCCCCCCTTTACAAATGATGTAAATTCGCACCAAACATCTTTAAACTATAATATAATAAAATATACAAATCAACAACAAATAGGCCTACAGGGGGAAACGATATACATAGGGGTATCATATAACAAGTAACCGAAATATTAAAGAAAATAAGGCTTTTTTAAAATTGTAATAATAATTGCTTTACTGTTTTTGTGGACCCTGGACCCTAATTCTAAACGTATGTGGTTGTATTGAGCATGGACTTTTAATGTAAAGCTGTCCATATGTAATGAAAAGACTCGATACAAATGTTTTATAAATCAAAATCATTTTATCACACAAATATAATGCAAATGGTTAGTTCAATCAGGTGATTAACATAACAGCTTGGGACGCCCTCTGGTGACGTCACAGTGTAATGCTACGGGACGCCATTAGTGACCAGCAGCAAAAAGCGCGGACCTTGACAATACGGGTAAAATAACACGGTAAGACAATTTTAATTAACATTATATCATCAACTTAAACATTGTGTCGAAGTTAAACACTCGCCGAGGGTCAATTGAAGAGTTTTAACGCCACCGTTTATCGCATAGTAATGGCGACTCGAAGGTCGATGCTAATCTACTTTTTGGGCCTCTGTGCTGCCGTCGTTTTCCAGCCCCCAAACCCCGCCTCCGAGATGCTCTGAGTGGACAGCGAGGACAATATCCCAATGCCATTGGCTGTGCTTTTCTGTCATTCACAGAGTGACAGAAACATGTTGCTAGCTGATTAGCCAACAACAAGCAGCAACATGCCTGAACTCTGTGCAACAACAGCTGTACTTTTAACGGTCAAAATGTGCACATATTGTTATTAACAACGGCAGCATGGGACGGCATATAAACACCGCGTTACAAATGTAACATATGCGCCATTTTAAACAGTTAGCTTTTACTTTGGGGAGGCTTTGTAATCCATTAGCTAGGTTGCTAGGTAGTAGTTGTGGTGTGTTTGGCCAAAGCCTGGTTTATACTTACTCGTACAACGGTCGACTCGACTGGCGTGCACCGTGTGCCCTTAATATAAATACAACAAGCGAACATTTCAATTCCAGTAGGAACGTTTCATTGAACAAAATATGAATGTCTGACTGGGCATCTTTTTTTTAAGGATCAGACCAGTGCACCCAGAAGCTGTTGCTGGGAGTGCAAAGTTACTCAGATGAGCAATATTTGAAGAAATCAATCCATTTCACACGCTTTAGAGCAGTGGTTCTCAAACGTTTCATGCCAAGGAAGGACCCCAAATTGACAGTTTTCCCCATTTTTTGAGGGGCCCTCCCATGTCCTGCTTTTAGTGTGTGTGTGTCTGTGTGTAAACACAAACTTTGTCCTAACTCAAACCATTAAATGCATTGATAATGAATGGCAATTTTTACATCCTCATCAACACAAACATTAAAAGCTGGACATGATGATATATGATGATAAGAGTGCCCCTCAATTCACACGGGTGTGATTATTATTATTTTTTTTTACATTCTTTATACAGTAGACGTGTATTGTATATTTGAACGTCTCTAAATGTTCTGATGAATTGAAAATGATGGACCCTGTTGTAAATGAGCGAACAGTTTTTGTATTGACTTGTGCTTTGGTCTGAATTGTTTAATGTACCCATTCTGCATACTGTGAAATAAACATTTCAATCAAGCAATCAATCACATTTATTAGCCTGTGGACCGCCATTTGAAAAAGATATTCCAATGTTAATTTAACCCTGAAAGTGTACAAATGGAACCAAATGGACCCGTCCAATTGGTTCCATTTGTACACTCTGAGTTACAGACCCATATGATAAGGGTCCATTTGGTTCCTATCTATCAGTAAGCTGGGGACTCGAGGACCCCTTGGGGTCCCTGGGCCCCACTTTGATAACCAATGCTTTAGAGATGATTGCTGGCACTTCCGAGACCCCCTACTGTTTAAAGATGGATTTGCACAGCTACTGTGGATACAATAAATATTATGTGTGTTGTTCAAAATGTTTAAATAACTTCAATGACACAATTTTCTATTAAACTATGGAAAACAGTGGTTTAATTGGTTTTTATCTTGTCTAGCTGATAGCCTATAGTTTTACCCAACAGTTCTTTCAGTTTGCCCCTGTAAGCACTAGATGGTGACAAATAGCTAAGTTTGTTCTCACAGTAGTGAAAACTTATGAACAACCTTGTGTGTGTGTGTGCGTGTGCGTGTGCGTGTGTGTGTACCAACCACTTTTACAGGTTACTGTTGGTTGGTTACCAACATTTCAGATGTAGCAGTTGCAGTTCTGTTTTACCCTATTTGGTCTGTAGGCTACAGTAGTGCAAATGCTTGGGAACTGTTGGATTCCATCAGCCACTGTGGCTACAGTCTAAAACTTTGGTTTCCTTTACTGAATAATAGTAGTTGTAGTAGTGGGGGAATAATAATAATAATAATAATAACTAGAAAAGTCGCAATTTTGAAAAATTGCAAAGTGTGTTTGCCGCAGTCGCTTACATAGGCCCCTCCCCAATTTGAAAATGTCTATAACGCTTGAATAGTTTGGTCTACTGCCCTTCAAGGGAATTCATGTCTTTATAAACGATTGTAAAACATAGATTGGTTACGTAACCAACAACAGCCAATTAGCTACTACAAACGTTATGCAAAGCTCGGCCAATCACAGCGGAAGTTGGATTACTCCGGAATAACCAATTAGCTACTACAAACGTTATGCAAAGCTCGGCCAATCACAGCAGAAGTTAGATTACTCCGGAATAGTCTGTTTGCCCAAATGGCAACCAGAATATAGTTATAAACGATTGTAAAACATAGATAGGTTTCGTAACCAACAACAGCCAATTAGCTGCTACAAACGTTATGCAAAGCTCGGCCAATCACAGCGGAAGTTAGAAGCGGAAGTTCGATTACTCCGGAGGAATAAAAAAGTGTCACAATAACAATAGTTGCCCTTTGGGCAACCACACTAATAATACATGTTTTTCTTGGCATTTTCTATTTTCTAATCAAGATTTCTCTCTTGATTGCAGGACTTGGATCACAGCGTTGAAGCCAGCAATCAGCTTCCCATTCATATCTGACTATTGAGACATGTAATATGGATCAAAACTTGATCTCGGATGTAGAGGTTGTTGCGGACAAGGTGCCTCAAAATGAGAGAGAAGTTGAGATGTGTGTAACCGATACACCGGCGGCTGAGAGTGCTGGGCCCGATGAAGCAAGTGAAGAGCAAGCCGCAGTGGGGGTAGAAGTCCATGTGCCTCGAGATGGAGATGACGTTTGCCCCGTTTGTGCGTTTGTGGCTAAAAGTCCGAGAGCACTGAAGATTCACACGGCAAGGAAACACGCACAGAAACGCAAATTCAAGAAGGAGCCGTCAGAGTCCGAAAAAGAGTCTGACAATTCTGACGTGGGCCCTGCAGTTGAAATACAGCAGGAGAGCACGGTTGAGGCCACACAAACGGAGGAGGAGCCCGAAACGGCGAGCGCCCCCCCGGAAGAGGTGAAAGCAGTAACCAAAGATCACGGGATATATGCAAAGGGCTCTGCTTGTGAGGGGAAGCCCACACCCAAAGAGCAGGACGCTTTGGAGGAGGACAACCCCGTCCAAGAGAGGCGAGTGAGCAAGCGAACCCCAAAACCCAAGATGATTCATTCCTGTGACTACTGTGGACAAGAGTTCAGGGACAAGCCTCTCCTAGATCTGCATACCAAGAGAGTCCATGCTAAAGACATACCATTGATATGTGAGTATGGGATGTACCCTTGTCCAGGGAAAGTGCAAAATAATATCCATAACATACTGATACACCCAACATGTTATTCAAGATACAAACTTTCTGAAATCTAAGTACTAATAACTGCTATCAACCAGGGAAAATGCTTATAGTACAGTACAATATCGTTTATATCGTAGCTGACGGTAGCTGTCCAAAACTGTTACTTTTCAGGAAAGAGAAAAAAAGAGTTCCAGTCCATTTATTGTGTATTTACTATTTTGTAATGATTGTTTATGTTATGTTATAATTGTTATAATTATTAATTAATCAAATATTAATATACATAGTATTAAATATGAATCCTCTTCATTGTTGTTGGTCTATTATTCATTCATTGAACATAATAGTCTGTTCATAACAACATTACATGAGGGCAAGTAGAAACAGGAGCCCATTGGCTATTCAAATCATCATTTGAATCGTCATAAAAGGAAGTGACAAAGTGGGAGATGTTAGCCTGCATATATACAAATAAGAGCTTAACTTCACCAAAAACACTTTTGTCGCTAGTTTTGCACATTATTCCAAAATGGACGACAGTCAGTAGTCGTTTGTTTACCACCATATTCACACGACGGCAAGTAGCCATCCTGCCATTAACTGAACTAGACCGGTGCCCGGCTGTTAAGCACCGAGTCAGTAACGATGGAAGTTGGAGATCCATACCCCACCCGGCTATGCAATACCCGTTGTACCCGGGTCAGAGTAAATGTTCCACCCATCTGTCTGTATCCCTTTTATTTTTAATTATAGTTTTATCCCACGATTTTGTAACCCATTTTTTCACCCAGTGTCAATTATCTAATGTAATCCTGTGCGCTACACCTCCTCTGCCAACCTAGGGGGGGGCAGCAGACTGACCATATGCTCCCTTCTATGCATGAGGAGTCCAAGCTGCTTCTTTTCACCTGACAGGGGAGAGTTTCCCCGGCCGGACGTAGCGCGTGGAAGGAAGTTCAAGGAACACGTTATTCCGACGAGTTCCTTTCCCCTACATCAGGCTGGCCAGGGGGAGGTAGTTTAGTGACCAGGATTACTGCATGTTTTTGTGAGGGTACCTCCGCTTGGGGACACGGGGAGAACATGCAAACTCCACACAGAAAGGCCCTTTCGCCAACCCCGCCTCTGTGTCCCTTTTATGCCCATATATGGAGATTTCTGTATCTGTCTCTCTGTGTCCCTTTATTCCTTTATATGAAGTTCTGTGTCAGGCATGGAGTGTTGTGATGTCAGAACAGGCCAGCTCCATATATGGACCCTGGGCAGGGGCCCTGTCCAGAGCCCGGGAAGAGGCCTTTTGTGGCAGTTCTGGACAACACTGACACTGGGCACTGCACGCCCTGTGGGGGTGTGGAACGCATGTGTAGAATTTGAAGTCGGTGGGGCGAACGGTTCTCGAATTACATGCATTACATCCAGTAAACACAGACGTACAGACAGACAGATGTACAGAGACATGGTGCATTTATTGATAGATGGCGAGTGACTATGGTCTATTGATGAAAAGCTTGCTCTTGGTGTCTACTAGGATGCCATGGTCAGCTGTTGATTGGTTCTACCCCTCCTTCCTACAATGTTGTACCAATATTACTATTTTACATATTATTATCTTTATGTTTACATATTTACATATCAGTGACTTTACTTCTTGTCTTCCAGTCGAAGTTGATGAGGAGGAGGCAGATGAAGAGGAGGCAGCTTCAGCTTCTGTCTGCAACGTAAAGGTTTCCCAGACACAGGCAGCACCAAAACACGTCCACAGCAGGTTCCAGCAAAGGTGTACCATCTGCGAGTTCAGGGTTAGCACCCCAGCACTGCTGGAGAGCCATGTCAGAGTCAAACACCCCACCCCTGACTGGTATCACTGCAAACTCTGTCACTATGTTACTGCCACATTCGAGTGGATGGAGGCCCACTTCTCGGAGAGCCACCAGCCAACTGTGCTTTTGAAAGAGAAAGGCTCTTTGGAGGACTACATTGAGAAGGTGAAAAGAGACCTTGGTGGAAATCGCACCCTCATCCCAGCACCCATGGACGAAGAGTCTCAGGAAGCTGTCGAGGGGTGTGTGCCACTGCCAGACGAGGAACGGGAAGAGGAAGGTGCGGTGGAGGCCGCTAAAGCCATACTGGCCAAGGTGGACCAGGACATATCCGCTAAAGCCATGCTGGCCAAGGAGGACATATCGGACGAACCTCAACCAGCCAAGAAGAAAAGGGTCAGATCAAAGCAGGGGACTACCACCACTTGTGAGTATTGTGGCCTGGTAGTGTCCAGTGCTACCAACCTCAGTGTTCATGTGCGCCGTAAGCACAGCAAGGAGTACGGCTACAACTGCATTCTCTGCAACTACAGCTGTGTGACAAAGGGTGACATGGACCGCCACTGCATCACCAAGAAACATGTCAGACGTGCCCAGGAGTCCGCCAAACAGAAACGATCAGAATCTGACTCGGATGTGGCAGCACAGAAGGCAGAAGCAGCCCCATTGGGCACAGATGGAGATTCTGAAGCTGACAACGGCTCTAAAGACAACAGTGGAGAAGACCAGGAAGAACCGGACATGAGCCCCAAAAAGAGCAAATATGACTCTGTGAATGCCTGCAGCCATTGTGACTTCGTGGCCCATTCGATCCCCTCACTCCATCTCCACGTGAAGAGAAAGCACACTCGAGACTTTGAATATGTGTGCCTGGCTTGCAGCTACTACGCTGTCACGAGCAGGGAGATGTCTCGCCACGCCTCCACTGACAAGCATAAGCAGAAAAGCCGGAAATATCTGGAACGGCAGGGGAACAGTGAGCAAAAATCACCCAAGTTCCCCGTCATTATCGACGTCGTGTCTTCTGCAGAAGAACCTGTTGCTTGTGCTGACAGTAGCCATGGTGCTCTAGATGGAGAGAGTCCTGCTACAAGCACAGAGAAAGCAGCTGCCGCTCCACCCGATACCGTGGAAGCTGCCACGGTATCGGGTGCTGCCGATACCGTGGAGTCCAGGAAAGATGTGGATCAAATGGATGTCATTGTTGAGGAAAACCCAGAGGTTCAGATAGAAAACATCACATCTGACCCTGGAGGTGAAGTGAAGCCAGCCAGTCATGATGATATGGTGGTAGCTGTGACGGCATCTCAGACCCTCTCTGAAGTGGACGAGGCCATGGAGGTAGAGGCTGTGGACGACGGGGACAGTCAGGAGGATGGACAGGAGAGGGACAGTCAGGAGGATGGACAGGAGAGGGACAGTCAGGAGGGCGAAGAAGGGTTCGGGGACAGCCAGGATGGTGAGGAGGAGGACGAGGATGATGATGGGGATAGCATTAGTGTAGACGTTGACACAACCGAAGAGAAAGAGGACAGTTCTTTGACTGAGATGCATGTGTCCAAGGCTCCCATTTTTGATGCCAGCATCGTGTCCGTGAAGGCCCTCACTGAGCAGGAACAGGCCCTGCAGCAGCAGGAGGGCATGGCGCCAGAGGGGGAGACCGCCGTAATGTGCCTGACCGACGGGAACAGAGTGTTCCCCGCCATCGCTCCCACGGCTCCGCCCAACCCGCACGTCAAGAAGATCAAACACTCCCTGGTGAAGGTGAAAAACGAGAACCCCGTCTCGACCCGCATTCGCTGCGACGATTGCGGCTTCATGGCCGACGGCCTCAGCGGCCTCAACGTGCACATCTCCATGAAGCACCCGTCCAAAGAGAAGCACTTCCACTGCCTGCTGTGCGGCAAGTCCTTCTACACAGAGAGCAACCTGAACCAGCACATGACCAGCGCCGCGCACCTGCGCAACGAGCAGAACAGTGTGGAGGAGCTGCCCGAGGGCGGCGCGTCCTTCAAGTGCGTCAAGTGCACGCAGCGCTTCGACGCGGAGCAGGAGCTGTTCGTCCACATCAAGGAGAAGCACGAGGAGCTCCTGAAGGAGGTCAACAAGTACGTGGAGGAGGACACGGAGCAGATCAACCGCGAGCGCGAGGAGAACCAGGGCAGCGTGTGCAAGTACTGCAGCAAGGTCTGCAAGAGCAGCAACTCCATGGCCTTCTTGGCCCACATACGCACACACACAGGTATGTAACATTACATTACATTACATTACAGTCATTTAGCAGACGCTTTTATCCAAAGCGACTTACAATAAGTGTATTCAACATAGGTAGGGAACAAAAACTACTAATCACCAGAAGTCTTTAGTGCATTTTCTGCAAAAACAAGCAACCAACGTATTATGCTCCCGTTTGATGCACACACCCTATAGAACCTGTACAGTACCTCCAGACACTTCTGTAAAGATGCTTTTTATTTGTGTGCTGGTTATTTCAGAAAATGTGTGGTCCACCAAGCTGTTTTTAATTTTCCTCCTGATCTTCAGTCATGTTACGTATCAATTATCATAATAATCCTCCCCGCTTCTAAATATCTCCATCTACCTGTTAGAGCAGGGGTGGGCAACTTTGACGATGGCGAGGGCCACTAGTTCCACACTCACTCCATAGGGCCACTAGTTCCTCCAGAGGGCCACTAGTTCCTCCAGAGGGCCACTAGTTCCTCCAGAGGGCCACATTGCATATTACTGCCGTAGCAAAAATAGACGATCTACAAGCTCAAAACGCAAATTGAAATACGGATTTCCTTTTGCAATTTTAATTGGAATCCTGAAAAGTAACATTTTTATTTAATTTCAAATGCATTTAGTTATACTTATGTTAACTTTATGAACTTAAATGCAAATACAATGGACATAAAAAATGTAATTGTTGTAACAGCTGAAATCAATAATATATATATCAGATTTCTGATATTAACCTGCGGGCCGCATTAAGTGAAGGTGGGTTCAGCATGTGGCCCCTCGGGCCGCCAGTTGCCCATGTGTGTGTGTTAGAGAGATATTGTTTCTCTGACATCTGCCATGTTTTTCTCGCATCTTATCTGCAAATCCAAGTAGTATATTGAACGAAGGAGCGGTCAGTTACGCCCTGTTCTGGTGGTGCTCTTTAGATATACATAAAATAATATAGGGTGCACGCTGCACATCAAAAAACAAGAAAGAGAACAACGTGTGATATGTCCTCTTTTATTTTCCTGAACCAATTATTTGGCAAAGGTCGCAATCATTCAAAGAGAGTGTTCTTCATACACTTCTGGCTCTCACTGATGTCAATACATTTCCAGCATATGATGAGCCACAGTTCCAGAAAGGGAGAGTGGGGGAGCAGCCCCCCCTACAGGCCAGAAACGGTCTGTCTGGAATTGCACTCTAAAGTAGTGCTCTAGTACTCCAGCAACCGGGGTGTGGAGTGGGAAATGTGGTATATATATTTTTTTTATTGTCTATATACATTCATAAATCCACCTGCTGACCGGCTGTCAGCATTGAGCAAGTTTTGAGGGGCCCCAACCTCTCCTATGCACAGCTTTGTGTGTAAGGGCAGATTCATACTCCTATTTTACCGCTGTTTCGTCAGAAATTTTCAGTAGCACCGAAGAGCCGACTTCAGGACGGTACCTGCCCCCCCGAACCTCAAATAACGTCACATTGTAGGCTCTACAGCGCCGAACCGACTTTTATTCGGCTCTAAAATAGGAGTATGAATCGGCCCTATGTCTGTCCGTATGAGTTGATTGGCTGAGCACGGAATATGATGTATGACCATGTATGGTGATAAGAGCGCCCCTCACGCCACACGAGCCATAGCCATCATCACAAATGTGATCAGGTCATCACATTTAGGCAAGTGACTATGGCCGAATTTAGCCCAAGGAGTGTTTTTTGTGCAAAACGAATGCTTAGAAGGGATCCAGAATCATGAAAACCCCCTAGTTTGACACGTCACATGCTACTTAAAGCAGTGGTTCCCAAACTGGGGTCCAGGGACCTCTAGGGGGTCCACAGCTAAATGATAGTTTGGAACCAAATGGACCCTTAGTTATGGGTCTGTAAGTACGAGTTAAATTAACTTTAATCTTACAATACAAATTGGGGGTCCCAGAGATAGAAATGCCATTCAATGGGGGTCCGTAGACTAATGCATGTCAAACTGGGAGTCCTTGAAATGAAACGGGTTGAGAATCACTGCTTGAGCCGTCAAAATATTCTCTCATGGGGGTCCCTGGAATATATTTTTAAAATGGGGGTCCGCGGGCCAATTAGTGTCAATTTGGGGGTCCTTGACATGAAAAAGTTTGGGAACCACTTACTTAAAGCATAATGACATTTTTAAACCTTATAACATATAACCCCCTATAAAATAATTTGCTGGTCAGCAGGTGGATTCATGAATGTATGTTTATAGACAATATTTTAGGCCTAAAGATAAATAAAAACAAAAAAAGCTTGTTGGCTGCCGGACTATAGTGTTCTACACATGCCTTCTAAATTAATACTTCTCACAAGATTTTACAAAAATGTAAAAAAATAGCAGATGTACGTACAGGCTCGCTGTGAGTTTGTAGATCTGCTATTTTTGAATAGCCAACGCAAAAAAATATAAAATAACACAGATGCTTTCCCGGTTTTAATGGGCTACTCTAGAGGGATGTGAAATGTTAAGGTTTTTTTCAATTCATTTTTTATTGTGTGTTTGCGTGCGTGCGTGCGTGCGTGCGTGCGTGTTTTCTTTCGTTTTTTTTTTTAAGTTGACTTAAAAAACACTTAACTTAAGTTTTATTTTAAGTTAAGTTTTTTTTGTGTGTGTGTTTTTTGTGTGTGATACAGCTGCGCCCTCTGGTGGCGGGTGGGTGGTGTTACAGCGTGACACACAGACAGACACACAGACAGACATGTTCTGCTAGGTCTCATAGTTAGTGCTCACTGCGTTAATGCGCAATAATGGAAATAGCTGACAGAAAGAATTGTTTCAAATATATCATCTGACAATAGAGTGTTGAACCCATAGGTATATAATATATATTGTAGTAGTGCAGGCTAATGTGCAGGCTAATGTGCAGGCTACTATCTGCTCCAGCCAGGTAATAGTCATTTCAGGATAGTAGAAGGTAAAGACTGATTGAGCCTCAGACCAGCTAATGGACCACAGATTGGGATTCCCTGAGCAATGCCTTGGTCAAGAGACATGTGCGACTCATAATTGATGTGTCCATTACCGAGACTCAGTTGTAATTATAGTCAATAAGTCTCTGTAAATGTGTTAAAGCTTAGGCTAAAAGCATTGGAGGCCCCGAAGAGAGGTGGGCTAATAATTTAAAATAATCAATGCCGACGTATTCAAAGCCCTTAATTTCCCTTGTGTGTGTGTGTGTGTGTGTGTGTGTGTGTGTGTGTGCGTCCAAGCTTGTGTGTGTGCATGTGTGTTTGTCTGTGTGTGTGTATACGTATGTCAGCCTTCATGCCTAGTTGATTATCCTCAATCCATTAAGATTTATCTTGTCATTTATAATGCAAAGCAGGCCTCCGTTGGTCAGGATGTTGGCTGGGGGATGTCCGGCAGGTTAAGAACAGAGGGCGCTCCATTACTCTTCTCTGACCATGTGTATTAATTGCTTTTAAAATCAACTTAATGCAGGAACGAGATGTGAGGGCGCCATCAATAAATGCCCTTCTCTACTTCCCATGGTCCATCCCTCCTTTCAGCCCAAACTTTAATGGGACTTTAATTGAAGTGCTTGTGTGTGTGTGTGCTTGTGTGTGTGTGTGTGTGTGTGTGTGCGTGTGCGTGCGTGCGTGCGTGCGTGCGTGCGCGCGCGGCAGGCCTACTATTACTACTTCTTAATTGCACTCATAGTGGAGTGGCGTCATAGTGTGTGTGTCTTTAATTGAAGTGCTGAGCTCTGTGTGTGTGTGTGCGTGCGTGGGTCTGTGTGTGCGCGTGGCAGGCCTGCTATTACTACTTCTTAATTGCACTCATTGTAGAAATGGAAAGCCTGCCATGTCCACGATCAAGTGTGCGGTTGTTTGAGGTGCAACAGTGTTGAACAGTGTTCAAAACAGAGACTGTCCCTGGTGTGTCCTGGCATGAGGTACTGGCATGTGGTAAACGGGGGTCTGATTCCATTACATTTAGCCAAATGCTTAATTCAAATTAAGGACATTCCGTATAAGGTGCTTCCTCACATTGTCCGCCAATGTGATCTGTGACTGTGTGACATATTGTAGGGCTGCACGATTATGGCTAAAATTATAAACCTGATTACTGTGCTTGATTATCATTAATGGTATTATTTTAGTTAGAGTAGGTAGATTCATTTATTTGTATTGCCTTTCAATTTTGGACAAATACGGATTTAGAAGGATCTTTACAGGCATAAAAAGAAAATCATACTTGTGTGAAATGAAGGGTGCTTCACTCCTTTAAACAGTGTGTTATTGTGTAAAACAAAACCAGTTGTATAAATAATTGTATAAAGATGTATAAATAATTGGCCCCATGAGTTGACGTCTCACGTCCATAGACTTGGCTGCCACATGACGACACGTTTGGTACCCTAAACAGACATTAAGAGTCCATAGACTTGGCTGTCATTCGATCTTTGTTAAAAGTGCTCTGAACAAATATAGACTTGGCTGCCATGTGATGTAATTTCAAAAGCCAGGCATTGGAGGGGCTAGCTCCCCTCAAAAACCGATTGGACAGAACATGTAAAACATGAACACACAAATGCCAAGAAAAACACAACAAAAAGAAAAGCTGTTGTACATATCAATTACATTATCTTTTGTCGTACATGTGTAACACATATTTATTCACCCAACTCCACTGCCACCCACACAATACATCTCATTCTTGCTCACCAGGTAATTATGATTTGTGATTGAAAAGGATGCTTTTTTTCTTACATTTTCTCTGTAGCGTATTGACACCATTTAACAGGGGTTGACAACTTGACACTAACGGTTGCCCAACTGCCTGTGGCACACAAATAAAACGTTTGGGCAAGCAGAGTTTGCTTTCAGGTTGCGAGATGGGCAAGTGCATTTGTTCTTCATTTAACTCTTTAACATTTAAGGTCAAGTTTAGTCGCTTCTGTTGCCACCACAGACCTCTTCAGCCGTAAGACCTTATTTTAAAGAGCCACCAGCTGATTTGGTGAACCGGAAGTAACGAATTACAATCAATCATTTCCGGGTCAGCCGGTAGATACTTTCGCCTAAATTAATTTACCTTATGGGCGTGACCTTTGGGCAAGTAGAACTTGACCTGTACTGCCTCTGAGTCCTTAGTGTCAACCCCTGCATTTACCATGCTAGACCGGTGCCTGGCTGTAGAGCATCAGGTCGGTAACGATGGAAGTTGGAGATCCATGCCCCACCCACCGCCGGCTATGCAATACCCATTGTACCCGTGTCTGAGTACCCGTTCCACCCATCTGTCTGTGTCCCTTTGCCCATATATGGAGATTTCTGTATCTGTCTCCATTTATTCCTATATATGGAGTTCTGTGTCAGGCATGCCCAAATATGGAGTGTTGTGATGTCAGAACAGGCCAGCTCCATATATGGAACCTGGGCAGGGGCCCTGTCCAGAGTGGCGGTTCTGGACAACCGTGGGTCAGACCGACTCGACACCAGGCACTGCAGTCTCTGTGGTGGTATGAAACACGTGTGTCAAATTTTAAGTCGGTGGGGCGAACGGTTCTCGAGTTACGTGGATTACAGACATGCGTACAAAGACATGGTGCACTTATAGATACAGTAGTAGATTAAATGCAGCTGACCAAATAACATGTTTAAATTTCCCCGATTACAAAATTGTGAAACATATAATAACAATTTTCATGTGTCTATTTCTACTGTGACATTGCATACAATCTCTCCCGGTGACATGCTAGCGTTATGTCCAGGGCGTGTACTTGTACATCAAGATGCCTCACCGTCACACTACGGAAACGGGTGATGGACTCCACATGGCTCATGAACCGCTGGTTCCCGAGGCTACTATACTACTGAGATGTAGTAGTATCTACTACTGATGTAGATGTACTATCTACTACTGAGATGTGCTTCAGGTCTGTGAGGCATAGCAAATGTCTTACTATAGCTCTATAGCTTTTGAATTTGGCACACTTGTCACACAATTTGAAACACCCTGGTTTCAAATGTGTTGAAGATTATTATGTATAAGAGTAATAAGACACAAAAAAAATACACAACTTCAATTAGTGGGTTCTGGACTGCTTCAGTTCAACAAAGGGTAGAGCCAACACACCATAGCAGGTATAAAAACGTCTTTATTCAGCTGACAATGTTTTAATCCTCTTGTGGATCTTCATCAGGTCATTTTAAATTCCCAGTGTTACTCTAGTTCCTATAGTTGTAGCTCTAGGTAAAAGTGTTACCAAGACATGTGCCTTCTTGGTAAGACTTTTTACCAAGGCAACAACTTTAACCATAGCAACCTTTTATAACCATAGACATCGATAAGAAAAGATCATCCCCATTTTAACTGACTTGAGTCATTGTGATGTATGTTGAACTGCCTTCTTATGAACAGCATGTTTACATACATGCATTACATTACATTACAGTCATTGTTTTGTATTCGTCTTCAGGAGAAATGTTACTTAAGGAAATTAAAGTAATGACACCGAGGCCCAAAATAGATGGATTTAACACAAAGTCAAGGGCATACTCAAAGGTTTCCATTGAACTATACAATGTGTCTTAGTGTTGCCTTTCTTCATTCGATTGAGTTATGTTGTTCATGAGATTACATTGCCCCGGTCCATTTAGGCTGCTCTTATTTGTGGAATGCACCTATTGCTCCTCATTTTGACACCGTGTGCCAGTTATTATTATTGCTAAGTTCCCTCGTTACATTGAATGATTCACCTTTTGTGTAGTGGTCATTTATCCATGGAGCTTGTTTGTGAGGCTGCGAGGCAGGACTGCGGTGCGGGGGTCCGCCAGTGTCCAGATCCTTTTAATTAAGACCCACTTTTTATTCTCTTGATTAATCAGTGAAATCAGGGAACGGTAGTGGGAGGCTACACACAGATTTGTCAATTTGTCCCTTTAAGGAAAGCGCGGGGGGGGGGGGGGGGGGGGAACACATGTGCACTTGCATTTTGCCAATGCGGGTGCAGCTGGAATTAGCATTTTGAGGTAAATTGGTCACTTTTTCACTGGAGCAAGCTGTCTGACCTCAGACTTAGCATATAGGGAAGGGGGTGGCAGAGTAATGGCCACACACTCATGCGCGCGCATGCTCCGTTACTGTGCTTGAATAAATGACAGAGAAATAAAGTTACGAGTCTATAGCATTTTGTGCTATTGCGTATAATGTCTAAATGGTAAATGGTGCCTTTATCCAAGGCGCTTTACATAGATTGTGCATTACATTCACCCATTCATACACCGATTCCGGCTGAAGCCATGCAAGGTACCAACCAGCACATCGGGAGCAATTTGGGGTTCAGTGTCTTGCCCAAGGACACTTCGACATGTAGACAGGAGGAGCCTCGATTCGAACCGCCGGCCCATGGATCATTGGACGACCTGCTCTACCTCTTGAGCCTCGACATGTAGCTAGGAGGAGCCTCGATTCGAACCGCCGACCCATGGATCATTGGACGACCTGCTCTACCACAGTCGCCCGAGGGCATAATACATCAGTGGACATGATATTTAGTGCTCAAAAGTAGTGTTGTTTTCGTCGACTACAACCATGACCAAAAATGTTCGTCGACTACCGTTTGTCACTGAGGAAAACTAAATAGAAAATAAATAAAAACTAAGCTACGATGACTACAACTAAGAGTAAATATACTGCCAATTTCGTCAACAAATAAAAACTAGACTAAAATGTTAGGGAGGGACTAGTGGAGAAGAGATAGAGTAGAACTAAAAGACAAGTCATTTTATGCTTGGTTACATGCTGAAAATAGCAGATCTACAAGCTCACAACGTGCCGTGGCACAACGCGTTGTGAGCTTGTAGATTGGCTATTTTCAGAAAGTGTAAAATCAGCCATTATGACGCCATCAAGGCCTGCCAAAATTCATTTTAGTCGACTAAACCAACAGTAGATTTTGTCGACTAAAATCTTATGATATTTAGTCCACTGAAACTGGACTAACACTAAAACATTCCAGGTGACAAATGTGACTGAATGAAAATGATTCAAAAGACTATGACTAAAACTAAATCAAAATTTGCTGTCAAAACAACCCTGCTCAAAAGCAGCTTCTTTTAAAGATGATGCTGGCCGATAGTCCGAGTCTGGCAGTGTGCCGCGGGTTCGACTCCCGATTCCGACGGCCTTTACTGCATGTCACTCGGACTCCCCCATCTCTCTCCCCCATTTCCTGTCAGCCTACTGTCTGTCCCTCTATAAAAAATATAAAATAAAGGCGAAAGCCGCAAAAAATACCATTAAAAGGTGATGCTCAACGTTAACCTGAGAGAGGCGAGTGTAGCCTGTGTGTAAGGCTGGGGGGGAGGGGGGGGGAGGGGGGAGTGGAGTGAAGCATTGCAAGAGGTTCCTCTCCCTCTCAGGAAATGAATTAGTCATTCCCTGTCTTCGTCTGGGATGTGAAGGGGAGCCACATCGCCCCTATGTGGATGGCAGTATTAATTTAACATGACACTGCATTGATGGTCAATTTCAGTTTCACGGAGGCTGTTTAAGTGGAGTGGTGGAGTATTAATATGATGAGATGTGAGAACTGAGGGATGTTACATCTCTCTTCTCTCTGCCATGTCTCATACTCTCTGCCATCTGGACAAATCAGGTCCCTGCGCGCCCGTCTCTCGCTTCACCTCATTTTCACTTCACTTTTTTTTGGTGTGTGTGTGCGCGCTCGTGTGTGTGCGTAGGTCTGTCGGTCTTGGTGTGTGTGTGTGTGTGTGTGTGTGTGTGTGTGTGTGTGTGTGTGTGTGTGTGTGTGTGTGTGTGTGTGTGTGTGTGTGTGTGTGTGTGTGTGTGTGTGTGTGTGTGTGTGTGTGTGTGTGTGTGTGTGTGTGTGTGTGTGTGTGTGTGTGTGTGTGTGTGTGTGTGTGTGTGTGTGTGTGTGTGTGTGTGTGGGTGGGTGGGTGGGTGGGTCTTGGTATGCGTGTGCTTGTTGTGTGTTCGTGCATAGAGGTGTGTGTGTGTGTCTGACATGCAGAACCTATATGTAGGTGTATGCAAAACCAACAGAGGCCTATATATGCGTGTCGGTGTATGTTTATGCTTGTGTTAAGTATAGACTGTGTGTGTGTCTGTGTGTTAGACGTAGCACACTGTGGGGACATGTGAAAAGAGACTGGGATTTGCTGCTGCTCATGTACAGACACCCACCCTCCCTCCCTCCTCTCCCTGTTTATGGGCCTTGTTAGCACAGGCATGCCTTTCAATCTTCGTTACCGGCTTAAAATTCGATGTGTCGTACTTCCAGCTCGCAGCAAGTGAACCGTGTATGAACGAATTAGTAATCTACACAAAGTGCTTAATCAAATCAGCGGCTGCCCCCGGAATAAATATTGCAGTACGTCTTGGGATATTTTCACGGGGAGAGGCGTTCGCTACGAGATGCATATGTTTATATCATATGAGACTCCTGCTTTAGATTGGAGTGTCACAGTGTGGTGGTGTGGCATTGGACCGGGCCCGGTCCCGGTCTACCACTGCCAACAAAATATTCCTTTATGGCATTCCTCGCAATATGCATTCAATTTTACTGGTATAATCAAATTCCTTGTGTGGCGGTGCGGGCCTAAACTGGAACATTTTCATAATTGTATTTGACTGAATCCAGATCTTGGATGAACTGTCTTCCCTTTTTTTACTGACTGATGTTTTTGTCACTTTCTATGATTGGATAGGTCCCGGTTTGACATAAATTATCAGGGTATTGTCGTAGTAGTGCCCCTTCCACCCATTGCACACTTGCAGTTTGCAGAGAGAGACACGCAGCGCGCCCATCAGCAGCCCTCCCCACCCTGCTCTTAAATGACGGATTGCAAGTGTAGGCTGTGCCACTCTCTCAAATGGCTGCCCCACCCCACTGGATTTATTAATGACAATAATTAGGGAGAAACCTCCCCGCGAAGCCCGCCAGAGTGATTAGCGCTTTAATGATGGAACAGGGGTAGTGTGAGAGCACGCGGAATTGATTTACGTATTCTGCCTGACCTTTGGAATCCAATTTATGCAACCACGGGCTAAAGGAAGAGTAGGTACGAGATGGAGAAGAGTGACAAGAATAGGTCGAGAATAGATGGAGAGTGAGAGACTCCTCACACTTTGGGGATTTGGCTGTTCTTTTGGTGGAGACGGGGCTGAAGAACTGAACTAAAATGCCTGTTGTTAGTTGGCTGGGAAGTATGCCAATACTAAGGCACACTAGTGAGGATCTGACAAACTGAACAATTGTACTCTTCTCCCTATCTGGCACTTTGAAGCATGTAGCTGAATACAAAAAAAGGGAAGGCTCTGCCGAGACCGACAGTTGTTGACGATAATTGATTTGATTGAAATGGACATACATTTGTTGTGTTTCAAAAACATTGCTATTGTAGGACTTTGTTACCTTTACTTGCCACACTTTGTTTTTCAGGGTCCAAGCCGTTCAAGTGTAAGATCTGCAACTTTGCCACTGCCCAGCTGGGGGACGCGAGGAACCACGTGAAGAGACACCTGGGCATGAGAGAGTACAAGTGCGACATCTGTGGGTGAGTTACAAATCACTCCCGCCAAATTAAATCAATACTTCTAGCTTTTGATAGCAGGTATGAAAATAACTCTCATCTAAACGTTTGAGACAAAGGTAAATTATACTACGAAAGTAAGGTGTTGAGGCTCGCCTTCCCCTCACGCCTCAACAGCGACTGTGTCCACATTAAATAAGGCCATTTTGCTACAAATGCTCCACTGTTTGACTGTAGAAGACTACTGGTTTGTACTCTCACTGGTATGTACTATGTGAGTGTTTTGAGTTTGTGTGCATAATCCTCAATTTCCGCTTGAACTGCTCCCTGAGGCCGTGCTCGTACAGAAAGAACACGAGAACGTATTCTTCTTTGTCAACTCGCCTAGTTAGACAAAAGGTTAAGAAAATGGAGTTGAGTTTACGGACAATTCATCATTCCAGTCAGTGTAGGCATACACATACGGTATATTATTACACATGATCAGCTTTACAAATAATCTCAGTCAATGTTGTGCCTTTTTATATAGGTTATTCAATGTCTATAAATAGTCAGCGCAGCGTTATGGTTCTCATCCCGTTAGCGTGGACCCCCTGCATGCGGACCATATGTTCTGTTCAGTTCCATCCAGTCCTATGATAGACCTCCCCACTGTCTTGCCATGTTCAAAAGGACTCACAGGCTGTTAAACACGCAATCAGGGAATAGAGTAAATTGTGGGATTTTCTTTCTCCAGCCATCGCCGCTTCTCTGCGGCGATTATCGCACGCAGATGAAGACGTATGTGTGGTTATTTAGCCGTCTCCCTCAGTGTAATTCTGTGTAAACTGTTCCGTTTAGTTCAGTCGTCGAGGTTTTTGTTCTCCTTCCCGAGCCTGAGCCGAGCGAACGAGCGAGCGGGGGGCCAGCCGGCGCGTTTATTTGCTCCCCTCTCTGCCGTTTTGCAAACATATTATAGCAGGGCAAACAAGCTTTGGTTAAACACCGCGTCTCCTTTAATGAGGCGAAAAGGCTCGTGTTTCACAAGCCCTTCAGCTCAAGCCCTTTTCTTCTGCAAAGCGGTGTGAACGTGTGGCCCAAAAATGCTAGTTTTTACACAGTAAAATCCTCAGTCTTAGGTTTTATGCATTTGTAACTCTGAGAGTTTACAAACATGGATCAAATGGAGGGTCCATTTGGTTACATTTGTAGAGTCTCAGAGCGCACGCACGCACGCACGCACGCACGCACGCACGCACGCACGCACGCACGCACGCACACACGCACACGCACGCACACGCACACGAGGCACCAGCACTTCTCCAATATGCCTTTAAATGGGCCTACTAAATACAGCCGCTGGTTTCACAAATCATGCGAGTGGAGGAGCTATGTGTGCTGCCAGTGGCAGCCAGCGGTGACAAATGGTCCCTGTGTGTGCGTTCAGTGCTGACTGATCACCGGGGCCATCTCTCCTCTTGACTAAAGAGCAACAAACAAAGAGTCCTCCAGAAGCACCCTCATTAAGGCCACAGCCATGCACACACATCATCAGCGCCGTGTTTTTTAAGTTTTTTAAGATTACACGATGCACGCATACTTTTCTTAAGCCATTGAGACCTGAGACCATGCAAATGTCTTCCAAATATTCCAAGTATTTCATGTCAAGGACCCCCAGAATGATCCGTATTAGACCGCCAACGCCCATATGAAAATATTTTGTTCCAGGGAACGTTAAAAACGTTCCCTGTGAAAGAATATCTATTCAAAGTTTTGCACCCATTTTCACATTTTTCAAAAATAGAAGATCTACAAGCTCATATCGCGGCACCCCGTGCCATGCTATGAGCTTGTAGATCTGCTATTTTTCAACAGCTAATGTTTAAAATAATGGTTAACTTAAAGTGGTTAAAAGCTATAAGATGACACAGACACGTCCTCAGGTCTAAATGGGTTAATCTGAATCTAAAGCAGTTGCTAATGGGTGGCCATGTTTCAGGTATAATGCGATTTCGTTCCCACCCCTATTTTGTTTTGTTTTAGGTGACCTAGAAAAAAACAAAATTTAGATTACAGTGCTATTAAGCTAGGCTTTCTCCTGCGGATACTAACGACGGTGTGATATTTTGCTTAACGGAACCCAGTTTTAGCTAATGGGATG